>NW_005842449.1:1141001-1153242 GCF_000455745.1 Alligator sinensis
CCCACACCCTTCCAGGTCGAAGCCGACCCATCCACCACGACTCTCTGGGTGTGACCCTCCAGCCAATTCAACACCCACCGGACTGTGTAGTCATCCAAGTCACAGCCTCTTAACTTGTTCACCACTATGGGGTGGGATACCGTATCGAAGGCCTTCCTGAAGTCTAAGTATACGACATCCACCCCTCCTCCTGTGTCCAGGCGTTTCATAACCTGGACATAAAAAGAGACTAGATTGGTCAGGCATGATCTGCCTGCCACGAACCCGTGCTGGTTTCCCCTCATCATAATTTGTCCTGCCGGGCTCTCACAAATGTGAGCCTTGATAATTTTTTCAAAGACTTTGCCAAGAATGGAGGTGAGACTGACTGGCCTATAGTTGCCCGGGTCCTCCTTCCTCCCCTTCTTGAAAATGGGGACCACATTGGCCCTTTTCCAGTCCTCCGGGACTTGGCCCGTGCGCCACGAGCATTCAAATATTCCTGCCAGTGGCTCTGCAATGATGTCAGCCAGTGCCTTCAGCACCCTCGGATGGAGCTCATCCCCGCGTCTTGGGTTCCAACTGACTAATCTCTGCCATCACCCGCTTACAAAGCACTCCCATGCCAGCACTGGATGCTCTTAAATTTGGATTGTTGATCTCGTGCCTCATGTAAGTCTTCTTTCATGGTGGCCCCTGTCTCCCTGCCACAATAATACAGTACATTAAAATAATGTACTTCAGGAGTATATTGTATTAAAAAGTATGGAGTGATATCTAGTCTGAAGATGGGATTGGGAGTCAGTGCAAAATAGATCAGAAATCAACGTAAAAAATAGATCTCCTTGCACAATAATTGTTTTTCCGATGAGACTCCTAAAAGTAGGTTGCTGTCTTTGGATATGAGCTATATAACATACTGTCACCAGAAGAGCTAGATTTATAAACCTTTCTATTCACTTCTAAATCCATTATTCACAAATCTCCCTGTTTGTAGTCTCAAGTGGTACATGTTAGTACTGTATAATCTGAAACACAATATATATATTTAAAACTCTCACTCTGACACATTGAAATGTGTAAGGCAATGAAACCTTGAAGTAGCTTTAGCAATAGCACATGTATCTGAGATGAAATTCATAGTTATTGTTTTTCAATGCAAATTTGACTGTTTGCAACTCCTCTTACTTATTTAATAGTTTGAACTACATATCTCTCATATATAATACTGTCCTTTTACTGCACATTTACTGTTGAATATTATTCTAATTAATATATGTTGCAGTGGTGTCCTTGCCTCTTGCTGATTTACAGAAAACCTTGATTTAGCAAAGCTTTTTATACTGTTTCCCACAGTATTCTCATTAACGAACTAAGGGAATTCACACTAGATGTATCCACCTACTGTAAGGCAGATCTACAACTGGTTGGATCATTGTGCTCAATGACTGGTCATCAATAGTTCAGTGTCTAGTTGGGAAGAGGTATGGTATCAAATGGGGATCCCCAGGTGTGTCTTGGGCTCAGTATAGTTTAACCTCATTGTTAATCATTTGGCTGATGGGACTGAGTGCATGCTTCGCAAATTTAGGTAGAGTAGCAGATACTCTGGACAGTAGGACTAGGATCTAGAATGGCCTGGATATATTGGGGAAAATAACCCGAAATCGACTAGATTAAATTTCAGCAAGGACAAGTGCTAAATCCTGCACTTGGGATGGAATAATCATATGCACAAATACAGGCTGGGGAATGACCACCAAAGCTACAACACTGCAAAGAAGGATGTGGGGGTTACAGTGGACCATAAACTGAGTATGAGCCAAAAGTGTAAATAACCATAGAGTATTTACTTTTTAGCAGAATAATTTTATCTTTTAGTTCAGTGATTCCTAAATTGTGGTCCAGAATCTTGGATAGTGGTTTGCAGTTGGCTCATAGGTTGCATTGAGGTCTCCCTTTCAATTTTATCTTTGGTGGTAAGAGTACATGGTGGTTCTTAAGAGGTCTTCCAGTTGACTGGTTTGTTGTCAGCATCAGCTTGTGAAAACTTGTACTCTGTATACTAATTTGAACCTTATACATTAACAAATATGCTGTAACAGACTGCCAGTGTGGGCTCACCAGATTGGCTTGAGATACTTACCCTGGGCTAGAAACAGTGCCCGTGAACTCTGAGCAACCCCAAGGGTGGAGCAGGGGAGCCCTGCCCTGTGGTAAAGGAGAAGCCAATTGAAAGAAGGGGTTTTCAATCCCCTCCTTTACATGGAAGGGGGATGGCTGGAGTTGGGGGTCAGCTACCCTGAGCCCTAGTTGGCTGGTTTGCAAACTAGGGAGGGACTGCCGGAGGGGATAAAAACAGCAGCCAAACTGGTGTGGGGGGGCTGCTGACAGTGACTCCGGGGAACGACGCAGGAAGCCTAAGAAGAGCTGGGGTGAGCTGACCCAGTAGAGAGAGCAGAGCCTCTGAAAAGCCTCAAAGGCCCTGGGAGAAGGCGGCAGCGGCAGTCAGCCATGCCTCCAGCCCTGCAGCAGAGAGGGAGCAGCGGCTAGGGCTTGGGGCAGAGAGCTGGTGTCCCAAGGCCCCATCGTAGTGTGCTGGATGTGCCGGGTGTCCTGGAGGCTAGGGGTGGCAGTCGGCTCCCCAGTCCACTGTGGAGAAGAAGCAGTGGCCAGGAGTGCAGGCAGCATCTTATCCGGAGCAGGGAGATGGACCAGTGAGTTGAGGAAACCTTTTACCTTCCCTGGGGAAGCAGGACAGCAGCAGGCAAGGCATTGGGATCCTGAGGAGCAGCAGAGTGCCAGAACGAGGGTCTCTGGGAGTTCAGGGTGCAGGCCGGTGCTTGGAGCGGGATTGGCGAGCCGCAAGGCATGTGGGGTGCCCGGCCAGTCATCTGGAACAGGGGTTTAGAGCAACAACCCCTGGGAACTGCCTGTGTTGCTAACCCTCTGCCACAGACTGCCCCAGAGGGGACTCAGTCCTGTTCCTTATTCTGCAGCTGATTGTCATCAGATGGAGTCCCTGAGCTTTGTGCTTGGGTCATGCTGATTGCTGCAGGAGCCTACTTTGTTGCTTGTTGCTTGCCTTTTTGGTTGCCACAGAGGGTCACCCTTCAGCCTCTTTGAGGGAGTTGGGATTTGATACAATTTGATTGCTGCAGACCAGAAGAGCCTACACTGTTGCAGTCAGTTACCCTACCTGTGATTCTTGAGTCAAGAGTTGACTAACGTATTCTGGTTTGTTTTGTGATTCTGGTTATGCCATTTAAGTTCACTTGTAAATAACCTTTCCTATTATTCTTGTTTTGTAAATAAAGTGTAAGTAGTTAAATCAGTTAAGTGTTGCACCTTCTTGGGACCACGGGCTGCCCTGTGGGGGGCAGGGGCTGGCTGGGAAGTAAATTGGAGCTGGCCGGAAGCCCTGCTCCACTCACCACACCATCCCTGATATTTGGGCAGGGGTGGCAACTATTGGGCTGCCACCCAGATTACTATATAGATATAGATAGATATCGATATAGATATATAGATAGATATCGATATCGATAGATATCTATTTTGGTTAATCTAAAAGGTTCAAATCTACTCTGGTTTCTAAGCAGTTCATTGGCCTAGAAAGTTGAGGAACCACTGCTTTGATCAATCTATAAATTTGTACGTTGGTTTTAATGGAATCAAAGGTTAATATAAGAAATAACAAAAGGCAGCTGCTGGACCCGCGTGTGTTGGAAAAAATAGTTTGGCCTTCTAGGCTGAGTACAGACAGTTAAAAAGCCCAAGGCAGGATCAGGCAGGCAGGGGGAGCAGAAACCCCCACCCCAGATGCCCCCGCTTAGTTGGGGTCTGCACAGTGTGGGAGTGCTCCACAGTGCAGGCTTTTCCCCTGCAACCCAGCTTTCCTCCCTGTATCTTGTCTGGGTGATTGCCCCCACACAGGACTCAGCCTCTTAGCCACAGGGGGGCAGGGGGGGAACAAAGCCTCCTACCCCAGCCATGGTTGCCCAGCTGGGATTTGCACAAAGCAGGGGGCCTGCAGTTGAGGCTTATTCCCCCGCAGCCTGGTTTTTTTTCATCCCCCTGCCCCATCTGCCTTCCCATGCTCCAGCAGGGCTGGAGCTAGGCCCATCAACCAGCCTGGCTGGAGGGAGGAAAGCCAGGCTGTGTACGTGGGGGGAAAAGTCTCCATTGTGGGACCTCTGCACTGTAGACCCCAACAGACTCCATTCTCTTCCTCTTCCTCTTCCTACCTCCCCCCAGCAGCCCCTATGTGCCCCCACTGGCTGGGCTGGGCTGTGGAGTGGGGGCTCTGCTGCTTCAGCTTTGTGTCACTCCAGGGGCAGGGCCAGCTGGGTTCTGCTGGACCACAGTGGACAGAGGCTAGCCCACCTGCCCTGCAAGCGGAGTTTGGTGGGGGATGTGCAAAGCATCCTGGGATGCTGGGGATGCTGAGATTTAAGTTCAGACAGGAGGGGATCTGGGACAGAAGTTCAATCAACCAATTTAACCTAAATCAGTTAAGTCCATTACTGCATCTATCCAAGTTTATATTAAACTGGTTTCAGCCATTTTGAAAGTGGCTTATGTGCACTGAACTTCTGTTCTGTGTTAGATTTAAACTGGTTTCTGATCACTTAAATAGGTTTACGTGTAATTTCTGTCGCTAGCCCTACCAACAGTGATTTGACTCATGATCCTTATCTTGCCTTCAACAGGTGCTGTAGATTGCTGCATGGAAACAAGTGAATGCTCTTACCATCTGAAAACAACTATCCCAAATTGTAACATCCTGATATTCTGAAATTTGGATTTTTATTAACTTTTTTTTATATGCCTTTGAGCCGTTTGGTTAACAGCTAGAGCCATAATGCCACTAGCATTATAGAGCAGAACAATTGATTAAAAAGATATATAATTTAATTTGTCCATGTAATTCACAACTAGTGAACTGCTTTAATAAATTTGTGTTACTTGACTTTTTTGGTGTTTCTAAATGCTTTTTTAAAGCGTGATCTAGGCCAGTCTTTATACTTTATTAATACTGTGATACTAGATTACAACACTAGCTGTGAAATTTTGTGTGTGGCAATTTTGAGCAAATATACTAGATGTTTATTTGCCCCACACAAGATTTCATAGCTAGTGATATTGTAGCCATCAAAACGATATATATTTCTAGGAATTCAGATTTCCGTTATAGTGATGCCCACAAAAACACTCAACAGAAGTTAAGTAGCTCCTGTTCTAAGACCACTGCTTTTTAGACTTAAAGGCTGCTGACAGATGTGGAAAAAACAGAATGGCTTTTTACTTTCAGCTTGGCATGGTAAGAGCAGTCACTTGTTTCCGTGCAGGAATGTAGACAGCAGTATAAGGGGGTTCCAGGGGCAGCCTGTGGCAAGCCAGTAGGGGGCGCTCCTGCGTTGAGCCGCCCACCTCACTGCGCCCGACCACCTGCCAGGCTCCGAGTGCCCTCCCTGGGGTGCCTCACGTCTGGCCCACCCCTTCCCTGGAGCACACTCGCTAGCCTGGGGTTCCCACTGCCACTATCCAAGGCTCTGGACCCAATTCTGGCTCTGCGCGCCTTGGAAAACGCAGGCCTGATCGTCCAATGGGTACTAGACCCAATATAGGCACTTGGGGTACTTCCCCAAGTCAGGGGCTTATTAGAAAAAGTCTCCCTTAGTCCACAGGCCTAAGGGGCCTCCTTGGCATAATTGAGACCCACCCCTCAATAAGTCTCCCACACCAGTCACAAAGGAGAACTTTATTGATTACAGGGGGTAGGGCGAAAACAGGGTAAAAGGTAGAGCAATATTAGAGGAATCCCATAGAGCAAACTAGGGTGGCTGAGGTAGCCATTCAAACACGCATCTAAGTTACTGTAAGCTAAAATATCTAGTCTGATCTCGAGTAGCTTACTCACACGCATCATCCCGAGGTGGTTGGAGTTTTCCTCTGGAGGCAGGTCACTCTGAGCATGCAGTTATGAGGAGAGAGCCAGTTTCAGATTCACCTGGATCACCGCATGGCTAATGGCTACCCTTCTTCCTGGCCCGGGCCTTTTTATAACTTCTCTGACCTCAGCAGTCCGGTCCAATCGAAGCTGCCAGTGCTGGCCACTCGCCAACCAATCTAAAAAAGCATCACTGGCTAACCCGGCCGGTGAGTGGGGCTTTTCCCTCCCCCTCCCCAGGTGACCAGAGCATCCGCCTCCGAGGCACCAGGCTTTCGTCATGTAGACAGGGAGGCCGATCCCCAGCCCTGAGGAATTCAACACCAGCCTCTCACGCTGGCAGAGACAGATTTCTGAAGAGGGACACAGATGGTGACATTTCTGCCACACAGCCACTAGGGGAATTAAGTGTGTGTGTATACACAAATGCCAGGAGCATGGGAAACAAACAGGAGGAACTAGAACTTCTGCTTGCAAGCAATAAGTTTGACCTAGTGGGACTAACTGAAACCTGGTGGGACTCTACTCATGACTGGGTGGTAGGAATAGAGGGCTATAGGTTGTATAGGAGAGAGAGAGGGGGGAAAAAAGGAGGGGGTGTTGCTCTCTATGTCAAAGAACAGTATACATCTTCCCTAATCAAATTGGGATCAGAGGATGGACAGACTCTGGGTTAGGATCCCAGGGGGTTGGGGGGAAAAGGACCTGGTGATGGGGGTCTACTACAGGCCTCTGCACCAGGAGGATGAGCTAGACGGGGAATTTTCCAGGCAGCTGTCAGAGGCTGTGTGGTCTAGAGATATGGTAGTCCTGGGGGACCTTAAATACCCAGACATATTCTGGGAGGAACAGATCTAACTTCTCACACAGGTTCTTAACCTGTATCCAGGACCTCCACCTAACACAGGAGGTAAGGAGTCCCACCAGGAGTAATGCCTTGCTCAACTTGGTGCTGGCTACAGGGGATGACCTGGTGGGGGATCTGAAGTTTCAAGGCAACCTAGGGGACAGTGGTCAAATGATAAAATTCACTATCCAGAGAAGGGCAGGCATTATACCCAGCAGGACACAGGTGCTAAACTTTAAAAAGGCTGTCTTTAATAGGCTCCAGGGACTGGTTAGCAGGGTGCTAGGAACCAAGAGGCTAGATGCTTTGGGGGTCCAGGATGCGTGGTCATTCCTCAAGAAAACTATCCTTTGGACTCAGAGTGAGACAATCCCATGGCAGAGAAAAGTGGGCAAAGGGGCCAGGAAGCCCCTTTGGCTAACCAGGGTCATCCAGGATACCTTTAGGGCAAAAAAAGGAAGCATACAGGAAGTGGATGCAGGGGGTAGCTAGGAAGGAAGACTACACTTCTTTGGCCTGAGCCTGCAGGGATTCAGTCAGGAAAGCCAAGGCAACTCTAGAACTCAGGCTAGCGGCAGGGATTAAGGACAATAAAAAGTCCTTCTTTAGATACGTTGGGAGCAAAAAGAGGGTTTGGGGTAGCATAGGACCCCTACAGGATGGGCAGGGGGCTTAGTGACAGATAGCAGGGACAAGGCAGAGCTCTTCAATG
The DNA here is from genome assembly GCF_000455745.1 of Alligator sinensis. NCBI lineage: Eukaryota > Metazoa > Chordata > Crocodylia > Alligatoridae > Alligator > Alligator sinensis. The sequence continues at coordinate 1,148,493 of NW_005842449.1, forward strand.
AGTTCCTTGCCTCTGTCTTCTTAAATAAGAATCTAGACGAATCCTCAATATGCATCATGGACACCAACAAGGAGAACAACAGCCGACCAACAGTTAATGCAGATACGGTAAAAAGGCACTTGGAGGGACTGGATGTGTTCAAATCACTGGGATCGGAGGGACTCCGCCCATGGGTGATGAAGGAATTAGCGAGTGTCATAGCTGAACCTCTGGCAAGGATATATGAGCACTCATGGTGCTCGGGTCAGGGCCCAGAGGATTGGAAGAGGGTCAATGTCGCCCCAATCTTTAAGAAGGGGAGGAAGGAGGATCCGCAGACCAGTCAGCCTTACCTCTATCCCTGAGAAAATCCTAGAAAAAATTATCAAGGAATGCATCTGTGGGAGCCTGCTGGCTAATGTGATGTGGAGGGGTAACCAACATGGGTTTATAACAGGCCGGTCCTGCTTGACTAACTTAATGTCTTTTTACGACAAGGCCACCAAATGTTTAGATGCAGAAGTCGAGGTGGATGTTATCTATCTGGACTTCAAGAGGTCCTTTGTCACAGTATCCCATACCATCCTTATAAATAAACTGAGGAGATTTGTCTTGGATGATTATACAGTAGACTGGCTAGGAAACTGGCTCAAGGGTTGCACTCAGAGTGGTGGTGGATGGGTCGGTGTCAACCTGGAAAGATGTGTGCAGTGGAGTCCCCCAGGGCTCAGTTCTGGGGCCGATGCTGTTCAACATCTTCGTCAGTGATTTGATTGGGAGAGGAAGCACCCTGTCCAAATTCATGGATGACACAAAAATATGGGGTGAAGCTAACACCCTGGAGAGGAGGAACTAAATCCAGGCTGACCTAAACAGGTTGGGGAAGTGGGCAGAGAGCAACAGGATGCAATTCAATAAGGACAAGTGCAAGGTGTGGCATCTAGGGAGAAAGAACTACCATCATACATACAGGCTGGGGGGTGACCTTCTCAGCACCACTGAGGTAGAAAGCGATCTTGGAGTCACTGTTGACTTCAGGATGAACACGAGTCATCAATGTGATGAAGTAGTCAGCCGAGCCAATCGCACCTTGTCATGCATCTGTAGGCGCTTCAAAAACAGGTGATTCTCCCTCTCTGGCACTGGTTAAGCCACAGCTGGAGTACTGTGTCCAGTTCTGGATGCCGCAGTTCAAGCAGGATGTGAATAACCTGGAGAGGGTCCAAAGAAGAGCCACTCATCTGATTAGAGGCCTACAGAGAAGACCCTATGAGGAAAGGCTATGGGACCTTAACCTCTTCGGCCTCTCCATGAGAAGGCTGAGAGGGGACCTTATAGTGGTGTACAAATTCATAACGGGAGAGCAATATGAAGTAGGTGACAATCTGTTTACCAGGGCACCCCCTGGAACAATAAGGAACAATGGCCATAAGCTACTGGAGAGAAGGTTTAGGCTAGACATTAGAAAAAAGCTCTTCACGGTCAGGGTTGCCAGGATCTGGAATGGGCTTCCAGGTGGTGCTCACCCCATCCTTGGGGGTCTTCAAGAGGAGACTTGACAGGCACCTAGCTGGGTTCACATGACCCCAGGTTTGGTGACCCTTTTCTTGCCTGCCAGGGGCAGGGGGTCAGACTAGATGGCCCACTGAGGATAGTGTAGCACATGCCCATGGCATCAGTTTGACCTGGCACTCCCAACATCTGTATAGATCACATGCTTCAGTGGGACTTTGTGGAGCTATTATCTATAGCTGATTGAATTAAAACACTTAGCATAATGGAGTTCTGCTGCATGATGTGGATTGGTCAACCTATGGACATGCAATGCACTTAAGGATAATTTACCTCAAGTTTTACTCCAGAGTAAAAATACGTTGGTGTCTGAAGCAAACTGTGCAGGTCTAACTTACACTGCCAGAATATGTAGGTTAGGGTTGTAGTTTGTGCATACTGCAACCTACTCAAAACTGAACAGAACTCTCATTTGAACTGTCAAGAAGAGAAATAACTTTATTATGCAGCTATTTTATATGATGGGTGATACAGTCATTGTGTATTTTTCTTAGTGTGGTAGTTAGGCTACTAATCCATCAGGTCTGACAATCTCACTTCTAAGTCTTTGCATATTACAGTCAGAATTAATGGATGGCACATTTATCATAAATGTAATACTAAAGCATTTTGGTGTTTTATGGTTCAAGGTTATATTTGCTTCTTTTCTAATATATATTCCATTGTTAAAATTAAAAAAACCCCCTATGTCCTGGATATCTATATTTAAACTGCAAACGTGTGACCATGCTACTCTGAACTGAATTTATAGCATTACTGTGAATGAGAGAATTTTTTAGTTGTCATGCCTCAAATGTTGGCAGAGATGGCACTGAAGTGAAAAATGTTGTTCCACATCTACAAGTATTTTGCCCTAGGATTCTGTTTTAGACTGATCGCTAGTGGATAGTTCTTTAGGCTATAATATGTTTGTGAGATGGGCCAGCCTTTGTCCTTCCTAATAATGATGCTATTTCTTATTCAGTCTACAAGTACTTGAACCTTTAGATAAAGCTGTCTGTTTTTATACATGCTTTTATATTGCTAAAAGTAGCTCAAGGAGGTTAGACTACCCCTAATTTATATACTTGGTATATCAACTAAGGCTGATACCAGATGATGCGAGTTAGAACAGCTTCCAAGACCATTAGTGTCACTGTTGGAAGATAGCTCATACAAGTTATCTTTAATTCTTAGTTTCCCCATATTTTGTGAATAGTCTTTCTTAACAGTTTATTTAGTGTAGGTGAAACGCTCTCATAGGAAGAGACTGTAGTAGTGTTTGCTATGTTGCAGCCATCCTCCATTATTTTCATGGAAAGCATGAATGTAAAATACTCCAATACCTACTAACTGTATTTGTTAGCATACCAGATATAAAGTTACTGAGAAGTCTCTCTCTCTTATTTCCTTGGTATTTCCTGACAAGCTTTTTCTGTAGGTATGAGTCATTTTCTTATGGATCTGTTCTCTGTACCTAATTCTATGAATTATTCAATTAGTCTTGGATCTTAACAAATATGATAGATTAACTTAAAAGACTGAATAGCCAGAGAAACCTGGCAAATGTAGGGTTTTCTCTATGCCTGGTAAAATATGGTTGTCATTAAAAAAAACACATAATGCCTATAATATAGGAAAATAGGAACATAGGGATGTAGGGGGCCTCCAGGGCCATTCAATACAATCCCTTGAGTTCACAGGCAATTAATTGAGGGAATCCCTAGAATTGCAACTTCAAACCCTCACCAACAACCAGAAAGAATACGTAAGACACCAAGAATACCCTAGAAATACAGGAGATGAGAGCACCAACAATACTCTGCCACTGCAACAACAGAGAACACTTGGTTCTTATATACACAGAAGATCCTAGGAAAAAGGGCAATGCTACAGGAGAAGATAAAACCCCCATATTCCCTGTCAGTCTGATCTAAGAAAACAATTTATTTTTGACATCAGATTTGGCAATTGTTATGTCCCTAAGTAGAAAAGCAAGATGAAGATGCTCTAGCCAAGAGCTTTCTAAGTAGTAGTAGAAGCACCAGTGTGCATGCCTCTGTCAAAGCTCTCAATCTTAGTTGTGGCCAATGTCCCAGTACCTCAGAAGAAAATAGAGGGGGTGGGGAGAAAAGATGTCAGTCACATTTTTATGAAAAAACGAAAAATTCCTTCCTAGCCCTAGCTGGTGACCAGCAAAGCACCCGATTCCACATCACACACTGATTGGTGGGTCAGAACTCTTGTCCTGTCATACAATCCTATTCATACACTTACCCAATTCAGTATTAGAGATCTGGGTTCTTGTTCACCACCTCTTTGCTTGGAAGCCCACTCCAAGACTTCAGTGTTTTGATAGTTAAATATATTTGAATGCCAGTTTATAGGCATTTGATCTAATGCCACTGGTCTTTTCAGCCTGAAAAGCTCTTTTTCTCCCCTAATATGCACATGACAATTGTACTTTACAAGCCAGCATGCTGGCTGAGGCAGCTTGCTCCAGGACCATGGTTGTCATGGGTGACTTCAATTACCCAGACATCTCGTGGGAGGATCGCTCAGCAAAATCTGAGCGGTCGCAGAGCTTCCTCTCGTGCGTGGATGACCTCTACCTGACTCAAGAAGTCTATGGGCCAACGAGAGGCAAAGCGCTGCTCGACCTGGTACTGGCTACTGGGGATGACCTAGTCGGCGACCTAGTGATCGATGGGAAGCTGGGTGACAGCGACCACGAGCTGATCACCTTCACCATCCGCCGAAAAGCTGGCAAGTCAGTCAGCAACACGCAAGTCCTTGACTTCAGGAAAGCTGACTTTGACAAGCTCAGGAGGCTTGTCAGTGAGGCCCTAAGGGACCGTGACCACAGGGAGAGGGGAGTTCAAGAGGAGTGTTTGCTCCTCAAGGGAGCGATCCTCAATGCACAAACTAAGTCTATTCCATCTCGGAGGAAAGGCAGCAAGAGGGCACAGCAGCCCCCCTGGCTCTCCAGGGACCTAGCAGATCTCCTGAGGCTAAAAAGAAAGGCCTACAAAGGATGGAGGATGGGAGTCACCTCCAAGGAGGATTATTGTGCACTGGTCCGGTCCTGTAGGGAGCAGACCAGGAAAGCCAAGGCTGCAACTGAACTCCAGCTAGCTTTGAGCATCAAGGACAATAAGAAGTCCTTTTTCAGCTATGTGGGGAGCCGGAGGAAAAGCAGGGGCAACATTGGACCCCTGCT
>NW_005842449.1:1154163-1178952 GCF_000455745.1 Alligator sinensis
CACCCAGCACTCTTCCCTGCCTATGCAGGGGGTCAGACTCGATGATCTCAAGCAAATCCCGGGACGTCTCAAGCAAATCCCGGGACGTCTCTCAAGCAAATCCCGGGACGTCATTCTCCCCCTGTACTCGGCCTTAGTGAGGCCGCAGCTGGAGTACTGTGTCCAGTTTTGGGCTCCACAATTCAAAAAGGATGTGGAGAAGCTTGAGAGAGTCCAGAGAAGAGCCACGCGCATGATCAGAGGTCAGGGAAGCAGACCCTACGATGACAGGCTGAGAGCCCTGGGGCTCTTTAGCCTGAAAAAGCGCAGGCTTAGGGGTGATCTGATGGCCACCTACAAGTTTATCAGGGGTGACCACCAGCATCTGGGGGAACGTTTGTTCACCAGAGCGCCCCAAGGGATGACGAGGTCGAATGGTCACAAACTACTTCAAGATCGTTTCAGGCTGGACATAAGGAAGAATTTCTTTACTGTCCGAGCCCCCAAGGTCTGGAACAGCCTGCCACCGGAGGTGGTTCAAGCACCTTCATTGAACACCTTCAAGATGAAACTGGATGCTTATCTTGCTGGGATCCTATGACCCCAGCTGACTTCCTGCCCTTTGGGTGGGGGGCTGGACTCGATGATCTTCCGAGGTCCCTTCCAGCCCTGATATCTATGAAATCTATACTTGCAAATAGTGATCATATTTCTTCTCATTCTCCAAGATTCTTTACTCTTATTTCATAATTAAAAGCTTCTATTCCCTTAATCATTTTAAGTTGTTTTCTGAACTCATTCCAGCTTAAGTCTATCTTTCTTGAACATTGGCCATCAGAAATGCATGCAGTATTCGAGTGGTTTTCAAGCTTTTTAAAGTCACAGAACCCTTTCTTATTAATTGTTCTGCATCAGAACCCCTATCCCTATCGTAAAGACTATCACAGAGCCAGGTGACCAGGCCCAGTAATGGTGGCACAGTGCCTCCCAGCCTGCTCCGCCATCATCCCCAATATCTGTATGGAGCTTCTGATGACATCATGGAAGCCCAAGGTTCCACAGAACACAGTTTGAAAACTACTGCAGTAATTTAAATCGGGTCTTATCAATGCCTCCTTGTTTCTGTTTCACATACTCCTCTAATACACTCTAAGTTTGTATTCAGCTTTCTTCATTGCTTCGGCACACTGGCAACTGGTGGTCATTTTGTAATTGACCAATACACCTAGGTCCCTCTTTTCCTCAAATGTCTTCAGTCCATGAGCTTCATCTTATAGTTGAAGTCCTTGATATTCATTCCTAAGTGCAAGCCTTGCATTTCATGCAGTTGCACTTCATTCCATTTTTCCATACTGTATTCCACAATATTATCTAAACCTTTCTGTTCAGCCTTCTTTGACACTGGCAATATCCCACAGCTTAGCATTGTTTGCAATGTCTTGAGGACACTTACTGGTAACTCTATTACCAGGGTTGCAGACAGAAGTGTTGAATGGGATAGCTCCTAATACTGGTCCCTATGGAATACAATTGCTGATAATCTCTAGTTCAATAACTTCCCTTCCAGCAAAACTTGCTGCATAGTCTGCCTTGAGCCATCTCAATTGTAGTATTGAACCCTGTTCTGTCAGTTTTACCAATAATCTCCCATGTGACACAGTATCAAAAGCTTTGCTTAGATCTGAATAAGTTAAGTCCATATTTATCTAAGAGGTCTTTTGTTTTATCATAAAATTTATATATTACCTTAGTCTGACATGTTTGTTCATTGTTTAAACTTGCATAGTATTTTGTCCTATTTTCTGTTTCTGTTCATATCTGACTCTTCCTTCAACAGTAGGCAGGGATTTGGAATAGATACTGAAGTCAAGCTAACTGCTTATAAGTGTTGGATCACTTTCTCCTATTTTGGAAACAAGCACTTCATTTACTGTTTTCTAGTCGTATGTATTGTCCCTTAGTTGACCAATCCAGTGAAGAGCTGTAGCAGAGTAATCTCTCTTCTTTGTGTGAATTCCTTCAGGAATACGATGGAGATTATCTGAACCCCCTGATTTTGTACCAGCCAGCAATCTAAGTTTTGCTTCCATGTCAGATAATGGTAACTTTTTTTATTCACATAACTTATTTTTATTCATTGCTGTACGGTACCCCACTAATATCTTCAGTTATCTCTGTTTGAGTGAGCACTGAAAGTGTTTGTTAAGTTTTGGGGCTATGCTTAGGTTGTCCTCTCCTTCAGTGGATGGTCCTACCTTGTTCTTCTTGGTTCTCTTTTTGTTGAAGCTTTTACTATTACTTCTAATATTGTCTGCAACGTCAAGCTCATTTAAGCCTTTTGCTTTTCTTTGTTTCTGCTATCCTTGACCATAGAAAGAGATTCATCCTTCCTTACTGATCAGACTTATTTTTCCATTGTTTATAGATCCTTTGCTTAATTGTAATGACCTGTTAGATGCTCCTGTTCATTCGTGCAAGTTCATTCATGCGGCCCTTCCCTACCATTTTTTTTCACTTGCTTGGCATGCAGGCACTTGACAGTATTTGCCTTTTTTTTCCTTAAAATAGTTCTGTGCAGTTTCCACACCAGGTTTCATAGCTCTCTAATCTAGTTAGTTAAGTTAGTCCTTCTAAAGTCCAAGGCCCTCATTACTGACCTATTCTTGTCTCTCCTGCAATTGAGCATAGACTGAAACAACTCATGATCACTTGATCCAAGATTATTTCCTACAACCAGTTGGTTGGTTCCCACAACTATTTCCTCTACAACTACAATATCACTGTTAATCAAAACTAACATAGCTTTACCTAATGTTGGTGCAGTTGCCATTTGATAGAAAAATCTGTTTGCTAGCTTGTCCAGAAAGATCTGACACCTACTGATCAGATTGTGTAGATGGCATGGGGTGTGTGAAATACGGTCACTCCTCTCCAATGATTTAAAAATAAAGCTCAGTTTTAAAGTTCTTGGTGGTATCTTGAGCCCCTTCACAACGTAGAATTGAACAAAAAACCTATTTTTTGAAAACTGGCAAATAGAGAAATGCCTGTGCATATTTATCTCTGTTCCACCTTACCTGTAGCTGGCAATGGCTACTGGCAGTTATCTGCTGCATTGACAGTATTTCTTTTTTCTGACTGGTAGAAAAGGTGGTTGAAGCAGCTCGGCAAAATTTGATTCAGATAAAGCAATCTGGAAAGGCAATGTGAGATTAAAGGAAAGAGGTATGTGTGTACACTGAGAGCACTGTTTTATGTAGACTGTCTGTAATAGGTCTACCTGTATTGGGGTGTGTCACCAGTGGGGTGGGCAGTGAGTGAGTTAAATGAGTTAGATGAAACATGTATATAGTTCTGATGATTCATAAGTGCAAAACAATACTAAACAAGGTCTTCACATGAAAGTGAAGAGGACAAAATTTAACAGCAGATGCAGTTTGTTGGCTAGGTATTCTAATGCAGAGCAAGAATGAATATCTTTTGTTTAGTACAGAGGAGAAGCAGAACACAAGTTTGTGCTATGGATGTAGCAGAGCATCAGATTAAGGTTGCCTGGGTGTGAGCCTCAACTGTTTTTTTTCTTAGTTTTCAAAACGTTTAGTTTTGCGGAATATGATATTTTAGGAAGGCTCAGTATACCCATAGGAACCTTCACTCTGAGTTAACAAAGTTTGCTTTACCTATGATTTTTAAACTTTTTGAGCAGACCAAAATGTTTTGAAAAGTATTTGTTGACCTGCAGTTGAGGCCACAGTGGTAGTCCGGTAATAATAGCTACTTCTTAATACTTTTTATCAGTAAATCTCAGATCATTTAGTGAGGAGAAAAACCTCATTGCCTCCAGAATCACTCAGCAAAGTAGTGACAAAACAAGGTTTTATAATTTTCTCTCTGCTGTTATGTCCACTAGATCATACATTGGATGGCTGTTCTATCACACATGCATACCTTAATTTCCTATTTTCTGGTTCTTAGCTGTTTACAGTATTTAGAGATTTTATTTCCATTTTAGTGATCCCCAGACCTTTGCTCACATGAGAGGGGAAATTGTGAGGTTGACAGGCACCCCCACTCACCCTGTGCCACCTTCCTTTAGTGTACATCCTTGTCCATTGCCTTCATCTGCTTGCTATAAATCACTTTTAAACCTTTCCTTTAAACTCCTTCCTCTTTAATTCACCATCTTGTTTATCTTGTAATGCAAGTCTTCTATTACCTTTGTGTGTTTCATTTACTTTTTTAAATTATTTGAGCACTTTCCTGAAATTTCTGCTGTATTCTGATTATTCTGATTTCTACCCAAAAACTCTTGTGATAGAGACAGTTTGCAGCAGCATATTTTAGATTCTTCCCAAATGTGGGATTGAACTGACATTTGTTAGGTGACTAGGAAATTGACTGTCAAGAATGATGGGGGGGGGGGGGGGGGCCTGGCCCCACTCTGCCACCCCCCTGCTGCTCCAGATCCGGCCCTGCTCCACCACACCACCTGCTGTTCCAGGTCTGGCCCTGCTCTACAGCCCCCCGGCCACTCCAGGTCTGGCCCCGCTTCCCCCCCCCCCCCCCCTCCAGCTTCACTCTACCCCTGCCTTCCCCTCCCTGCTGGCTGTTCTGGGAGGCATTGGGGCTGGGTGAGGGGAGGGGCACTGCCACTGTGATCCCCCTCCCTTTGCTCTCAGGCAGGGAGGAGTGGGGAAGCCCCACTGCTCAGGCAGCTGGGGTGTGTTTGCCACCACCACAAACTTCCCCAGCAGCGACTTAAACTTGGGCCCGCACAGCCTGGGCCACACAGCCAATTGCTGCCCGCCCTCTCCGCGGCACATGCACAGTTGCCCAAAAGCGTTATGGACAGACAAACTAAGCCTTTTATTATATTGGAACATTCAAATTTAAATATGGCACTCTCTTTGGAACCATCCGATTGCGTGGTAACTGGTGGCCAGCAATCCCCTTGGGTAATATGTGTCTGCATATGTGCAATGTAGTCTGGTGCATAAGTGACAGACTTGTTTAACTCATCTGTTGTCATTAACTTTTTGTTAAATCCAGTGTTGTTACTTCTCCCAAGACGTAACCAGTGTTACAGCTGGGGTAAATGTCAAACTGAGACCCTCTCGGTGTCTGACCAGAGCCATAGTTTGGTTGCTCAGGTATATGAAAAAAAATGAACAAAAGATTAAAAAATAATAATAATAATTATCAATCTCTAGTGAGTGTGTATGTATGTGTGTGTGTGCACGCTTGCATGCACAATGACTGCTATCTCAGGAGCCCTTTGGATAGATAACCCAAATTTGGATCAGTAAGCCTACCCTTTATAACAAGGGAAACACGAGATACCTGAGGCTTTCAGAGTACTTAAGGAAAACAACTTTAGACGTAGATGAGAAATGGTCAGTTCATCTCAGTGGGATGTTTTCAGCTGGAAAAATATCTTCAGGAAGTAAATACAGCCTGAAAATAGTTCTGAGAAACATGAACTGCTCCATTCTTTTCTGTGGGTGTTCTTATCCATATTATCAATTCTTGAGCCTGTGATGTGTGTCGAGTGCAGCCATTCTTAGCTCCTCCTGCCAGAAGCATAGCAAGAGGGCTTTGCAGCCTGGGTGGCATAGTTAGCAAGGGCAATGGCAGCAGTGGGTGTGGTGGCCAAATTGAAAGGCACCCTTTTTGTACCCTTGAAGTTAGCTCCTAGGACTCATATCCCTGTTGCTTCCTCTGCCAGTCACTGTGCTGTGTATTTGGTGCAAGCTTCAGGTATGTCTGCTCTGAGCATCTTGTGAGGCACAGGAGATTTCAGCTGATATGAGTGGACTGCAGAAGAGAGGAATTACTACATCCTGGCTCATACAAGGAGCAGGAGGAGGATTCCTGAGGGATGTACCCTAGGATTCCACATGCAGAGGCAGGAAAGGGGATTCTGCTTGTCCTAGAATGAGAAGGTCCCTCAGGTTTTGACTTCCATATGGAGGAAGGGAGCTAATTTGATACAATCAGGGTAACAGACCCAGCACACACCTTGGGGATAAAAGATGTGGGGTTGATGGGCATCTTACCTCTAAACATCTATTAGTCCTGCCATCTAAGCTGTTTTCCCACCATTACCTCTAAATCTCAACCCCTCCTTGTGGCTTGACATATGCCTTCTTTTGTGCAAACATGTATTGGAGATATTTATGAACTGGTGCCAAAGCATCAGTAAATTCCAAGGGAGTTGCTGACCATTGGTTTATTTAAAAATTCAAGCCATTTATTTAGATGCTAAATATGGTTTTAGGAGCCCAACATTAAGTCTCTCTGTTTTGATTTTTTGGCTAAGAGTATTAATTACTGTTGTTTAGCACTGAAAATGCGCTGTCTTTGCAGTTGGCTGGCAGGAGTAGCCTAAAGCACAATCTGGAGAAATTAATTTGTGGAAAGGTCTCCTACTAATTAATTGACCTGAGAAACTGAAGAGTAAAATCAACTTTTCCAAAGTCAACAGTAGTGATTACTTGCATGTGGGTGTCAGTGGGATGCAACAGAATGCACATGCAAAAATCAACCCCAACAATTTTGTTAATCAAAACAGCTCATTTAGTTCTTATCACAGTTTTCAACTGTGAGTGAATCTATTTAATAAAGCTTTCGTTTCTAATATTTGGATAGTTATATGATATTTGTAACAGGCAAGAAAAAATTAAACTCTCTTGATGTTTTTACTTTGTCAGCTTAATCATTTAATTAGAAGAATAAAACTTATCATTTCAAGTCATTTTGAAAAATTGAAGACCACGTTAATGAAACCTTAAATGTGATCTGCATATGAAATAGTTGTTTAAATACAACAAATGGTAGACTATAATTAAGATAATTTTAATAGAATTTCAAGTAGTTGGGCACAAAGATACTCGGCCCTTGTCCATGGAAAAAGGATGATTTATAATAATGACAACTTGTATCCTTTAATTCCCTTCTGAAGGCATGAAATAAGTCCAGTAAATCACTATACCTAGGAATACCGGTCTTTAAAATAATTTGAGAATGTGCCTTGACCACTTACTTGCAAACTTAAGAAAAATTCATCTGAAATTCTATGTTAAACATACGTTGAGTATAACATTTTTCAGACTTCACAGAAGCACTGTTTTTAATAGGATGTCCTCACTGCGTCACAAGACAATAAACATAATACAAAGAACAAAACTTATATCAGGCATCCATCACTGCAGTATGTGAATACCTAACAGGTGTATTCTTAGTTCCCTTCTGGCTTAGCAGAGCTGTCTAAAACTTGCAGTTTCCATCCCACTGGAAATTCTGATACTTTAAACTATTTTGTTTTTAATGACAACTACAAATTTCCCTTAGAAAGGGAATTTAGTGTTCAGGAAAAATAAAATGGTCAAATTGTTCCCCCCCCACCCCCACATAATCAAACTTTCTAATTCTAATATAATAAAGGCCTTAGTCCGTCTGTCTTTCCAACGCTCTTGGACTACTTTGGTTACTGAAACAACCAGTCAGAGTGCTCCAAGAGCATTTTGGACAGGAGGCGGCAGTGGCGACACAGCAGAGGATGGAGAGGGGGGTGAGGCCAGCAGCACTGGAGGTGGCAATAATATGGGGTGCTGGTCAAGGGGGATGGAGGGGATGGCGGGGCAAGCACTTCCTGTCCAAAAACTATTTAGTTGGAAAATTCTGATTTTGCTCTAATTACTAAGTTTATTTTAAAAGTGGAGGAGCTACCATACTGAGAAGTGTCTTACCAAAGATTGTGCAGCTCTGTGGCAGAGCTGAACCCAGATTTCTAGAGTCTTAGTTAATGCCCTAATTATAAACCATTTTCCTTCTCAAATACAGACTGGACCTGGGTGCTTGTGATTTTTAAAAGCATCCGGTTTCATCTGCTAAATGCCCTGTGGTGGACTACTTTGATGAAAGTACAAACAAGTGTTTTAATAAGTGTAGCTGACAAGCCATTAGGGTTAGAAAGCATCTTTATCACCAGTGCAATGCACATTTTGGCTTTTTTTTTTTCTCCCTGTGAATATTGTTTCCCTTGTTTCAAAATATACTCTTGTATAAACAAGCAATGTAATTCTGAGGGATAACAACTTAAGAACAACTAAACCTATAATAAAATACTGAAAGCTTGTGATAGCGGGCATTGATCTGTATCCCTGCATTTCATTTTATTCTCGTAATAGTGATGTTTTATAAACATTTAGATTTTAAGGCCATATTCAAGTTTATACTTTGCATGAAACTTAGAATCCATCCTTCAAACTCACTTTCTAATTGGCTTGTAACAAGTCATTCATTAACCAAAGTTATTGTATTACAGGGGTAGGCAACCCCCAGCACCGGGGCCAGAGTGTGGCATGCAAAGGCATTTTGCTTGGCACGTGCATCTTGGGGCACATGTCAGGGAAGGGGCTGGGGCTGTGCTGTCGCAACAAGGATCAGACCCCTTGTGGCTCCCCTGCCATCTGCCCCGGCATGCCAACATCTTACAAGTTGAGGCTGTTGGTGTTTTTGGCACTCTGCCCAAAAATGCTGCCAACCCCTGTTGTTTTAGCTAGGTACTTCCCTCTGATCACTGTGGCAGGGCAGTGCTTTCATCACCCCTGCATTAACCTATGCTGTAGGATTTCTAGGTATTTCTAATTTTGCATCTTGTAGTTGTGTGTGAGCTTGAAATGGTGATTTCAGAAGCTGTTTGGTTAAGTGGTTGCCTGTAAATATAGGGGATTGTACTTGATGGCTTAGGAAGTCTCTTAGTCCTATGTTCCTGTGACTCTTCTTTACTTTATGCAATATATTGGTGGTGTCACTGGACAGTTGTTCAGATGACAAATAGCATTTATCTTTAGCAAGAGGAAGGTCAAAGTTTTAACTGAAATGCTGACTGACTGACCATTTCTCTAGACCAGGGGTGATTAGGGGGGTGAGGGGGAGGAATGGTTTCATGATCTATTTTAAATTACCCTGTGAGTAGAGAAAATTTGCTGACAAGTTCTCACATAACAATCTTGGGCTAATTCAGTGGTACTGAATTTTGCTATATGTTGTTCTACATACTCTGGAGGTCAGTCCAAATTTTGGTGACTTTGGAGGTTTAGGTATTTGATATTTCCATTTTGGTTAGCTACAGCAAAGCATCTGCTTTTTCCCTAATTAGTTGGTTTTGTGTAGTTCAAATGATGAATTAGGCTGCTTATATTTGGCAGAGATGTTTATTCAACAAGCCTTTAGCACCCCTTATATGTGGAGAGCCTATATTAGCAATAGACGTGACAGTTCTGCAGCCAAGTCTTCAATTTAAATGGTGTAAATGTCTGATTCTAGATATACATTACAGTGTAGCGGACTTGTAGACTGGAAACATGGTCAGTGACTGACAGATCATATTGAGTGGTACAGACTACAGACTTGGCAAAAGCCTGAGTTATAAATTATCTGTGCTTAAGCTGGTATAGGATTAATAATCAGTAAACTTGCATTTAAATCATAATCAGTAGCCTGGGAAAATAGAATAAGAATCTGTTTATTAAGCTATTAACATTAGACTAAGCCAAGAATTAATAACTACTTTTTGGAAAAGCGTGTACCAGCCGCTAGATGTTTTGCCTTTTGATAATATTGTAGTCAGCTAGAGCCCTCTTGCAATAATCATGTTTTAGTTAATTTGTTGTCAGCCTTGGCTAGTTTTAAGGGATTTATGCTAAATTGCAGACGTGTGGCTGAAGCAGATCACAGAGCCTACTTCAGAATGAGCCCTTGCAGAAGTTACAGCTGGCCTAGTCAGCAAAGTCAAAGAAACAGAATGTGACAAGTAGCATTACCAGATGGTGAGGGAAACAGAGAAATAGAACTTTATCCCAGAATTGTACTTGTCACTAGGGCAAAGACCTCAGTGAATTGGCATCTTCCAAGCCCACAGAAAAACTGGTTTATTCTTGTTCCTAAACTCTTAGTGAAACAAAGAAATTTGAATAACACCAATCAGTATATTTATTTAAATAAGCCAGATATTGAGTTTAAGCAGGGGGAATTGTGGGAAGACTTCTGCAAATTCAAGATAACCTGCTGCCAGCCTGCATGCCAGCTTTCTCCTCCCTCCTGACTCTTCCCCAGCTAGCATAGGTGAGAATTGATTTTGTGCTGTTGCAGGTAGCTAGACAAGCATAGAGACAAAGTGCTTATTCTTTTGCTTTGGGGTATAACCAATGAAAAGTTGAGTCAGAGACTTGCTTCTTGCCCCCTTTTCTGACTTGTGATTGTTTTTTGATTTAATGTACAATCAGGGTTGCAGTAAGGAAATTGTAACAGTTCCTGAGTTCTGTGTTCAAAGGAGTCCTGATCATAGATGGGCTGTGGTCTTGTCTCTCAAAAGACTAAATAGTACTGGGGTTTTGGTAATAGATTACATCTCAGATATAAGAAATAGTGGAGTTATGTTACTTTTAGTCTCATGTTCCAGTGAAGCTCTATAGCTGTCATGCTGGTGTCATGGATCATGCTCCTTTTGGGTGGAGATCTGCCTTAGCATGCCCAAGAAGCAGCTTTATTCGGTCTCTCTCTCATGAAGGGGCCCCCCCTTACGCCAGCCTTGAGACCATCCATGGCTCTTCTTTGTCCTTGGCTTCCCCAGCAATCCATAGCACCTCCACCTCCAAGAGCTCCTCCTTTTGGATCAGCTTCTGGGAATAGGGGGTCTTGTCCTCTTTACAGGCAGGATGGAGGTGATCAGAGACAGCACAGCTGATCACTCATCTCCAAACAGACAGTCTTTGTTGTGCCACAGCAGTTCTCTGTCCTTCCTCAGACACCCCTCTACTCCCTGGGCCTACCCTTTCTTTCCTCTGGTCTCCCAAGGCCCCACTCTTTCTCCACAGGCAGTCAGCCACCCCCACAAAACTGTAGTATTAATGAAGGGACTAAGAGTCACTCAAATGAAACAATGCCATGGGGAACCAATCAGTCATCTCTTCTCCAAATTAAATAACCCTAGCTCTTTCTGCCTGTCCTTGTAAATCAAGCTTCCCAGGCCTCTAATCTTAAGCAGTTTTGTTGCTTTTCCCTGGACTGTCTCAAATCTGCCCACCTCTTTCTTGAAGTGTAGGGCACAAAACTGGGCACAGTTCTCCAGGGGCAGAATAGAGTTCTCCAGGCCCTCACTAGTTCTCCAGGTGCAGAATAGAGTGGAAGAATTACTTTTCTTGATTTGCAAGCAACACTCCTGTTGATACAAGTGAAGATGGTATTGGATTTTTTTCCCCCTAGCAAGAAAACACTTTCAGCTTATTCAGCTGCTGGTCTGCCCCCAAGTCCTTCTCCACAGTATGGCAGCCTAGCCAGCCATTTCATAACTAGGTTGCTGCCTTCTGTATTCTGCAAGGGACCTATGGTTTTTTTGGTTTTCATTTTACTTTTGATATATTTTTAGAATTCCTTTTTATTGCCTTGTATGTCCCTTTCCATTTACTTGTCTCCTATTATCATGGGCTTTGAATCAATTCCTGTTTTAATTTAAGTTACTTAACCTTTATGTTCACCTATTGGCCTGTAAAATGGGGATAACTTACAAACTTCACAGGTTTGTTTGAGGCTCATTATGTTCATAAAGTGCTTTGAGGTCTGTGGGGGAAAGTTCCTATATAAAAATATTACTGAAATTGTAAAAGAGAAACAACTGATCATTCTTATGAAACCAGAGAGAACATAACTTTGCTCTTCTATCAAGTCTGTGACTTCATAAAACACTTTGGTATGCTAAACTGGACAGAGTGCAGTTTAATGCAACTATACTGTCAGTGTGTTACTCATTTATAGCTAGCTTATTTCTGCATGACATTGCAGTCATCCATATAGACATATCCTCATATGTAGGTAACAACTCGAAGACTGCTGAATACACAGGTGGTTTATGCAATGTGCTTTTAGGAAGCAGATCAAATTGGACCAACCCCAGTGCTGTTCTTAATTTTATTATTTCCTTTAAAGGCTTGTGCCCTGGTTCCTAAAAGTATGGCGGTTCATATTGGTATGCTTCCTGCAGCACAGATGTCAAGTAGATATTAAATTCTGGTGCTGTAAAATTACATTACAATAACAGCTTCCTGCAATCTCAAGTTCATGACTCTCCATGTACAGTGTGCTCATAATTTTCTCTGTTCTGCAGAACAGTGGAGCAGGCTTGAAATGCAATTTAGGGGTCACTTCTGCTCAAATAGCACTCTTTCATCCAAAGATCTTAAAGCATTTTGAAAAGGTAGCTGAGTACAGATGACAGACAGGGGAAAACAAGGCACAGAGGGTTGAATTTTTCTGTGCTGCAAGGTTATGCTGCAGGGCATGAGAAGGTACAGTTTGAGAAATAAAATTTAGATCATGTCTTTTTCAGCCCAGTAGTCAGTCTATTCAGCCACAGATCTTAAGTCCAGGGTAGTTTAGCAAGCAACACTGTCACATTTGGTAACATTTCCCTTTCAGAACTTAGTTTGTTTTAATTTTGCTTATTTAGAGTTTGTCATGTTATCTGCTGCTCTGATTCATGTTACTGAAACTTAGCAGTTCATTGCTTGGCTCACAGAATTGCCATGAGGCAGATGTCTCTGCAATTCCTTTTGAAGAGCTCTTTGCCTCTGAGGTATTCCTAGTGGATTTGGTTCCCTTCACACGTGCTTACAATCAGAAAGTACTGTGCATGCCTCCTAAGGTTTCCTGATGGGAAGCTGTCTAGACAACTTTGTTTATTCTTTAGCAAAAACGTTTTTTACTTTTAGGTTTCCCTGCACCATAATTATTATACCACTTTATGTGTACTCCCTACTGCTGCTTCCATCACGCCGTATGTTTTGATGACAAAAACAGATCTCTGTAACGTTGTTTTGTAGTGTTTATTGCCAAGATTAAAAGACATGGCTCTGATAAGACATCTGGTGAACAAATCACTTTTGTCTTCCTTTAATCTGAAGCCTGTAGCTGTACCTTCTCAGTCTTTTTCTTTCAATGCCACTTGTCTAGGAAGCTTGCTTTCAGGGGATTTCTGGCATATCCTACTTTAGGTTCTTAAAGGGAAAGTAAGCTTGTATTTGAAGCCCCCAATTTAACTTTTGTTTACAGTTTCTCTAATATGGCCAGGAAATTTTCTCTTTTTCATATTATCACATTGTCACCAAGAAACAAAGCAACTCCATTAACCAGTTTTAAGACTTGATATGCCCTGTTGTAGACTAAGGAAGTAAAAGGGAGTATAAGCCAGCAAACCTATACCTACAGCCATGATGATGTCTTTAATGGGAGGCTACATGACCTAGCAGAACCAGGTTTCAATTTGGCATATGAAACTGGCTTCACTGCTGAATTGCCAGGTGGTTGACAGGGTGGAGCTATTGTTAAGGGGACAAGCCACTGCATCATTGCCAATTCCTCAATTCAAGGATGATCTCTGCCACAGCTCATTGATGGGTCTTTTCAGGGCATTTATACACATATGTTTGTCTGCTCCAACACATTGGAGATCCAGCATGTCAGAGCAAACTCGATTAATCGAGTCCATGCGAGCTGACGTGTCCAGCACTGTCGCATGCATTTGTATAAATGGTGAAATACTCATCAGCACTGAGAAAATGGCAGTGGTACACTTTTGAACTAAAACACCTTCAATGTGTTTTAGTTCAAAAGCACACCATCACCATTTTCTCAGCATTGACGTGCATTTTACCATTTATACAAATGGTATGCACCACACAAACATGTGCAAATGCCCTAAATGACTTACGAGTGCAATTCTTGAGCCACAGATCTGTCCATAGAAGTTGCAGGTCTTCCCGCAGGGAAGAGTAGGCTGTAGGCTGGGATTCCTCTCCTTTTCCTTCCTCCACTCTCACTTATCTACTTTGACAGCAAGGCACTTCACCTCAAAACTGGCTCTGCTTGGTTGGGGTTGTAGCACTACTGCATAGCGAAGAGGGATTCTAGGCCTCATTCATACCAGTGACAGATCCTCTGACCTTAGACGAATCACTTACTCTCTCCATTCTTTAGCTTTCCCACAGGTGAAATGAGGGAAGGGGTGAACCTGCCTTTGCAAAGTGCTTGAGAGCTGTGTGTTAACCTTATGCAACTACAGAGTATTATAAATGTATGGGAAGTACAAAGGTATTATAAAGGTTCCCTCTCGGGGAACTTGTGAAAGTTAATTTGCTGCTTTTCTGATGACTCTGGAGCTGTGTAGCATTAAGTATGGTCAATTGTGTCAAACATACCAATACAAAAGCAAGCAAACGCCTAAAATTGGAATTGGATTCATTTGTATTTGTTACTGTAGCTGTAAGTACCTATGGCAAATGTTCATTATAATATTTCTTAAAACAAAAGAAAGAAAGTAGAGTTTGAAATTTTGTAGATGAGGAATTAAAGTCCTCAGTCCCCAGGGCTAGCAGGTTACAAACCATAGGAAAGGGGAGTAGGGAGAAGTGAAGCTATGTACGGAGTGCACAGACATTGTTTGCAATATATATATACTCATGCCCCTTGCTGATTTCACAAAACTTGACCTATTTGGGCTTCAGGCCAGGTGATGAACCTTGCTGAGGCAGAGGATCTTCAGAGAAGGAATGTGCTGATTCTACGAGTCAGGTCCTAGGGCAACTCTGCAAAGACCCTGACCATGCTGCCTTCTCATTTTCCATTCTCTCACAGCACAGCTTCCTTTAAATAAGCATTGCCACTGGCCGTCTTTGCTGTCATACCCCCTCCATCTAGATTATTTGAAGTGGAAAACAGTGCTGGCCTGGGCACTGCTAATCTCCACTGGCCTTTGTGGTGCTAATACCAGCATGTTGTCAAGAGTGTGCGCCATGCAGAGTGATTGCTGTCTGACTCCACTGTTAGACCACACCACAGACTTTGCTGTTTCATATCCCTGTGTTTGGAAAAGAGAGATAACAAGCTGCTTAGGCTGTGTTCCCTGTTCTGATGTACACCTTACAACTAATTGAATGGAAAATAATATGCTTAGGTCCCTTATTTAAGTTCTAAATTTATTACAAAATTCAGTTGCATTAGGTCAGAATAAGCCCAATTCAGAGTACTGGAGATGACCAGAAAAAGTTACAGTAAGTTGCTACATTTGGTAACAGGGGAACAGTCAGCCCTGCTGAAGGTCTAGCTGCAGGGTATTTGTATAATGAGGGTGTCATAAGTGCTATGGGTGCTACAGGGCTCGAGCACCCACCAAAAAAAAGTTAGCGGGTGCTCAGCACCAATGGCTCCATGCTAGTGGACATTAAAAAAACCAAAATGCACTTTAACAGATGAAGCAGTAGATTACTTCAACCTGGCTCTGCAGAGTCTGTAAAGATTGGCCCTTAGACCGGGCTTTTTGGCACTTGATCCAAGTAGCTATTAGATAGAAGTATAAAAAAAGCCCCACTAAAGTACCCAACCTTTACAGATCCTGCAAAGCTGGGTTGAAATAATGCACTGCCTCTTCTGGGCATGTGTGAGGCTCAGCATGGGAATGCACTGAGTTAAAGTGCCTTTAAAAAAAATTGTCTGTAAGTACCCACCAGCAAAAAACAAAGTTGGTGCCTATGGAGGGCATGCCCCACTGAGAACTTAAAACTTCATGAGAGAAGCAGAAGAGGAAGCAAGCTGTGGGCTGAACAAACTGGTAAGTGAATGGAGAGGCTAGGCTGTTGTACTGAGGCCAGAGCCAAAGGGATCCCCCTCCCAGTGTCTGGGACAGGACAGTTGGATTTTCTTTTGCTTGTTTAAAAGACTGTGTCTTATTTGGATAGGCTAGCTGAGATGCTTCTCAGGGAACAAAGCTCATTTGCAGATGCCAGCAGACTAAACAACCTGCTTACCCATGGTAGAGAATGCAGGCCACCCCAGCTAGCAACTGAAATGGATACCCAAGACTTGTTGAAATGTTATAAAATCCCTGTTGAGGCTATACCAGAAACAAGTTGTCCAGCACCTCCACCTTAAACAGCAACATTTTCAACAGAAAGTTCGAGAGCACAGCAGCATTTTGTTTCAGCTACTAAACTAGGTGAAGCCCGGTATGAGGTGAGTACTACTCTCCTAGCCCAAACAGAAGGGAACAGAGCTGTTATGAAAATGGGGCTAGAAAATTATCCCGAGGCTTTTCTGGAGACTTTTGGGTGGGTGGCCAAAATGCACTACTGGCCCTGAAAGCTGCAGGCCACTAAACTGGCATCTTACATGATGAGGCAACTCAGGCAGCATACCAGGCCCTGGGAAATGAGCCTGCATGGGAGTATTACATCCTCAAGGCCACCGTCTTAAACCATGTGGGTCATATACAAGTGGTATACTGGCACCATGTCAGGGAAGAGGGGTTTAAGTTGGGCTCCTGGCCCCAACAGGTTGGCCAGCAGGTCAAGGGTACGTGTACGAAATGGCTGAAACCTGAATCTTGCTCAGCCAGAGGCAATGAAGTTGGTAGTCCTGGACCAATTTTGCCAGCTATCGCCTGCAGGACCCTGGGAGTAGGTTTGCAGACAATGGGTTGGTGATCTCAAGGAGGCAGTCAGCCTTGTTGAGAACTTTCTTGAGGCCAAATTAGATTATGGGATGTACCTTGCTGGACCAAATGGACATATATAGCAGAGCATGAACTCAAAATGAGAAGGGGCTCCTCCAGCTAGAAGGTGTTTGGATGGAGATTTTGCACCCGAATTGGGAGTCCTGCCCTAATATCCAAAGAAACAAGGGTGGGCTCAACAGTATCAGATCGTAGATTTGACAATAGAAGAGAATCCCCTTGTGGAAAGGTGAACTCTTGGTTTGCTTTATGTGTGGATATCCAGGCTACTGGCACAGGGATTGCCCAGAAGGATTGCAACTATATGCAGACTGGGGGTCTTTGACGTATAGATAGAGGCTTCGGAGGCAGAGAAGCTGGTGTCCCAGTCAAGGTGAGGGATACCCACATCCAGGGTTTGGTGGATTCCAGTCTATGTAAGCATTCATTTGTGAGACGCTTGTGGACCCTGCTCAATTACTGATCATGGAATGCGTATATGTGACCTGCATCCATAGGAACATTAGCCCCTATCTGAACATGAAGGTACAGCTGTTAGCTGGGCGCCAGACTGCAGAGCTGACAGCGGCAGTGGCTAGCTACTTCTTCTACTTGGTAGTGATGGGTTGGCAAGATGCTGACCAAGTTGTTCCACCTGGTAGTGAAACATAGGCAAGCTCTAGGCACTCAAGATCAGTCTGAGGACTAGCTAGAGGGAATATTTGCCTGAGGTGGAAATTGTGCCCATGGAAGAGATGCCTGACTTCATGCAAAGACAGAGGGAGGACCCATTTTTTGCCCCACTGTGGCTGGCCAGCCCAGGTGAATAACTCTGTGATACATCTTTAACTAGCTTCCCAGGATCCCCACTTTGAACAGCAAGGGGTGTCCTGATAACAGTCTCTTGAGACAAGATGGCCAGAACCTGGAAGTTTCAATTATTGGTGCCAAAATTACACCGCAATCAGGTCTTGAAATTTTGTCCATTACATACCACTTGGGCAGACCATCTGGGAGTAAAAAAAACCAAACAAACAAAAAGAAACCAAAGTGTATTCACCAGGACCTTTTGGCTTGGGCTTTATCAAAACATTAAAGACTATTGTGCCGGGTACCCTGAGTATTAATTGGTGGCTCCACACACAAGGCATCAGGAGCCCCTGTTGCTTTGGCCCTTGGCAGGGATTCTTTTTGAATAGGATCAGATAAACGTAGTCAGGCCCTTAGAACTGAGCATAAGTGGGTACCATTTCATCTTTGTGCTCATGGATTATGCCACCTAGTACCCAGAGGCAGTAGCAATTCTAAAAGCCTCAGCCCAAAAAGTGGCCACAGAACTATTAAAAAGTCTTCTCACATGTGGGCTGTTGAAAAATATTAACAGACCAGGGCGTGGTCTTTATGTCCCAATTCCTACTAGAAGCATGAGTGCTTTTGAAAATCCACCGAGTCACATTCTCAATCTACCTCCCCCAAAGAGGTGTTCTGGGAAATAGATTCAGTCAGACTCTGAAAGGGATGTTGAAAGAGTTTGTGGCAGGTGAACACCAGAAATGCAACATGCTTCTACTGTCTGATCCAGTTCTCCATGGGATTCTATTTGAATTTCTATAGGGGCGGCAACCCTAAAGTATAGTACACCTCCTTCATGAGACATGGCAGGCTCAGGGCTTTAAGTCACAGCATGTCATCTGGTATGTTTTTAGCCTACAGAAATGCCGGAGTCTCTAGTGGGAGAATTCACCAAGGATAATTTCAGGGCTGCTTATCAGACCTAAGAACAGCATTATAATAAAAATGTATGACTCCAGGTCTATTGACCTAGGGATAGGGTCCTGTTGTTCCTCTGCTCAGCAGAGAGCAAATTGGTGGCTAAGTGGCAGGGACCCACTGAGATCCTAAGGTGAACTGGGGATGTATACACAACCCAGCCAGAAAAGACCACCCTAATTAATCATGGGATAATCCTGAAACTAGGGTGCCCTGGCCAAATGACGTTCTCCCAAACACCTGAGCCACTACAGGAAACAGTAAAGAGGGAAGTGTGGATTATACTAGTCACAGAAGTAATTGAGGAGTCATCAAGTGAATGGTGAATCCCAAGTTTGCATTGAACACAGTGTTGAAGTTTGACACCTACCTGATACTCCCGGTCAATTAATTATTGCGACAGCTGAGGAAGGCCAAATTTATATATTAACCTTGGATTTAACAAAGGGATACTGGCAAATCCCCCTTGCTCTCTAGTCCAGAGAGCTAATAGTGTTCACAATGCCTTAGGAGCTTTACCAGGTTAGAACAGTCACCTTCAGTCTTCATGGTGCTCCTGCCACATCCTGGTGGCTGATGGATAAGGTATTGGTAGGTGCATGGACAATGTGGTAGTGTTTAGAAGTACCTGGAAGGAACATCTTCATTGGGTCAGGGCAGTGCTACAGTCACTTTGAGCTGCAGGCCCAACCGCATATCCAGCAAAATGCCAGCTTAGTTGTCAGAAAACTAAGGACAGTACTTGGGGTATGCACCAAGCAATGGAGGGATCAGACCCCTCATGGACAAAGTAAAGAGTGATAGAGTTGAAGTAAAGAGTGATTGATATCCAAGACAAAATGAAAGCTAAAATCCTTCCTGGGTTGACAAGTTATTAGCAGAACTTTATACCACAGGTCTCATCAATGACCACCCCACTAAAATATAAATTGTGGAGGTTGGCACCCAGAGCAATGAAGCATATTCTGAGGCCTTTGAAAAGAGAAAAAAAGATGCTGTGCATTATCTCAGTGCTGTGCAGCCCAAACTTTAGCCTCAATTTTATTTTACAAACAGATCTTTCAGAGTGGAAGGAAAGTACCCAGTTCTGTATATGAGGTGAAAGCTCCTTCTCTGAGAGCAGAAATACTCTGTAATCAAGGAGGACTACCTCATCGTTAAAGTGAGTGATTGAGGCCCTATAACCCTACTCCTTGGACATCCACCACAGGCTGGTAGCTGCACGTGCCAATGCTGACTTCTCACAGGAAGGAGTGGGGTTAGATTTGAAAGACTTCATCACAGATTCCACTCTTGGGGTCAGAGGGCAAGATGTGTAACCAGGTAGACTGTCCTTTTAAGAGGGAACCATCAACCCTGTTGAGAGAGACTAGTTGCAAGGTCTCATTAGGGAGTCTCCTAATGGGTGCTTTTTACCCTATGGGAGACAACAGAAGAGGAAGCAAGTTGTGGGCTGAAGGGGAGGGGCCAGACTGCTGTGCTGGGGCCAGAGCCAAAAGGGTTCCCCCTCATTGTCTGGGGCAGGACAGCAGAATTTTGTTTTATTTGTTTAAAAGGCTGTGTTTTACTTGGGAGAACTCCCTGAGGAGCTCCTGAAGGAGTAAATCCTGCCTGCAGAAGCCAGCAGGCTAGATAATGCATTTACACCATGCTTTCATCCAACACATTTTCCACCCCTGTATTCAGGGCTCTGTGTGTGTGTGCATTTCCAAACTAATCTTGCTGGTGGCAGGTTACATTAATTGCTTAGTATGAAGGGAATCCCAGTCTCTGGATTTTATCTAAAGATCATTTCAGGCTTAGACCTTGTATCCTTAAAGGAAATTAAAATGGTTCAACATCCTTTTGTTTGACTATGTTTAATCTAAACGAATCTCTGGTTTCCACTCAGGAACACATATGCACAAAGACTGCATATGCTAAGACTACAAAGACCATTTAATTGATCCTATTCACAAATCAGAACATAAAAACTGAGACTCATAAGGATTGACATAAGATTTGACATGATGATTAAATATGCACCTTTTGTTTTAGAATGACTTTTTCCTCCTCTCAAAGTTAACTGAAAATATAATAGTCTTTCAGTTCAACACAGATTCACAAGCTGCCTTTGTCCCTTCGTAGTCATCCACTGACTCTTTGTAAAGCCCAACAACGAATCACAGTCTTAATGGATAGTCCCCCTGTGCTGTGGGGTAAGAGAAAAGGAATAACATGAATTACTTATAAAGTTTACTGAGATACAACCACTGACAAAAAGACTGATGACTAGCTCCTAGGCTGAACTACTCTATTTTTTTCCCCTCACATACAGGCTTTCATTACCAAACCACAAAGGTGTAAATGGGCTGAAAGTGTTTCCGATGTTCCCAAATTCAAAGTGATGGAAAAGCTATCAAATGATGTGGGACATTGTACATTTTTCATAGCACCATGCTTTATTTTTAAATTCAGAAATATCATCTACTGTAGAAGATTGACCTATAGTGTGCCATAACAGAGCTGTCTGCTTGCATTTGTTTTGACAAGCCCGCTGTTTTATAAGGTTAGGCCTGCTTGTGTTGAAATTAGGGGCAAAATATCCATGGCAAACATTACCAGATCCAGTCTTAATAACTTGGTAAAAGTTTTTTCATATAATAAAAACAAATGGTGGTAGACTTACTGGTAGATAAGGGTGAGAGTCTGTGCTGAGATTTTGAGACACATTACAGAGCTTGCAGCCTAGAGAAAGAGAAGCCATGGTAGAGGTAAGAAACATTGACCCCTTGAGCAATTCAGGATTGGGAGGGCATAAGGGAGCTGCGACACAATGTTGACAGATCTGAGAACCCCTGTAAATCGTGGTAGTTTGACCCCCAGGCTGCCATGTGGGTAGTCATATGTCCCAGAATCTCTGCAGTGCTCCTTGTTAGGACTTTACCACTGATTCTCCTCTTTTGCACTCTTAACCACACTCCTGTGAACTCTTCTGTTCAGAATATAACCTGGGGGCAGCATTATACATAGACTCCTGGCAGCCCTGGGCAAACTTTTAGTATTGGGCCCCCCTTTTCCAGAGATGATGATGATGATAATTAAAATTTGGGGGCCCCTTGATGTCCTGGCCCTCTGCGGCCACCTGGTTTGTCCATGCCTGTGTCAGGCCCTGCCTGGGGCGATGGGTAAGCAGGGCACCATCCCCTGGTTCCAACATAGCAAGGGTGTCAGAATCATCCCTATCCTCTGAGCCCTTTCAGGAGAATCAGCCCCATGGTATTCCTCTTGCAGCAGCAGCCAGGTGTATAGACACCATGCTGCTGCTGTAGGAGAAACAACCACTGCAGGCAGACCACGCTGCAGCTGCAGTGATGGCAATAGCTGGAGACTGTTTTTGAGCTCCTGGTGTAGGTAAGACTGCCAAACCTTACCCCTCTGATGCTCATGATCACCTCCCCGCTCATTACACCTCTGCCTCTGTCCTTCTGAGAGCAGTTTGCTGCTGTGATTTTTCTAAATAGTCCCTAACCTGTTCTTCTACCACTGCTGGCTGCTCACCTCCTCCCCAAACTGTGCTGCCAGGTGCAGTAGTCTGGGACCTGACCTTGCCTGTGAAGACTGATGAGTGCGTGTAGATGAAATGGGGGCCCTAAACTGAAGCAGCAGGTTTTAAAAAACACCGCTTCAATTCAGGACTAATTAGACCTCCCTCCCCGATGTCATGCACACACCCCGCTGACTTACCTACCCTCTGGTGGGGAGGGGAGGGCGACCTGCCAGTGGGCAGAGTGGTCCCTGGGGGGGCCCCACCTGCCAGTGGGCAGAGTGGTCCCTGGGCTGCGGGGGTGGGGGCTGGTGCTTTCCTCCATGGCAGTGGTGCACGCCTCCCCACCAGGCAGCACCCACCCGCAGGCACCTGGCTTGGGCGGTCCTGGGCGGGGGGAACCACAGCTGTGGAAGGAAGCACCAGGTCCCCACACATCTCAGGAAGGCAGGCAGGCTCCAATGTGGGGGTGGCGGGGAATCAGGCTTCCCACTTTTCTTGGATAGAACCTGCTTTCCTGGGCTGTTGCCAGGCTGCCTGCAGGGCTTCCTGCAGAGCCCCTCAGCTGCATAGAGCCTGGTGCTTCACTCCACAGCTATAGGGGCAGCAAACTAAAACTCCTCAAAGAAGTTTTAGTTTGCTGAGCCTCAAGTCATTTAAGGTACATTATGCTGCTGAATTTTCTACAGTGGCTGGAATTAATGTGCAATACACATGGAAACACTGACACCATTAAAGCAGTGCAAAGCATTTAGCCTGCTTTAAAGTGTCATGTACACATGCCTCCCTTTTCATCTACACACGGCCACATGAGGTGAACAAGGCATGAAGTACTTCAGTCTTTTCTGCATCCTCTGTCACAAGGTTCTCTTCCCATTCAGTAAGGGACCCACACTTTCTCTGAGCTTCCTCTTGCTACCAACATACTTATAGAAACCCTCCTTTTGCTACCCTTCAGATCCCTTGCTTGCTGCAACTCCAATTGTGCTTTGGCTTTCCTGACTTCATCCTTGCATGCCCGGGCAATGCTCTTATATTCTTCCCTAGTTATTTGTCCACATTTCCTCTTCCTATAAGTTTCCTTTTTGTGATTTACTTTACTAAACAGTTCCCTGCTAAGCCAAGATGGTCTTCCACCATACTTGCTAGTCTTCCTGCAGCAGCAGGATGGTTTGTTTCTGCACTCTCAGTAAGGCTTCTTTAAAGGACAGCCTCTCCCACTCAGACTGACTTCCCAGGGGATCCTGCCCGTGAGTTTCCTGAGCAAGTCAAAGTCTGTTTTTCTGAAGTCCAGGGTCCTTACACTGCTGGTCTCTATGCTTCCTTTCCTCAGGATCCTGAACTCAATCATCTCATGGTTACTGCTGCCCAAGTTGCCATCTGCATTCTCCACCAATTCTTCCCTGTTTGTGAACAGTAGGTCAAGAAGAGCACGGCTCCTAGTTACCACTTCAGCATATGCACCAGGAAGTTGTCCCCAACACTCTCCAAAAACTTTCTGGATTGTCTGTGCACTGCTGTATTGCCCTCTCTGCAGATGTCAGGGTGATTGGGTGAGAACCATGGCTTGTGATTGGGGAAATTCTACTAGCTGTTTGAAGAAAGCCTCATCCACCACTTCCTCCTGGTCTGGTGGTCTATAGCAGACCCCCACCAGGACATCACCTTTATTGTTCTCTCCTCTGATCCTAACCCAGAGACTTTTGAAAGGCCTATCTCCAGTTTCATACTTACCTCATGGCTTTGGTCTTCATCTCCTGGTGATCCTAGTTTAAAGCTCTTCTTCACTAGTTATGGAAAGCTGTAATTGGAGGTAGGGCATGTGTGTATATGTCTGTGTCTGAGTCTGTTGCAGATGGTGAGTAAGAAGGGAAGTTATTCATAGAGCTTAAAAGCTAAGGAGACCATTATGATAATTTCATTTAACTTCTGCATCATTCAGGCACAGAATTTTTCCCAATGTTTACTGTAAATCAGCCAAGTAACTTTGAGCTAAATAAGAGAATATGTCTTAAAAAACAATATAATCTTGATGTAGTTTACAAGTTCTCTGGGGAAGACGGTGCTGTCTTTTTGCTCTCTATAACAAGTAGTTCAATGAAGAGCCTTGTCTATGACTAGGGCTGCTATGTGCTATGGAAATAGGGTGGCCATCATAGAGCACAGTCCGGTTGTCCTCTGTCCTCTATTGAGAAAAATAGATGACATAAAGGCGTTGGGTTTTGTATCAATAGAGGACCAAGGATAGAGTAGCAAAAAACTGGAATGTCCTCTATGACGGCCACCCTACATGGAAATAAGATAATTCATATATGCAGGCAGTAGCTGGAGATGATTGACTTGAAGACTTAAAGCAATGGAGAATCCATAGCTTCCCTTTCTAAGTTATTCAGTACTTAATTATTTCACAGTTAAAAACTTGCACTTTATTTCTTGCAGATGTTTGAACGTGTTTAAACTGAACTTGCTTAATTTTCCTGTGGTTGGGTCCTTTTCATGTCTTTTCCCTATAATGTTTAAAGATAATTGATTATATGGACATTATTCTCAGTGAAGGGGAAATTTTTTTTTATCAATAAAAAGATAACTTTGAAGCATTTATTAAAAGTGGTCAAACTCTGGGGTTTGTATAACATTTTCTGAGTTTCACAGCCAGAAAATGGCTGTGAAAATTCTCAGCCTCTTAACTGAGAATGGCTTGTCTTTAGCATTTTGCATGCCTTATTCTGAGTTTCTCACACAAGAACAGCTATTTACCACAATTCTTTGGGTCTGCTGGATAGGAGTAATTTAACTCAATGAATTATTGCTCCAGCTTGGTGGTCAAGAAGTACAAAATGATGTACTGTGTTGAAAGCTGACAAATATTTTATATGTTGAACTGAAGCCAATGACTCGTGTACATTAGAAAAAGCTGGAGAGCCCATATCTCTGAGTCAGTGAGCACTATTAACTCTAGTTTTCTTCAGCA
>NW_005842449.1:1178991-1240003 GCF_000455745.1 Alligator sinensis
AGCAGGACTTGATATTGCTCCAGGCATCCTTTGATGTACAGGATTGGGCTCTTGTTAAGATTTTGCTTGTTCTCTTTTCAGATCTTGTTATCCTGAATAATGTGTGCTTAAAACAATCTGAAAGTTATCTATTGCATACAAAATTACTATATTTTAACTTGTCTTTGTGGAAGGCAAATAGTTTACATTTTCATATGCCAGGTATCAATGAAGAACAATCTTGAGGTGGATAGTTTACAAATTTGTTGAATTGTTGCCTCCAAAACGTTATTTGAATTGTTTGAAGCTGTTTCTATTTTAGCTTATAAATGCTTGTTATGACTTTATTCCTCATTTCTCTGTTTCTTATTCAGGTTTTATTTTAATGATTAGTGTCTTTGTGATGGCTTACCCACTGTAAAACATGTAACAATTGATTAATGTGATGTTCTTCTAAAAAGGTTATAACTATATCTGCTGTCTGGATGAGGTTACAGATTGTAACCCTGATTTTACAGAGGGGGCTTAAGTGGAATATTTGTCATTATGTACATATGTTGAGAATTGAAGGGAGGGATATATACTGCAACAAGGCTTTCTGTCTTGCCTTTATTATCAGACTTATTGCTTAGACAATAAAGCTGAGATATTTGATTCTTCTCCTGGCTAGTATACTCTCTCCCTTTTCCAAATGATGTCAAACCACAGGGTGCTTCTCATATTTGTCAGAATAATAAAGAAAAATGTGCTTTGAACATACTTGCCTTCTATTTAATCTGAAGTAAAGTGCACAGTCTGAACTATAACATTTTAAAACTGGACAGTAGTATTTGGAGAAAAGCATATTGCCCTCACTGACATAGAAAAAATACAAATATCCATATAAATTCTAAACCTAATGCAAATGATTCAAGGTGTTCCCCTATTGTGATTCTCTTTCTTATATCCTATTAATTTGAATTGATTAATAGGAGATAACCTTATGTGCATATTATTGTGATATCCTTACATGTATAGATATTACTGTCTATATAGCCATAAAAAGTAGAATGTACATATACTTATTAAAATAAATCCAATATTGTTTTTATGTATTTTATTATAAAAGTGCAATATACTTTGAAGTATAATTACACTGTTGGCTACCCACTCTTTCTTGTTTTTATTTTGAAAAATTTCTGGGTTAGTAATGGGTCCAAACTGGAACCTATTATCTGTATTCTCTTCCTTGCCCAAATCCTGAATTTGGTAGCCTGGGTAAAGTAGAACTTAAATCTTAACTATTTGCATTACGCAGCCCCAAATTCACTTTCATTTATTTAATTTTGAATAATTAAGGGTGTTGCTTTCCTATGGTAAGTTTCAAGTAAAAGGTGGTGGTGGAGGAGTTGAATCTCCTTACCCTTGTCTTGGAAGATAAGTATTAGACTCTTGTTAGAAGGTTGCTCATACTTTTGTATGCCAACCTGCATTGAAATAGGAGGAGATAAAGCTTCTGACTGATGTGGAGAGAACAGCAACAGATGTCAGACAGTTCTTTGCTTGCAGCAATTTGGAAAGTGGAGATAATGGAGTCAGAAATGGGAAATAATGGGGATTACAGGCATCCCCAGATCACTTCATAGCAGATTTGTGCTTTACCCTCTGCTTATGAACTGGGCTCTAATTCCCACTCTTGCACACCCCAACCAGAGCCTCCTCATGGTTCCCCCCCAAGTCCTGACTGAGAATAGTTTCTCACAACATAGACATGGAGCCTTTCTCTCTGCAAACTCCATGTTGAGGGAGCTTGAGCTGATAAATTCACAAAGTTTTCATTTAATTTTAGTAATGAAAAGGCGGGAGGATATTTTTTTTAAGCCCCTGTTGCATTTTGTTCAGAATTTTTGCACCTGATAAGTCTAATAATTTTCCTACAGGTGCTTTAATTGTTGCAGTCAATTTTCTGGTTACTAACTAAACATGAAGAATCCAAAGAAGTTGATAAATGAAGACATTGCATTTCACAGGGGAAAATCGCTTTTTGGAAAAAGCAAGTCACCATTAACAAATAAATGGCAGGAAGTCATACTTCACATAGAACTATAATAACAGTAATGACACAGTAAAACAAAAGCTAATAGCTGTGTAGGCATTTTGCTGGGAGCAAGTAATTGAGACACAGAAAGCAGTTTGGGAATGCCATAAAATGCATCACAGTTGACTACATGATGAGACATGTCAAAATGCTATAGTTAGCTGAAACCTAGCCAACATTTTTAAAATAAAATATTGTAGCAGCCTGGCCAATATTCCACAAGTGACCCTGAAGACCTGGGCCCTGGAATGGCATTCACAAGGTAGATTTTTAGGCATTTAGACTGGATCGTGAATCTGTTGTCAGTAGTTTAGACCTGAAAATATATTGCACTGAAGTGATAAAAAGTGATATACTAAATGAGCTATTTGCTGTGTTTCACATCCTGCTGTACTACAAAAATGTTTTGTAATAGCCAGGCACCAAATGTTATGGTTGCAAAGGAGACCAAAAGAGTCTCATAATGATTCCACTTGCTGCCTTGGTTTTTATTTGTTAGTGACTTTTTTTATATTCTACTAGCTGTCTAGAAAGGAAATAGAGGAAAATGACTGAATTATGGTGACCCTTTATAGGGTTTCTCATTCTGGAATTTGGAAGTGTAAAATTTCCTCCTTCATTATTTTTCCTCCTACTGTAAGACAAGACAAAAGAACAAAATTAACCCTTTAAAATATATACTTTTAGAAGTTTATTTTGTCCCTTTAGAATAATTTTTTCCTTGCTTTTGGCCAAATCCTGTTCATTTCTGCTACATACATAGGCCCCATTGTCATTAACAGCTCAAGAAAGTAAGTTGCATAACCAGGCCTAATGTTAGTAATAGGACAAATACTTATTGTTTGGGGGTTAGTGATTTTATATAGGAAAAGTGAGGATGATTTGGCTTTTTACAGTTGTTAGCTTTCTAAATAAACTATCCTTCAAAAGTGCAACAGAAATAACCCTCTAAATAGTCAATAAAGCTCCACTGAGAGAAAATGTGACATAAATCATTCTTGTAGAGCTATTTATAGATGAAGCAATGGCTGTGTTTTTTGGAATCCTCCAGATTATTTTATATTATCCTAGTAGTGCCACAAAGAAGAGAGAGAAATGGAAGGTTGTATGATCTTCAGATGGAGCAGAAATGTTTTGCTACTCTCTTCCTTGGAAAGATCTATTGATTTCTACCTGTCTGGCAGTTGGCAGTCATTTTCTTACCATAAGCATACAAGGTCAAATGCCAAATTTATCAATGCTGATACTCAAAGTGAAGATTCGGGGGGGAAGGAAGAAATGGGAAGTATGCCCCTCACTTCCTCCCATTACTTTGAGAAGCCCTGTGTTTAAAACAAAACAAAAAACCTGCAAACATTTGTGACAGTGCAAAGTGTGAACATGTCACCCACAAAAAAAACAACAGTTGATCATCTGCCTACAAGGAGTTTTTTTTAAGTAGTGTCATGGAATATTTGTTTATACAGAATGGTTCTGTAAAAAAAAAATTGCCAAGTGTATTTCAAATAAAATATTTTTTAAACTACTTTCACCACTTAACACAGGATATTTTAAAGTAAACTATAGGCTGCCAAGACAGGCAAATAAATGTAACAGAGAAATGCGGCAAAGTAGTTCTTACATACACCAGTATATAGTGCCTTGAAAGTTTCTGGTGCTAAATATTATGGATGGTATGTTTGTTATTAGTTGTCACTACAGTGCAATACAATTATTGATTGGAGGTGATTTTTATAAATTGAATCTGTTGCCAGTGGGAATAACTTTAAAGTGAGAAAAAATTCAGGTGCTATAATCTGACAGCATTAAATAAATCACATTTGTGGTGTTTCTCTAAGTGTTGGCTTAGAAAAATTGCTGAATTCAAGTTTTGTGGAAGGACTATATTAAAAAAACTGGGGGGGGGGGGGGGTAGATGATCTGGCATTGCATGCACACCCTAAATGCACAATTAAGTGAAAAGTGACATTTGATAATACAGGGTCTTGACTTTTGTTTTGTTTTTTAATTGAACTCACTAAAATTGAAAGTGTTCAACATAAAGCTAATGTCAAGAAAGGCATATTGCTATTATCACTTGATGTGTAGATGATGTCTTCATAGTGTTCTTTCCCAGTATTTATACTTTCTTCTCTTTTCTACAGGCTAGTCTACATTACACACCATTAGCCCTCAGAAGTTCATTTGGAAACAAGAAACAATTTTGTAAGTAATCAGTGCAAGCTGAGCATCTGAAGCTGCTAAGCATCTGGATTTGTTATTACACTTAGTTTTTATCAAGTGTATGCAGTCAAGTTCATTTTGTCAACATTTTGTTTTTAATTGTCTGAAACATTTGTTGCAGGGCTGAAATCTTGTATGCCAAGTTTGATCCAGAACGATTTTTACACAAAACTCATGAAGCCACATAAAGCAGGATTTGAAGTTCTGTATAAGTGATACTTCAATTATAACAGTAAAATTGGGCTCTATATATGAAACATGCATCCAATACTAGGTCACTTACTTTTTTGCCTGCATATGGATAATTCATAATTCAGTTATAAGGTTACTTTCTGTTGGAGGCTATTGATTCATAAAAGGGGTTACCCCAAGACAGAACCTTATAGTATAAGCCTAGAAATAATGGCACTGGGGTAACTGCATACACATGAACAGCTGGCTTGGGAAGAAACTATACTGGATTGAATTAAGGCAAAATTTCTTGAGTTTGGGCAGAATTACCCTGGTGTAAGGAGCTGCATTACACAGTTGCAGCTTCTTTTCTCCAGACAGCCGAGTGATTTCTCTGCGCACAGGAAGTACGCTTCCTTGTGTGACTAGCTTTATGTGATACTTTTCGTCCCAGGTTCTGTGTACTTGAGCCCCACAGAAGCACATCATTCTTGTCTAGATTTAGAGGACAATGAACTGCAGTAGAAGTACTAGTCTAGAGATTACTTGAATGTTTCCTGGCATTTTTGTTACTGTGGTTTATATCTGCTTTGAGAGATTTTTTTCAGTGCGATCATGGCACAGGTCTACATGTGCTAGTACTTCCAAATGTTGATTGCACTTGTATTGTAACAGCAGGAAACTTTTCAGTGCAGACTGCATCAGGGAAGGTTGGTAAAACATTAATTTCAATGCTAGAACAGGGGCCGGCAATGTTTTTGGGCCGAGTGCCAAAAACACCCACAACCTCAACTTTTAAGACGTTGGCATGCCAGAGGCAGACGATGGGGGAGTATCAAGGGCCTGATCCTTGTTGTGGCAACACAGCCTGACCCCTTGCCTGCTGTCCACCTCGAGGCACACGTGCCAAGCAAAATGTCTTCACGTGCCATGCTCTGGCACCTGTTCTGGGGCTTGCCTAGCCCTGTGCTAGAAGGTATTTACTCAGGTTTTTCCCTTCAGATGGGATATTTGATTTGGGAAATAGAGTTGTTATGGTTTGGAAAGTATTATTCTCCATTCTTTTGGATTTACATTATGCATATACAGATTGCCTTCATCTTTGAGGTCCTTGAGGAGAGTTGGGTTTTTTGCTTGGTTTTTTAATAAATACATTCATATGCTCAAAGGTTATAATAAGTAAACTTTATAAAATATAACATTTCCAACTCTGTCTCATGAGTTGGAATCTAAAAACTTAAAATTAATATAAAGTTACTTTTTAAATAGTTGGACTCCTTTTCTGCTTCCTTATCTGGATGTACTGTTTGTAAGTAAAGCCATTAAGGTATAAAACTTTTTTTAAAGAATGAGGACTGAAGTTTTTAATGCAATCACAAGACTTTGGGAGTTTGACAAGCACAGATATGTGAAAATCACAGGAGATGGCAACACTGTAAATATTTAATATTTAGCAGATGGCGCTTAAATGCCAAGGTGATGATTCTTAGAAATCCAGATTATAGGCAGGAGAAACACTTTTTAAAGTCCACCCCAATCAAGGGGTTACACTTAAATTAAAACATAGAGTATAAAAGCAGATTGAGAGCTGCAATGACCCACTAGAGATGGGACATTTAATCAGAAACAGATGACTGAATAGGTACTGCCTTTTCTGCAAATTTTAACATCTTTACTCCTGTAGTTATTAATTTCCTTCACCTGTTATCCAAATAATATGCGATTCAGAGGCTTGCAGATCAAATTGGTGTCTAACTACCAAATAATGCTTTTAGCAAGTCTGTGTGTTTGTGGTTCTGGAACCTGTAGAGGCACTAATCTTATGTTACTGGAAAAGGGCCATTAGCATTCTGTTATTGGCAGGCTGTGATATTAATGGTTTCTGTTTGGTCATGTACAGTATTGTATTTGTGTTAATTTATTTTCATGGTACTAAAGTCATTGTTCAAAGGTTGCTTTGTTTTTAGCTGCCAACATGAGTTTGAATCCAATGATGACTCGTTGCAATTTAAGCCTTATACCTGACATTTCATCTTCAGTGTCTTGGATTTAGCTTTCTATAGATATGTATATATGTTTTTTATAATGTGCTTGTGCCTTATTCGCATGCAGTTCAGCAAGACGATGTCTAAGCAATGAACATTAGGATGACTTTTCTTAGTGGTGTCCCACAAAGAATTGGCACCTGAGACAAACCCTGCAGGGGAGTGGGGAGAGGGTGCACAGAGTTTTGAGAGCAGGAGGGAGAGCATGTGGGGAGTGAGAGGGGAAGGCAGGGGGGGCCCAGCAGTCTTCTGTGTGCCAGGTACTCTTAAATAGTACCTGTCTGAACAATTCCTGCAATCACTTCATGCTCTTTGTGCCCCAGCTATTGGTCTTAAAACAGTGGTGACAGCAGCTGGGGACTGTTTTGGAGCTCCTGGCTTGGCAAAACTGCCAGGGTGCAAGGGCTGCATAGATGAGGGGCAGTTTTGGCACCCCTCCTATCTTGGCACCCGGGGTGGGTGCCCATCTTGCCCACATTTAGTTAAGCTACTGATTTTTCTGCAGTAATTTGATTTACCCACTAGAATTCTCTCTTATTTTTCAACCATAATATAGTCTTATCCCTGACCAGATTGTTGTCCCCAAAGGACAGTGAGTTCGTGCCCGGTGCGCTTGTGCCAATAAACACACAGGGGTGGAGGATCCAACTTAATCGTTATTTCTGCGCAGAAAGTGGTGCTTGGCAATCGTTCGCAAAGCAAGCACCCACACCCCAGTGGGCGTCTGCCTTATATAGCTACGTAACAGGTTAAACTTGCTGATGTGGTGAAATGTGTAGCAAGCCCAGCAAGTAACCCCCCTTCCAGCTCCCCCCCAAGTAACCCCCCTTCCAGCTCCAGAACTTTGTTGATACAGCTTTTCCTCTAGCGAGGCCAGCAATTAAACAACTAAGCAACAAGCGATCTCCCCCAGCCTAAACAACCTACTCTATGCCCTTGGTTAGATAAAATACTTTTTCAAAACATACAAAGATGTTCCTGAAGTAGAAAATGCATAGTAAAAGTTCAGGGGATCTCTGCTGGACATGGCTTCCAGCCCTACCTCTGTCCCTAGGGGTTTAGCCAGGTGCCCCTGAAACAAGGGGTGCTTATCAAGATCATTCAGATCCTTTTATTGCCCAAACTCTTATTGACTTCAGTGTGACTCAGATTAAGACTTATTTATTTAAGGGTAGTTTTTAAAAGATAAGCATGGGTCCAGATACTCAAGAATACGTCCTTGAGACTGAGAACATGTGTATTTGGTAATTGTGTTGGTCTGCATTTCTTTATGTTTTCAGTCTGGCTCTCACATGAACTCTAGTTCTGCTGTAAGCACAGAGAAGTCAGTTGCCTCAGTTACCCTGTCCATAAAATGGAGATGATGATTATCTCTCTAAAAGCCCAGAAAGATAACTAAGGCAATGTTTATATTAAAAAACTATAATTTGAAAAGTGCTACATATATGCAAATTTGTATTTGCTATGTATTTGATCCATCTTCCTTCCTAAAATTGGACACGCACTTTTCAATTTTGTGAGATGGTATGTAGAAAATTTGATTTGATAGATTTGAAAAAGATCACGAAAAATAAAATAATTTTTCAGATTGCCAAATAAAAGCCTTCATTACTTGTGAATAGTAAATTTATGGATAGCGATCAAGCCTTGTGTAAGAGGACCACTTCTGCTACTGCTGCTGAAATTCCAGCACGAGTAAGGCCTTCTGATCATTATTAGATATGACATTTTTCTTCTTTTTTTGTCTTAGACTGCTTTATAGTGTTGCTGTCCACTGCTAAACAATCACAATATTCATCCTAAAGTTTGCAACATTTTTGTGATAGGCCAAGTGGCTCTTAAATGTAGCACTTATATAGGATGGTTCTACACACACATTCATATACAGGCACATGTTCTCACATACCCCTGGACACCAGTTTTACTTTGGGGCAACTTAAGTGACTTCAGTGGAGTAACTCCTGATTTACATCAGTATGAGTGAGTAGCATATGTGGCCTAGAGTCTCTAATTCATCTGAGATTAAATTAGCTGCATACGCTATTAAGAATGTGGTAGTATTTACTGGATGATGGGAATGGATTTAACTAACAGAACAATAGGAATTGACTATCTGATCCTGAAAAACTATAGTCTCCAAAGCAGTTTTTACTCTCTTGAATATTCCCCTGGAATTTATGCAATGAATAATGTGAATATGGACTTTTTGCTTGAGTAAATTTATACAGGATTAGACTGTAGGTATTTATGCTATGTTCATCTCTGTGTTATCTGAGTGCTCCACAAAAATTGCGTCAAGTGCTATTTAATTATTCTTTTCATTGTTTATTATGCCAAACTTCTTTGAGGACAAAAGATAAGATTCAGTGACCAAAGAAAATGGTTTATTTATGAGGGACACAGTTGAGAGCCCTCGAGTAGTGAGATTAAATTCTTTTCAGCTGTTTGCATGCCAACTTCTGCAGCTCAGCAGTGTGATGTACAAAAAGAAAAGCGAGAAAGATAAGAGACCTCATGTGGGTCTTGGTGATTCTGAGCAATCTGAATTCGCATTTAAATCAGATTACTTGGCACCTCACAAAGTCCTGCCCTTGAGTTGCAGGGAATTATGACCTGATACTGCACCCTTTAAATCGGTCATAGTTTTTCCAGCCCTTTAAGCGGAGCAGGATTCAGTTCCTCATTCAGTTCTTCAAAGGTATGTAGGCACCTATTACTATCTGAACCCTAGTTCTTGGGAGTTCTGCCTGGATAAATGGTACAGAATTGGATTCTGCTGAAACAAGGGGCCACAGGGAACTCTGGACATCTTACAAAGTGCTCAGGAAATTATCATTGTTGGGGTTGACCATAAGGGCAGTAAGGGCAGTGCAAAACTGCTGTTGGCTTCAGGTCAAGTTGCTAGGCACAATTATGTCAGACAATGCTTGCTCACTTTTGGTCCTATCCTATTCCCAGTGGCCAAGCATAGCGGTTTCAGAAGTGCAGGCATCAGGGCCTTTCTTTACGCCATACCAAAATGAATTACACAGTTTCACAACTTTAAAGCTAGAATAAGAGTCTGTTTTCTACCTGGAAATTGAAGGGTTTTTAATTTGATTGTTACCAAATGCTTCTGAAAGAGTAGAGCCTAGAACCTGAATTACTAGCTGTTTAGATTCACCAGAAAATAACTTGTGTTTCAGCCTTTAGTACATTAATCTTTTAATATTTAAAATAAACGTTTAGATCTTTCATTTAAATTATCAGAATTCAGAAGCATTTCTGCAGTCATTTTGATTGGCTGGACTGTGAAGTGCAAAAAACAGAAGCAGCATCAGAAGGCACTGAAATTTTCCACGGAGCTTTGTTGTTATGCATTAGTTGTATTGTGGTGGTACCTACGGGCTCCCCCAAGCACAGATCAATATCCCATTGTGTGAGCAATGTATACACATCTAACAATACACTGTATCTAACTACAGTGATTATTAACACCTTCAAGGGGTGAGTGAGTATTTTCCTTTTTTTTTTAAAAGGCTAATTCTGAAATACATAACTAACACATTATTTGGTATGGCACAGGTAGCAAAGAAAATACTATATTGCTCTTGCATCTGAATCAAGAGGTACAGGAAGAGTTGTCTGAAACCCACCCACCTCTGTATGCTTTTTGCAGCTCTGACTGTGTCAGGAAAGAAGTGAGCTGGATAGGCCAAGGGTCACAAAATATTCATTTTGCTGGACCTAGTGTTATCTAGCATAACAACAATGTACAAGACTGACTCTATCTAGTAACTAAAATAAATCCTGTGAATAGTAGATATTCAGATAACATTAGTCTTGCTAGCCTAACACCCAGGACAAACTGTTTGTTAGGATGTTCACAAAGATTTCCATTTCACAATTGTAGTCTAAGAGTTACAAAGTCTGACCTTGTCTTTCTTTCTGTCTGATGTTTCTGCCACAGAGAAATTTAACAGCAAAGAGTACAAAATCTGATGCGTTTGAGTTGGGCTGTGTATGTAAATATAACTATGAGGGTATAAATATCCTTCTTCTGAACATGTGCATAAATGGTTTGAGTACACTTAACATTGTTACATCTGGGATGAATATATATATACACACACACATACAAATTGGTTGCACGTGCACGTTATATTTGTAGTTGCTTACTTAAGTCTCATGTGAAAATATGGGCCCAAGACAGATCTAAGATTTTGAAAAAGGGGCTGTGGCAGATACAATTGGTGGTGGAGACTGGCAGTGGAGAGCTCACTGTGCATGCAGTAAGACAGTTGAAGGAGGGTGCAACTGTACCACCACAGCCATTCTCTTGGATCTGCCCCATATAGGCCTATATTTCATTTTAGTTACTTTAGTAGAATAGCAGTAACATTATTTATTTCAAGTGAAGTTTCTGTCTAGTTGCATTAAAAATTCATCTGTTTTAGATTGTTGCCAATCTAGACTGATATTAGCCCTAACTCCATAGTGTCTGAAAGCCTTGTCATGGTCTTCATTTGGAAAATGATCATTATCAGGCCTGCTGAACTGCATAATTTCCCATTGAGTGACATGATATATCATGGGTAAAGCAGTAATCAGACTCAGTTGCCAAGTATTTAAACATATGACTTGTAGTCTGAACAGGTTGTATAGTTCTGTTAATAGGTTAGACAATGGATTTGTTATAGGATGGCTTGGAGAGGAATGATCCTGCCTCATGCAGAAGGTTTGACTAGAAGAGGCTTGGAGGTCTCTTCAGCCCTGCTTATCTATTATTCCAGTCTGACTGCGGGCTGATTTACAAAAAAAAAAAAAAAAAGTGTCAGCTTTTTGACATATGATAAGAAGATGCTCCAATTTGTTTGTTTTTAAGCAAGATCACTTTGTAACTTCCTTTTGTTACTCTGCTTTTACATTTTCTATAGAAGTTTAACATTTCCTGAAAACCAGCATTTTGCCCTTGGGGACCAGTACCATGGTCTGTTGTCTTGAGAGCATGTAGAGGCTGTACAGCATTGGGGCTGGCCAGAAAGTATGAATTCTATTACTTACGACATTTTGAGGTTTTAATATTTGGTTTTGTTTCATATCTGAATGTAACCTAGGTATTTTGAAATGTGAGAGACACCTGTACACATGGGCATGCTCCCCAGAACGGTTAATAGCGAGTGGTTTGAGGATTCACTTGGCATATGTGGAGGGCCAAGTTCAAGTCCTCTGATGTGAAGCAATGCCTTGAACATAGGTCTTACTTATCTCAAGTATTATGAGTGTCCTCTTTACTGCCATATAAGGTGCAGACAGAAATGACAGTTTCTCCCAATCTGGCCCCTGAAAGCACTCTACAGTCATGACCAAACATGTGCACAGCTACAGAGCACTTTAAATGGGCCCAGTCCCATGACAATCTGAACTGTCATTGCTTGAGGGTTCCGATGAAGACGCTACAAAATGGAGAACCTTCAGTAATTTGTATCTGCGCATGCCAGGCTGGACTGATGCAGCTCAGCCCTGCTCCTGTCTTCAGAATGGAAGGAGGGGAAGGAACTGGAGGGAGTTTGGTCTAGGGTTTTTCAGCTGGTGCTGGAGGGGTGGGGTGGGTGGATTGGAGCTCACCCTCCACCATTGGCTGCGCAACCCCCAGAATGAGCTCCCCCCATTCCCTTTCCCCTGGTCCATTCTGAGAACAGCACCAGGGCTGGGAGGTGGAAGTGGGGTTGGTAGGGGAGAGCAGTTGCAGGCTTGCAGCTGCTCTAAACAGCAACTCAATTCCTCAACCCTGGGACCCAACAGTGAACATCTGTTGGGTCCAGGGGAACATTGTAACTCATGGCACTTCTGCAAAGCACCACAAATTGCAATGGGGATCTGCTTTTCTGTCTGCGCCTATAGAATCAATTGTCTTTCTCTGACCCTAGTACAGTTTACTTTCTACAGTTGGTGGTGTTGGGTAGGGAGTTGGGATGAAGTAGTGCTGATGTTTCACCTCCTCACCTCTACCCACCTATTCAGTATGAGAACATACAGACGATGCATGTAGCCAGCACCATGTAGTAAAAGGTTGACTTGCACTGATATATTACAGTGCAAGTAATATATCAGTGCACAATCAGTGGAGTAATGCTCCAATGTATTGGAGCATTACTGGGCTAAAATCAGGCTTTGAGTAACCTGGATCACACGACTGGTAATGAAACACTGTTTTTATTTCACAATTTGCAAATAAATGCCAAATGTAACTACTGGTACAAAAATGTGCAAGTTTTCTCTCTCTGCTTACACAACCCTGTTCAGCAGCTCTCAGTAACTGTCATTTGTTGTTCAGTCAGAGGTGTAATGTGAGAAGAGTGTACCCAAGATAGTCTTCTCTTGCCCTTCCCTGATTGTACAGCATGCAAGAGCAGCAGCAAACAGAGGGGCAGGCAATGTGGGTCATGGATTACAAGGTATTTTGGTAATTGTAGGTCTCTAGAGAGGCAGCAGACTTTGCTGCTGCTGGGTGGAACTTTCATCCCATTTTTTTTTTTTTTTTTTTTGCTGCCAAAGCGCATGTCAAAAGGGCAAATAAATTGCTGATTTCAGCAACAAAAATGCAATCAATTCTCCCCCCCAGCAACAGCGAACTCCATTGTCTCTCTATAAAGCTATGCTTTCATAATACCTTGCACCCTGTGTGACAGCTGAAAATTGTGTCTAAGGTGCTTGCTGAATGCTGTGAAAATTTGACTAAATGTTTTTGTCATTTGTTCAGATATTAACCTATATGTTGTTGTTAAGAGCCTAATTAAAGTCAAAGAGTAATGAGGCCTAGTACATTTAGCAAGACCTTGTAGAAGTAGTGGTAGGCCCTCTAGTGTAGTAAAAAATTAACCTTATCAAAAGAATGCAAGGCTTGTACTGCTATTGGTCAGTCCTAAGGAAAGTTTGCAGTGGGAGAATCTGGATGGCTGTAAGTTATCAGCATAGCTCAGATGGTATAAATTGGCTAGCACATCCAGAAATCATTTAGAAGGAAGACGCAGCTCTGTAAAAGAAACTACTGATTTAAAATTAGCTGCTAACCTGGATTTGTGGACTAGTAGATCTTGAGGAGCCCAAGGACTAAATACCAGGGTCCTTCCCAGTACCCCGCGGACAGCGCTGATCGGGGATGCCTGACTTTGCTGAGCTTTGAGGTGAGAAACTTGTCATATATCAGGCATCAGAGGGCACTGCCGATAAGTTGCCAATGCAAATTATTATTGTCTGTCATTGTAGCATTATTTTTTATGCGTAGTTGTGTGTTTGTTAAGTCAATACACCTTTCTTCCCTTTCTACCCCCAACCACACTCTCAATCCCGAACCCTCTTCAGGCAGCTAGGACAACCCTGTAACACAAATTGTCTGTACTGCTGCAGTGCACAACTAGGAAGTGCGTGCTGAGTAGTTAATGGAAAAGTGAGACACCCCCTTTCTTTCTAGCACCCCTCCTCTTAGGTAGTACCTGGAGCAGGTGCCCCACTTGCCTACCCCGCATTAAGTGTTCATAGATTCATAGAAGTAGGGCCAGAGGGAACCTGAGCAGATCATCTAGTCAGACCCCCTGCCCTGGGCAGGAATGAATACAGGGCTCTCATGACCCCTACTAATTTTCAGCTCAAATGACTCCAGCTAGGGAGTTATCAAGCCTCCTTTTAAAGACCCCTAAAGTAGGAGCCAGCACCACTTCCCTTAGAAGCTGGTTCCAGATCCCAGCTGCTTTGACTGTGAAGTAGTGTCTCCTGATGTCTAGCCTGTACCTACTCTCAATCAACTTGTGGCCGTTGTTCCTTGGTACTCCGGGAGGTGCTCGGGGGAACAGGTTGTCACCCAATCCCCTCTGGTCCGCCCTAGTAAGTTTATAGACAGCCACTAGATCCCCTTTCAGCCTTCTCTTGTGAAGGGGTGGGACCCTCTGGACCCTTCTCTGGACCCTCTCGATGCTGGCCTCATCCCTCCTGAAGTGTGACGCCTAGAACTAGACACAGTACTCCAACTGTGGCCTGATCAGCGTCGCATAGAGGGGGAGGATCACCTCCTTGGACCTGCTCATGATGCATCTGTGGACACATGACAAGGTGCGGTTAGCCTTGCTGTCCGTATCCTCACATTGGTGGCCCATGTTCAGTTTAATTTTTTCAGACAAAAGTGTCTTGTTATGTATTTCTGTTTTAAATGATCACATATAACCTCTGTGCAGTATGATATAAGTCACTTGATATGCAGAAATGCACTCTACAAATTTGATAAATTCTTCTGTGAATTTAAACAGAGATGTTAAGGCATTGTAATTCCCCAATATTGAATATAATGTTAAAACAATTTATTTCATTCACTTAGGCGAACTTAATTAATACACTCATTGCATCTAATTAGA
Source organism: Alligator sinensis (assembly GCF_000455745.1). NCBI lineage: Eukaryota > Metazoa > Chordata > Crocodylia > Alligatoridae > Alligator > Alligator sinensis. The sequence continues at coordinate 1,193,874 of NW_005842449.1, forward strand.
CCCACTGAAGGAATATTTGCTATATTTCAAGATTACTGTCTTTCATATAAATTCTTTCCAGTTCCTCAAAAGAAACTCAGGGAAGTAAGAAAAGCTGCTTGATTAGCCTAGACCAGCCTAGACCTTTTGGACCTGCAGAGCTGGGCCAATCCACAGGCCAATCAAGTCCTGTGTACCAGGATTGGGTCCTGGGGTTTGGCACCACCCCCTCCCACTCCAGCATGCCAGGATTGAGTCTCAGGAGCCTGGTGCTGCCCTTACCCAGTCCTTCATGTAGGGATCAGGTGCCCAATTTAGCATGCAGAGGCTGGAAATTTAGCAGTGGGGGAGCAGTGCCACCACCCTCCCACCATCACATTTCTAAACCTAATTGGGGAGCACTGTGGACTGGATAGGACTGCAAACTTGATCTGGCCCGCAGCCTGGGGTTTGAACACCCGTGGCCTAGACTGCCAGAAATTCTCTTTCTAAGAGGGGTAAAAATCACTGCATGAAAAATACATAAAAATTTAGAAACTAGAATTTGTAAAGGAATTATTTACAATAAATGTGTTGGTAGAGCCATTAAAACTTACAAAGAATAAGTCATGACTGAGTTGCTGCAAGGTGGTATGGTGTCATAAAGATGGATGGTTATATATTAAGTTCTGTTACTGTATAGTGTGTCATGAGGAGGGGACAAAATGGAAGAATGAAAAATTAGTTCTGTGATGATTGAATTTGGCCATATAAATTTGACAATAGCCAAAGAATTACAAAATTACAATCTACCTTTTGCAAGGGCTGGCACAAAGCCCAGAGAACAGAGACTGAATCCGTGCTGTGCTCTTTTTGCTGTAGGTGAGTATCGGGGTTGGGGGGAAAGTACTTAATTCCTTTTTGTGATGCAGCTTATTGTGATATGCCTAGCCAACAGCTCTGGTCGCTAAACAGGGCACTGTGCCAGCATTCCCCTCACTTCTCATTCTTGTTTTCTTGCTTGCAGGAGGCGATAATACATTCTGTCCGGAACAGTCAGAATCACAACAGAAGCAGAACTGAGTAAGGTAAAGTGTACTGTACTGCACAAAAAAATAAGGGCTGTGACAATACACTGCAAAGAATTAAGTCATCACTTTCTTGTGGCATTCATGTTTCAAACTTCCAGTGCACTATACAGCTAGGAACTCGCATAGATGTACACGTGATGGAGTTACATAACAACCTATACTGAAATGGGTGCATGAGGAAGGGAGAATTTTACCCATTATATGCACAAAATTACAGGTGCAGCAATATATCAGTCACATATTGGATCAGCACTGATGAAAGGAACATTAACATTATTGGCAATTGGCTTTTTTGGCTGGTGTAGCCAATAATTTTATTGATAAATCCTTACGTGCATGCACATAGCCAGGAACACAGCCTTGGAGAGCAGCTTCCTGCTGGTAAGTCTGTGGAGGGGGAAGGGGCAGGGCTGGGCAGGGCAAGGGGCAGATCAAAGCTCCCATAGTGAGGGAGGGAGTGGGGCAGGGGCAAGGGCAGGTTCTGCCCAGCCAGGACATGGCACAAGACACTCGCAGGTGGCTCGGGGGTGAGGGGAGGCACAGAGGGGGGGTCACTCCTCACCACTGCACACACCTCCAGGGCATGTGCCCCTCTGGATTTGTGAGCGCAGTGAGAGTGGTCTACAGGGTTGGGGCCAGGGGCTACGCCAGCCTCTTCCTGGTGGGGGTGCTGGGTAGAGGTGGGGCAGGCAGTGCTGGGAGGGCTGGCTGCAGGGTGGGAAAATTCGCCATAGCCACCCCTCCCAGCACCAGCGCTGCCACCTGCCCCACCCAAAGCACAGCCCCAGCCTAGCCCCACCACCCACCAGGAAGAGACTGGCAGCACATGCCCCCCATGCCTCCCCTGGGGGTGTGCGCAGCTGAGGGGAGCTGCCCCCCCAACCTCTCCTGCAGACCCCTGGATGTGCCACCCATGGGTCCATCTCATGACCCGCACTGGCTGGGAAGCACCTGCCCTTGCCCCTCCCCCCCCCCCTCCCTCACCATGGGAGCCTTGATTTGCCTCTTCTGCCCCTTCCCTCCTGCATGCCCCTTTCCCCCCCTCCAGACTTATAATTTTTTAAGCATTTGTTAGCAAATTCATAAAAATTTAGAAGCCAACCTCTTAAAAAAATAGAATGAATCTTAGCCTTGAAACCATAAACCTGAACCTGCCCTGTGAAATATTTTAAATGGTAGAAAATTATCTATTAAAAATGTAGGAATAATAATAAAAAAGTGAGATGTTTTCTGATCACCTATTTTTGTTCTCCTGTAACTGAAAATATTTTAATCTTTCTGAACTAAATTGAGTCCTATAATATAGCTTGTTTAGAGCAGCGTTTATCTACCTGTGGGTCATGACCCCAAAGTGGGTCACAATAATATGAAAGGGTCACAAACTTTAAAAATGGATTTTCCTTTAAAGGAGGAAAACGGCAAGTTTCCCCTTGCAGGCCAGCAGAGTTCCAGGCAGCATGGAGAACAGCTCCTGCGGCTCCCCAAAGGTAAATCTATGGGGTGGGGGGGCATAGAAAATACAGCAGGAGTGTGGGGGGGGCACAGGTGACATGTTAGGAGGGTATGGGGTGACACCTGCCCCCCCCCAGATTTGTGTACCCACGGTGGGCATGGGGCTGCAGCCTGGCCAGACTAGTGTGGGCAGAAGTCACTTCTGTGGCCCAGCAGGCAGAACCCAACATTGGAGGGCAGAGTGGGACAGTGAAACTTGCTGCTGTTGCCAGGACCCCTGTGCCAGCTGCACCATGAACAGTGAGAGGAGTAATGACTGGGGGGATGAGGCGGCCATACTGTTCTTACTTTCTCCACTGCTGGCCACTTGTACTCTAGAGCCACTGTGTCTCTACCCTGCCATCATGGCCTGGCCACTGCTGCCACTCCCCTCAGACTGTGGAGAGAGGTGGCAGTGCGAGCGGCCTGGGAGGAGTGGCAGCAGTGGCTGGGCCATGGTAGTGGAGTAGAGCTGTGGTCCAGAGCCTGAGTGACTGGCAGCAGGAGCAGGTGAAGGCAGCGCAGCCCTCCCCCATCTGTTACTCCTTGTGCTGCTGGTGCCTGGGGTGGGGGGCAGCAGGTTGGGAGTGAGTGAGTGGCACCAGCAGGTCTGGGAGGGCTGCGGGTTGGGAGTGAGGGGCACTGGTAGGGCCAGGGGGATGTTTTCTACTTAAACTATTTATTGGTTCGGGACTGCCCAACTATGTTTACAAATGGTACAAAAAAGCTTGAGAACCATTTCTTTAGAGTATTATCCCAGTGCATTGGGCTAAGAAACAGTGTGCTTTTTTAGATACATCACTTAATTTCTCTGCTTGTTTTCCCATTTGCAAAATGGTAATAATGAGAATTGCTTTCTTTGGAAAGGCACATTAAAATCTGGATGAAGAAGTGATAATCAGTGAAAGCATTTAATTATTAACACCTTTGGGTAGAAGAAATGACCATGCTATGGGTTGGGCAGGCACCACATGGAGACTGGTGGTTTTAACTGGTGCATTTAATTTGTAAGGGGTCATGAGAGTTGGCTGTATTGGTTGGTCATGGAGAGGTCATTATGGAAATTGGCTGTATTTTCTGTGGCTAGAGATTGACTTTTTCTCAGTAATACCAGTATAAATGCGTATGATGTGAGCCAAAAATTGTTCTGCTAAAAACTTTGTCCATCCCTATTGATGTTAGTGGTTCAACACAGAATATAATTCCAGGCAGAATTTACTCTGTGCAGCTCTGAAACATGCAAACAGCATTTTACCGACATCTTTATCACTATTGATTTATTCAAAGCAAGGTCTGTCACTCTGAAAAACTGCCATTATCCAAACTGCCATGGGAATTTCCTGCACACTGGGTTTTCATTATAGGGTTTCTTTTTACCCATTCCTCTCCCATATGAAGTACATTATTAGTTTGATTCAAGAAGCACAAAATTTCATGTCACGTTGCTAAGGAAGCAGTTTAATCTTTGTCTCTTTCTCAAATTCTGCAAATAGTAAGTCTCATAACACCCATCTGTGATTATTCAAACTGCTTTACAAATTAAAGCAAAGAGAAATTAAGCACCCTTTCAAAATCATGGAGAGTCAGTGTAATAAATGATTTCGGAAAAGGTATAAAATCATTTGTAAAGTATGCAAATAAAGCAAAAAATGGTGTGCGGTAAATGGTAAGGAAATATCAATTATATATAGGCTGACCATAGGGAAATCCCAGAAATCTGGGACATTGCTGCCCTGCCCCCTATACTCTCACAAGTCAGTGGCTGTAAGGCTGCGGGCCAGTCAGGCAGCGGTGTCTGCATGCCCACCTGCAAGGCACTGTGCTGCTTCAACTTCTGGCCAGACTATACCCCATCCCCCTGCATTTCTGAGATGCCCATTATAATCCCCAACAACCAGCTGGGACCAGCCTTTGAAATTCAAGACTGTCCCTGCTAAACTAGGACATATGGTCATCCTACTTGCATCGTGTCCTGGATTGCATTATAAACTAGGTTCACTTGACCAACATGCAAATTAGTACGGATTCAAGTTAATAAGCACAGACATCCTGGAACAAAGAATGTAGTTCAGTTATAGGAAAGGGAGAATGGTGATTTGAGGGTCATGTGCTTAAATAACTGAACATGAGCTCCCAGGGTAATGTGTTGGCAGAACAGACCATTTAATGCAGGAGAATAACAAGAAGTAGGAAGGGATTTATTCTCGTATATACTGCAATTAATACTAGAATGCACATGGGAGAGGATCCAGAGAAGAGCTACAAGAATGATTCAAGATCTAGAAAACCTGTTACACAATCACAGACTAGAAAAGATGACTAGAGGCAATGTAAGAGGTAATTTGCTCACTCTATAAATCCCTTTATAAGGAGAAGGATTTTGGCATTGAGGTCTGTATAACATATAAAAAGACGAAGCTTGAATAAAAATGCTAGATCAATTCAGACTAGAAATAAAGTGCATATTTTTAACTCTCTGTTAAAAGTATGCACTTTATTTCTAGTCTGAATTAAGCATTAAAACAATTTGCCTAGTGTGATAATAGATTCTCTCACTTGAAGTCTTTATACTATGAATAGATATGTCTGTAAAGTAGTCCTAGTTGAGATTAAAACATTTAGGGCCTGTTAGTAACCAATTAGTGAAATCCTGTGGTCTGATTTATGCAGGTCAGACTAGATAGCCCAGAGTACAAATTTAGGAGCCCTGCAGTTTCTTATCCCTGTAAACCTAATTCACCACTAATTTTCTGGAAATTTTCCTTAGGCTTTAAGTGACAGACAGGTTCAGATGGGAGGCATATAGAACCATGTTACCTGTCTGCTGAAGTAATTCCTCTTCCCTAGCTGGAGTTTGGTTCCTACTCTTTACAGTTGTTCATATTTGTTGTTTTTTGTTTGTTTGTTTGTTTGTTTTTTTACAAAGGCTAAATTGAGGTGGGGGGAAGAGTGCAGATTGCATGTAGTGACAGGCTCAACTAACTGCAATTGGGATGATCAGAGCCTGTGCCCAGGCAGCTTTACCGCACCATTTTAAGTCAGGAGTTCTTGTAGGACCTTGGCTAAACCACTGGTGACCAGATCCAAAGCCCACTGAAGAGAAGCGCTTCAATGAGTTCTGGATGAGGGTTAGGGTTGCCAACCCTCTAGGCTTGCCCTGGAGTCTCCAGGAATTAGACATAAGTCTCCAGGAGCCTGTTGAGAGTCACGTGGCAGATAAATGATAGGACATTCATTAAAATAAATATTAAATATTGAATCCAATATATATAGTAGTCCAGCGGGTTTTTAAAATGTACCAGTGATGTGCATTTGCCTTCCTGGCATAAAGTCTATGCACCATTATCCATAACTGATGCACATGGGCACGTTCAGTGTGTGTCGTGGGCACATTGGCATTCCCAAAACCTCATGGAATAGACTCAGAGTTGGCAACCCTAATGTGAGGCAGCACAGTCACTTGTGCAGGCTTCCTTGTTTTCTACCCAGTTGAGTAGGCTTCCCAGATTCCTATAAAATGAGGCTGGAAACTTGAACTAACTCTGTGTCAGTAAATCTAGAATTCAAGATGTGAAGCAGGGAGCACTGGCATTTCCAAACAGAGGTTCCCTTGCCTTTACCTTGGCACAGGCTTGAAACGCATCAGCCAGGGCTGGGGTGGAGTCATTTACTCCCTGGTGTTGGAGCTCTGAAGGTGAAGGTGGGGTGGGCTTTGTCTCATGTTTTGCAGGGAGGCGGAAAGGGGGTGGCTGAGCCGGGGGTGGCATGGAGAGAGGCTGAGGGGGAGCACAGGTTGTGATGCAGGTGCTGGGGTGGCTGGTGCTGGTACTGGGGGCAGCCAGCTCAGAACTGGGCACAGGGCAGCCCGAGGCGGCATGGCGGGTGGCGGTGCCATTCGTCTTTGACCCACACGCCACATGCTGCCCAGCCTGCCACTACAGTGGCCTCTGCATCTGCAACAGCACCTGCTTCTGTGCCATGGGTTATGAGGGCCAGCTGTGCCAGTAGGATAAAGGGCTCTAGCAGTATGGCCCTGCTGCAGGCATGGGCTGCAGGGCGTGGCGCCCTTCACTGCAGGGGGTTGGCACTACCACCCCAGGAGGGCTCAGCCATCAGCAGGCACCATGCAGAAGATGTCCAGCCCCTGCAGGAGGAAAGGACCCTACCCAGGTGCTCTCTACAATGCGGGGATCAGGGCTTCCAGGTTTGGTCACCTGTGGGGAGCCACAAGTTTGGGTTCCCTGCCAAGGCCTGGGTGCTGGGGAGCTAACAGTGGAGGGATGGATGATCAATCTCCATTGGCAACACATAGGGGGTGCATGTGCACCCCCTGAGATTGTCAGTGCACCCTCTGAGAGTGACAGCACCGCCGCTGCTGTTATGGGCAGTTGAGGATTGCTGCTGGCCACTGCTGACACTGCTGGCAGCATCTGCAGGCGGTTGCCGACTGCTGGTCAGCACTCAACACCCCGCCACTGCCACCTGTGGGCAGTCGCCATGCCTCCCCCCCACCCCCCCAGCCTTTGGGGGAATGTGTCGTTCATGTCCATCTTTATATAGTAGTAAGCTCAAATGCCTTTAGATCAGTGGTCTCCAACCTCTTTAAGAAGATCACTTTTGGCATTTAAAAGGAACCCAAGATCTACCATGTGCTGCTGCCACCCCCTCTTCCCTCCTCCCAGCAGGTAAGTCTGTGGGGAGGGAGGGGGGGTGGGGCAGATCAAGGCAGAGGGAGAAAAATTTATTTGGGGGAGCACCTCCCTGGCCGGTAAGTCCCACCTGGCGGAGGCCCCTGCTACTGCCTCTGCATCGCTGTGGGGCCTTGATCTAGCCCCCCCCGCTTCCCTCCCTCACAGACCAACCTGCTGGGCCAGAGCATGTGTGCGCATGCACGCGGGCACTCGGCCTCCCACCTCAGCCTCGGATCTACTCCATGAAGCTCCGAGATCTACTGGTGGATCAAGATCCACTGGTCAGTGATCACTGCTTTAGAAAGAGACTCCTCTGGTGGTCACAGTAATAATTAGGCTTCTATGGCGATTTGAGAAGTATGGGGGGGTATTCTTTCTTTACTTGTTCATAGGGACAAAACTGCCTAGAATTTTGAAGGAGAATCAATGCAGCCTTCTCTGAGAAAGTTACCTGTGCAGATGAAGTTCTAGATAAGTAAATTCCTTCATATCATGTCCCATCAAAAAGACTCATTGAGATCAGTTACTTTTCTCCTTTTCCAGACAAGAGCTGTTTAAGGGTATGCCTATTATTTTGTCTCCTTTTCACCTGAGGCATCATTGTCATGGTCTGGTCAATAAAAGGATTCTTCTTTGGCATTCCTAGCATTTTCAGGGTGCTGGAAAGGTTGAATGTAGAGGAAGAAATTGTGCTTGGTAGTGAAAGGAGACAACAAACCTGTCATGTTACTTGTGACTACTATGAAAACTTTTGTTATGAATGTAATTTAGATGTTTGTATGAGCTGTTGATTGATTTTTCCACCCTTCTTCCCACCCCCTATTACATCTATTCAATTTCCAACCAGAATAGGCCCGAGAGTGCTTGCTGGAGTAAACTGGAGGACTGAATAAATGCTATCTGTTTCCACTGTCTTGTGCTAAAAACTGATGTAACAGGGTGATGAAGTCTGGAGAGTTTTTGTTGTATACCATGAAGTGAACCCCTTTTTCTCTGATGGAAACTATTCACAGAATGGCATTTTCAACCTCTTCCTCTTTGTGTTAATTGGTCTGAGAGAAGCATCAACCCTGCTTGTCTCCAAGGGTATGTGACATTCAGGAGATTGAATTTATGAGCTGTTTCCCAAGGCCAGTGTCACAAAGGGAATGCTGATCAGTTGAAAGAATTTCTTTTAAAAATGTTTTTTTTGTTCAAATTGAGAGAGGATTGCTTGCAGTTAGAGCAACACTCCATAACATCTGAACCCTAAGTAGCCTGTAAATATTGTTGTAGTGGTATTACAAAATGCTTAAGCAATTGCCTAAGGTATTGTTATTAATTGTGGCTTTTAAAACGGGGTTTACTTTTTAGTCAGATAAATTAAGCTGCAGACAGCTACTTTCCAGCTAGCTGGAACTATTGTATTTCTTGCTTAAGAAAAAACAAAAAATCCAGGGGCACACATTTTGACAAAGAGAATGGCAAGAAGCTGGACTTCAATCTGGAGTTGCCTATAGTCTTCGAAATAGAAAGGCAAAGGTCTTCCTTAAAAAATGTTTGGAGTCTTTTCTATGCTTTGTTTCTCTCCATTAACATTGGTTTCTAATTCCAATGTTATAAAAGTTCTTTAAATATTCTAAAACATTGCTTCCTTCAGGGACCTCCTTATAATCCATCCACTTCTATCCCAGGAAACTGGCCAACCAATAATAGATAAATGCAACAGGCTGAGAGTAGTTGCTATTACTTGTTGTAAAACAAAACCTTTTAAGTAATTGGGATCAAAGTATCAAGTTCCCAACAAACCTGTCCTTGGGAATCTCATTGCTGTTCTCTTGGTTTTCTTTACCGTTTTCCCTGCTACCTATTTGATATACTCATTTCACGCATTCTCCGGCATGTTTTACTATATATGGTCTTCAAGGTGGATTCTTAGAATGTGTGTAGTGTCTAGCTAAATACATTCCTATTTTGGATACTGCTGCAGTACAAAACTTAGTATAAATAAGGAAAATTTAAAAATGTGTGGAACTGGTACTAGAACTTTCCTTAAATTTACCACTTTGGGTCTGATTCTGCAGAGTATGAATGGAGTGGAGCTGATCAAATACCTTGCTTGTGTGACCCTGGGCACGACACTACACGTGTCCTCACCTAAATAGTGGGATCCTGGGGTACCAGGTAGCCCTGCCCAGCCCCCCTGGGAAGCTGCTGCAGTGCCCCCGAGCGGAGAACCTCCCCTTACAATCAAGCACCCTTGCAGACAGTTCTCAAACTATTTACAAGGTTTAATTATTTACAAAATAACAAGTAACCAATAAATAAACACATTGATATACCAACTAATAAACCCTTAAGAACTTATTTACAGTCTCTCACTTGCACATGGTGTACTGGGGATCCTGTGTGCACTGCCCTGGCAGGGTGTCTCAGGGAGCAGCACTGTCTGTGTCCCTGCACCTGGTCTGTGGGCGCTCCCTGGTGCTGGTGTCCCTCTCTGTGCTCCAGAGGTCTCCGGGCAGCAGGTGGCGGCTTCTCCTCTGCAGTCCCTGCAAGACAGCCTCCCCCTGCCTCTGCCCCCGCTTCCCTGGCTCAGCAGGGAGCAGTGTCTGGGCTGCAGGCTGTAGCAGCTCTCATGACCTGCACAGCCTCACAGCCCCGGCAAACGTAGCCCCTCCCAGGGCCTTGCCTGCCCCAGGGCCCCTCACCCACCAGGGAAAACAGGGCAGTCTCCAGCAGTCTTCCCCTGGCTCTGCTGTGCTCGCCCAGCCACACCAGGCTGCAGGTGGGTCTTCCCAGGCTCGGAGTCTCCACACAAGCAGCCCCTCTCTGGTCCTGCCGCTGCAGTGCTCCCCTGCAGAGAGAGGAACTGGATTCTGTATCACTCCCGGTGCTGCTTCTGCAGGGCTCTGCCAGGGGCTCTCCAAGGGACCACTGTGCTGAGACTCTCTCCGGTCTCCAGCCTGCCCCTCTCTCTCTTGTTCCCTTCCCCCGGCAGGAAAACTGCTTCCCCTTTTATCCAAGCCTCTCAGCCTATCCCAGGCCAGGGCCCTTCCCGGGCTTTTGCTAAGGGCTCTATTTCAAAACTTTGCTGGGGTTATGTCATCCCTCCCACTTCCAACAGGGCTGCCTCCAAACAGCTTCACTTGGCCTCAGAGCATACAGTGTCCCTGCTGGGACAAATTCTCTCTCTCTGCAGGGCAGCCCTTCCCATTCTTTCAGGTGGGTCCATTTTTTTAATGCTGCTACACTTGCATAGCTGAATTCTTAATAGCTCTTTGGTTTACTTTTTGCTAAATGTGAACAGTTGTAGAAATAAGGTTTTGCTCACATCAGTATTTGGGAAGTGGCCATTCTTATATTGAATACCTGTTTTCACAGTGACTGAGTGTATTTAGGTGTAAACATGAAATTATTAAGGGATTGTTTGCTTTTCCATTTCAGATTTCTCAGCCATTCAAACAGAGGGCAGAAACAATAGCATGTGATTTAGGAGAAACAATCCTACACAAGCACCAATGAATTGCAAAGAGCAAAAATGAAAACCGCACATGCTATAGTCTGAATCTGGTGAATGGCAAATATATTAATAGACATCTATGTTAATAGACATCAGGATCAATTCATGAAAGATTTATAAGTAAAGACAAGAGGTAAATTTGTCAAATAATTTATTTGCAGTGAATAATCTAACCAGCTATACTCAGACACTTGCAAGATAGGGGGCTTTCATTTGTCTCATGCCGCACATATTTTGGCTATCAGCAAAAAAAAGAGCCAGTGAAATACAGGAAGAGTCTCCTGAACAGATGCATCAAAATTTTTATCATAAACCACTTTAACCTAAAATGCAGTTAAGATGGAACAATCCCATGCACTGGTACAGGCTGGGGACTGACTGGCTAAGCAGCAGCTCTGCAGAAAAGGCTTAAGCTGAATATGAGCTGACAGTGTGACCCTGTTGCCAAGAAGGCTAATGGCATACTGGGCGGCATTAGTAGAAGCATTGCCGGCAGATCGAAGGAAGAGATTATTCCCCTCTATTTCGCACTGGTAAAGCTACACGTGTGTTCAGTTTTGGGTGCCCCACTACAAAAGATAGGCAGCCAAATTGGAGATAGTCCAGTGGAGGGCAATGAAAATAGTTTGAGGACTGTGGAACATGACTTATGAGGAGAGGCTGAGGGAACTGGGTTTATTTAGTCTGGAGAAGAGTAGATTGAGAGGGCATTTAATAGCAGCTTTCAAGGACCTGAAGGGTGCTTACAAAGAAGATGGAGCTAGATTGTTCTCAGTGGTGGCAGATGAGAGAACAAGAAGCAATGGTCTCAAGTTGCAGCAAAAGGAGGTTGAGGTTAGATATTAGGAAACACTCTCACAAGGAGGGTAGTAAAGCACTGGAACAGGTTACCCAGAGAGGTTGTGGAATCTCCTTCCTTGGTGGTTTTTAAGACCCCAGGATGATCCTACTTTGAGCAGGAGGTTGGGCTAGATGACCTCCTGAGGTCTTTTCCAAACCTAATTGCATTTTAAGAAGGCCATTTGAGAAGAAAATTGAGGATGGAGTGGGAAATGAGAGGGTGGCAAGAGAACCAGAAGGTGCTAATGATGTCAATACATGTCTTAACCACACCCACCCTACTCTCTTCTGTTTCCTGAACTTACTTTTTTCTTTTCCTCTATCTTTGACCTAAATTGTCAAAAGTGTCTATTGAGGTTTAGTACATTGCTAGACACCTGTTTTGTGACACTCTTGCATCTGTCTTGCATGTAGATCTAAAATATTCTCTATCCCTTTTCTTACTATGAAGTTTGAAAATATAAAATCTTATCTGTGATGTTTTACATTTTCTGTGCTGTGAACCTCCTTCCACCTACTCACACTCCATCCATTTGGTAATATAGGATAGCAAGCTGTTTGTGATCATGATTCTTGTTCATGAACTCCTGATTTGAAAAATTCTGGTTTTAGTCAGCTTTGTGAATTCCTCCCTAGCCTTCTCTGATCTTATATACCTGGTTTATTGTATTAGAAAATATTAAAAAGCATGCCTGTTGACATGGCTTTGTAGAACTAGAAGAAAATATATAACTCCATTGTAATCTGTTCCATAGGTTACAGGCCTATATCAATTGCTAGTTTTTTGTCAATAGTTCTGGGTTGGAAGCACAAAAAAATAAAGTAAATTGAAAAAAATCTAAAGTTAAAAGTTTGTGGAAGGTATCTGCACTTATACAAGAATTTAAAAATACAATAGCATCCTTTTTGCTTTCTTGGGTTTAATCTTAAGAATGAATTAGTGTGTATTTATAGGCCTCCTACTCAGAAGTATTTTTCAGAAGTGTCTGTGAACATAGGGGTATTTAATTAGGCCATGTCCCTTGTCTTGCTGCAACTTGTTATCCAAAATGTAAAAATGGCAGGGAGTGTCTCTGACCTGGCAAATGCAGAGGCCCACCTGGCTCTGGAGGAAGATACTGTCATAAAGGTGAGTTAAATCAAGAAATATTTCAGATTAGAAAAACAGCCGGCGTTTGGGAAATAGGAATAGGGAGAATGTAGTTGAGACTTCTCTAGGGCCTGCTCTAATACCCATTAAAATAATTGGGAAATCTGCATTGATTTCACTGGGAGTTGGATCTGCCCCTAATTCCTTTACCATCTGTTCTTGTTGTTTAAGACCCATATCCATAGCAATTTTGCACATGCAGGGGGAAATGGAATATTTGAGCTGAGACCTGTCATGTGGATTTAAGACAATTTTGCCCTCAGGATAGACACAAATATATTCTGTACTTTGGGGTCTTTGAGCTAAATGAAGATGTTTTCTCAGCTATTTCTTAATGAGTTGACTTCTTGCTGTTCTCAGATAGGGGTGTGGGGGTGTGTGTGTGTGTGTGTGTGTGTGTATACACACACACACACACACACACACACACACAATTATTAATTGGATCCCTATATATATATAGGGATCCAATTAATAATTTTGCATTCATTTGTGGAACCTCTATAAATTATTTATATGAATAGTAATGCTTTGGAAAACAGCTCACAAATGTTTTCAGCTGTTAAGCCATTGATAAGTTTTTGGAGATTTATGAAGAAAAAAGATGCATCTTTACTACTGGCTTAGTATTAAGCCTTATGATCATTCATGCAGGAGTGGCAGGAGAAATAAAAAAAATTACATATTCTAATTTTCAGATAAAATATTTGTCTAGGGCAGCCCCCAAACTGGTGAGGATGGGATAGGCAGCATGGTCCCCCACAGCCTTGGGTGAGAGAGAGGAGGACAAAGCAATTTAATTTTTCTGTAGAGAGAAATAACTCAGCTTGGTAAAGCAGACCTCCCAGGTCTGGACACACACCTTTCCATGATGCTGAAAGATAGGCTGTTAGCAGTTTGCTGAGACAAAGAACTTCCCAGCACACTAGGCTTTCATCTCCCTTAATCAGTATTCTCTGTAATTCAGCTCAGACCCTAGCTAGTTATGCTTCATAGGAATTAATCTGTACTTATACTCTGCTTGATATTCGCCTTGTGGATTTTTTTACCCTGTGTCAAGTGCATGCACGGCTTGAAGTTAACCTAGTCTTTCTTAAAACCTAGGGTATGTTCTGCTGAAGGGACAGGTCTGGACAGATTTGCAATCATTAAAAAATGTATGTAATGATCTAGATGATGTTTTGTAATGAAAACATGATCTGAATGTAATTGATGTAGTAACATTTGCTTGAGTTTGCAGAGAACTTGAAAAGTTGGCCAGAGGGTGTGAATTAACTTAGCCATTCTAAAGGATGCTTAATTCAAATGTCAATGATAATACATTAATGTTGACTATGATTATTTTTTTATTCTCATAAAAAATATAAGAATAAAGAAGAGCCACAGAATGCAGATTTACTACATGATTGGAATATGTATCTTTGCAATGTATTCAGAATGAGTATATCACAAGAGAAGGCTGAGGGGGGGACTCTTGTGGCACTATACAAATTCATTGGGGGGTGGCGGGAGGGAGACTCAGTTTTCCAACATTTGGGAGATGTCTTGATGGAAGGTGCTAAGCCAGGCTGGGGCATCTTGGGATGGAGGACCAGGAATCTATTGAGAACAGGCTGTCTTTGGTAATTGTGTCTTAAACTACGATAGTATCTGAGCAATTATCGCTCATATTTATTCTCACATTACTCCTGTGAGCCAGGGAAATACGACTCTCACCATGCAACAGAAGGACTGGGGACATGCCTATGCTGCAAGCATACCATGCGGGACAGTCATGTCCTGATATATGCTGCCATGTTCCAGGTGGGTGTCCTGAACTGGAAATGGTATAGCTGTGTTGGAGTTGTGCAGCAGGCAGGCTAATTAACATTGTTTATTAGCTCATCTGTGGCAATGCACAAATGTGATTATACTGTTTCTGATTTAGGAGGCAGCCCAGAAGAAACAGCATAGTGTGTCTGACTGTCTGTACAGTATGCTTGCAGCGTAGACATATCATAAGTGACTTTCTGTACATCATCCAGGCATCTGAAACAGAGCAAAGATCTGAACCTCTCTCTTCCATGTTCCAACTAATTGTCTAACAACTGGAATATCCTTCTTTTCTATAGCAAAGCTGTTGTGTGGAGTAATCACCACTGTTGTGTTAGGATGTTCATGTGGCTGCACAGATTGCATGCCACCCCACATTTGAAAACTGGTTTTGGGGAGCACAGGTTGCTTTAGCAGTCAGCTGTGCAGAAGCTGGTTTAGGCTTCACTGAACCAAGATTTAATAAGTGTAGTCAATGTTGTTTGAAAGTAGTACCTCAGAATCCTTGAGATCCTGTTTAAGCAAACAGTTAAACATATAGATTTCATAGACATTAGGGCCGGAAGGGACCTGGCAAAATCATCAGGTCCAGCCCCCTGCCCAAGGGGCAGGAAGTCAGCTGGGGTCAAATGATCTCAGCAAGATAGGCATCCAAGTGTTTCTTGAAAGTGTCCAGGGTAGGTTCATGCACCACCTCTGGGGGGAGTTTATTCCAGGCCCTGGGGACTCAGACAGTGAAGAAGTTTCTTCCTTATGTCCAGCCTAAAACAGTCTTCCAGGAGTTTGTGACCATTGTCTTCCATTGGGGTGCCCTGGTGAACAGATGTTCTCCCAGTTCCTGATGCACACCCCTTATGTACTTATAGGCTGACACCAAGTCACCCCTGAGCCTATGCTTTTCCAGGCTGAAGAGTCCCATGTCTCTGAGTCTCTCCTCCTAAAACCTGCTCTTTCGTCCTCTAATCATGTGCGGGGCTCTCCTCTGGATTCTTTCAAGCTTCTCCACATCCTTTCTGAATTGTGGAGATCCAGAACTGAATGCAGTACTCCAGCTGCGGCCTCCCCAAGGCCAAGTACAACTGGAGGATGATCTCCTGGGTCTTGCTTGAGATGTATCGGTAGATGCAAGCCATAATTTTGTTTTCTTTGGCAGCTGCAGCATCACATTGGTGGGTTATGTTCATCTTGTGGGCAATCATGACCCCCAAATCTCTTTCAGTCGTGGTGCTAGTGAGTGTAGCACTGCCGAGCCTATAAGTGTGATGCAAGTTTTTTCTTCCAAGGTGGAGCACCTTCCATTTCTCTGTGTTGAATGCCATCAGGTTTTGATCCACCCACCTTGCAAACCTGTTGAGGTCAGCCTGGATCACCAGCCTATCCTCTAGGGTGACCACACTTTCCCATCGTTTGGTGTTGCCAGCGAGCATAACCAGTCTGCTTCTGACACCAGAGTCCAGATCATTTATAAATAAACTATAGAGTACAGGTCTGAGAACGAAGCCTCAGGGGATGCCACTGGTCGCCATGCACCGCGTTGATTCGGTTTCATCGACTATCATATGTCAAGCAAGGTAGATAGATGCACACTTGACTAGGGTGCTTTAGGCAGGGATGATCCTGGCTTGAGAAGTGGTTGGACTAGATTGGCCTCTGGGCCCTACCAAACCTGCTTTTCTGTGATTTCCTGACATGTAAGATTATGCTTAATATTAAGTACCTGCTTAAGCATTTTGCTATGTCAGGATCTAAGGACTTGATTATCTTTACTCATGCTGTTTTTCTGTGTCTGCTACATGTAAGGAGAGCAGGATTAGACCCTGCACTAAATTGCATACAGCGTTTACAACAGTTGAGAGAAATTAGTGTTAAAACGTAATAACAGCCTCTATTTTACTAATAGGTTGCAGTCAGAAACTTTATTAATAATGAAGTTGACTAAAATGGCAGTTTATCAACCACATGTGTAGTTGAGGGCAGATGAACGATTCACAACTTTTATCTGTTGCACGTGTACTACACTTTTGCAGTAAGCTGTGAAGGAGGGTGTCAGAATGGTGGGAGTGCATCTCTGTCAATGGGATTGTGAAGTGTCTTTGTGCTTCTGGCTGGACTGGGTTAAGGTGCCAGGAAGGTAAGTGCTGATATCTGTACTTTGTTTGTACCCACGGTAACTCAAATGCTAACAGTGCCTGGGGACTGTAAACATGTCCAGATGGCAGCCTAATGAGAGATCTGTGGAAACAACATCTTTTGCCAGATATGTGACTGCAGTCTGCTCCGTTTTTCATTACTATTTGCTGAATGTATAAAACCAAGTTGGGAGCAGACTTCCCATTCATGTGCCAGAAAAGCTATTTAATTTGAGGAAACTGTCTTTTGCTTCATTGAAATGGCAGCTTTGCTCTTCTATTAGGATAATAAAGTAGAAGTACATTATATATACAGTATATAGTGGCTGCAAAAATAAGATATTTTGCATGGATTTGAAGCAATTGCAATACTAACAAAAGCATTTAAAAAGGATTAAGAACTGATAATTATGCAGAGTTTACAGAACTGCTATGAAAGTGGGGGAGTCATTCAATCACTAGTGATGTTAATTTCAAAGTAAATGCAGTGAAATTACTTTTGAGCTAAAGTGTTATAAATCTATTAAGAATTTCATTGTGATCCTTTATCCAGTAAGGGTAGCTTACTGAAAATTTAAGTGAATGGTAGCTATAGGAATGCACTTATCTTTTAAGTGAAGCTGATAAGCATGCAGGCCAGGACATTGATTGATAGAAATGGGCATAACTATATTATGGGCCTGTGCTGTTTTACACCAGCTAACAATCTGACTCAATCTTGTCTGTTTATAGCCTGCGTAAGCGTTAGTAGGGAACTTCTTATTTTATCTACTCTTTTTTTCTTTGCAGCAATTTGTCTTCAGGGATGTCAGAACAATGGAGCTTGTGTGGCCCATGGAATCTGCAGCTGCTGAGCTGGAGGCATTGGTGGAGATTACCATCTAGGTAAACTACACTGATATTTATTTTTCATTATTGTATGTGCATATTTGAATAACTAATTGATGGTTCAAATCACCAATGCCTGGCTAAGCTCCAAATAAAGGACCTCATACTAGTATTTGTCATGGTTACATTTGGTAGGGACTGGCTTATGAGTACAGGGAGATAGAGCCATCGTGCACCTCTGAATATCTAGTTACATTCCAAGCTTTGGGTGGTCACCAAAACTATTATTTAATGCGGTTTGTGAAACTATGTGAAACAAGTTTTGTGGATTCAGGTCAGCAGTTAGTATGAAGATATTTGTCGCCCAAAACCTTGCCAAGGTTGGCACTAGTTGGTAGTCTTAGAGAGCCTAAGGACTTTATGGGCATGATAAATGAAATTCCCTCTCACTTTGGAAGTGTTCCCTCTGGAAGTTTCACAGGATGGTTGCCTGTTTCCTTTGTCTGGAGAGTAAATAAAAGGCTGTAGTAAACAGCTGTCTTAATCCTGCTAAGTAAGATAAGAGCCACACACTTCCAAAACACTGATTCCCAGTTAGGAGAGGGAGGAGCATATCATTTTTGATCCAAACATGCCTTTCCCTTTTTGCATTACCTTTCCTTCCCATACAGCTACCCCATGTGTTGCCACAATGCTGTTTCATTTCTGGAAGCAGAGGCATTATATTAGGAAGAGCAGACTTTCTTCCTGCCATCCTGGAGACTGAAGATTGCTTTCTGGAGATTGCCCTTGAACTGGGTCTCCTCAATGCTACTGCTCTAGACTCTGGATTAATCCCCTGGACTAATCCTTTTGAAATGAATAATTTGGTGGAAAAGGACTATCTTTGAAATACCAGTCATATGGACCTTGGATTCCAAGCACTGTAGAAACATTAATGCAGCTGATGATGTCAAGCAGCCCTTGCAAATAAATGCTATAATTTACTCACTTGTAGCAGCAACACCACAAATCACATCTCTGATGAAACAGCTTATCCCTTGTTCTTTCTAATGCAAAAAGACAGGAGTGCAGGGGTTGCCCTGAGGTTCAAGGGTAGATGTCAGAAGAAATTAGAAAGCCCCAGGTCCCACAGTGTTTAGTTAGTGAAAATCTTGTGGAATAGTGATTGAAGCGTTTGGGGTCTTCACATCCCGTTTAATTTGGCATTGCCTCAGTTATGGCACTAGCGATCAGTTTAGGAATACCAGTTGCCACATTTTGATT
The DNA here is from genome assembly GCF_000455745.1 of Alligator sinensis. Taxonomy (NCBI): domain Eukaryota; kingdom Metazoa; phylum Chordata; order Crocodylia; family Alligatoridae; genus Alligator; species Alligator sinensis. The sequence continues at coordinate 1,212,632 of NW_005842449.1, forward strand.
TTATTTTGAAATTCTCATGCAGGGCCTGTGAAACCAACAATTAACTTGCATTTGCAACCTTATATGTAACGTTGGTGTGGAGCCAAGGCCCTGCCTATTCATTGTCTCCCTTCCTCTCCATGCCTCCCAACTCCAGCCCATATGCTCTGGGAGAAGTAGTGTGCGTACAACAAACACTGACTACACCTCTGTATCCAAACCCCAGTTTTAGTTAGCCCCTAGAAAGTATGGAAATAGGAATTCTTATGCCTCTTATGCAAGAAGCAAGGATTATTGTGACTGATATCTTTTATTGGACCAACTGCATGGTTGAGGTAAGCTCAAATAAGCTTTCAAATGCAATAGTTTTCCTCAGGTGTGAGGGGAAAAAGCAGGTGCAGGGGTGATTTAAAAGTATGGAGGACTGTGAACTTAGAGAAGAAAGAAATTCCCAGGGGTAGCAAACAGTTAACATTATCAGGAATGTACTCCAAGTCACAGTACAGCCTTTATCAAGAGAACAGATCCAGTTGTTTTAAAGGTGAAACAGAATGTGGGTGAACTTACGTACGTTACCATGGGACCTGAATAAAGGACATCAGGCTATAATTCAAGGAGTTTTTGCTTACAGGAGTTTTTGCTTATTTCCATTATGCTTTTATTGATATTGTCCCCAGAACTGTCATTGGGGAACGATTCTACTATACAGTGAGTCATACAAGAAACATTATACTCTTTTGTCTGAAAAAATGTACCATATATTTGGTGTCTCTCCCATTTCAGCTGTTTGTAAGCTGCCTTGTCAACATGGAGGGAAATATATAGCTCCAAACATGTGCCATGCTCTGGTTTACAATGTACGAAGAAAGGAATGAGACCTCTTCTGCTGAAGGAGTGTTACATTGTCTTATCAAGCAAATATGGGAGACAGGGAGGGAGGCTTTATTATTTTTTTTATCATACTTAATTGATTTATAAATATTTTTTCTTCCAAATATCTTAAAGAAAAGCTCTTCTGTGAGAGAGAGCAAGTATTTGGAAAAAATATTCCAGACAGTAACAAAGCCATTGAAATATATGTGAGTACTTCTGTGTGTTTTTAATGAGCAGAACAATTTTGTTTCTCTGTAAATGCAATTGACATTGAATATATCTTTTTTAAATAAAACATTTCAGAATGGATGCCTGGTTTTCTTTCTCATTTCTCACTGATGATCATTAATAGAAGAACGGTCCCTCATGAAAAAAAGCTTCATACATTAATAGCTGATTATAATAAACATTTGCACTATTAAAACATCTTATTTAATCTTACTGTCAAAAGGGCATTTTAATGATTGTGCCTTCAGTAAAATCATCTGGGTCCAAATGGGGGGGAGCTTTTTCATATACCATATTAGGATTTGTTACTTAAGAAATAGATCTTAGAAAGGGATAGTAGAAAGAATTTCCATTCCTTTAGGAACATCAAGCTGCTAAGCATAGTGTGGAAAACAAGGCTAAATTCTAATTCTTCTACATAAGTAAAAATTGAAATGATGGTTCATTCTAGCTTGGAGGGGTGGGGGAGAAATTGGGAACACATAGGGCATATCTACATGAGATGCTTTACTGCTCAGTAGACCAATTTACTATGCAGTAAGCATCTACACGTGCAGATGCTTACTGCACAGTAAATTGGTCTACTCTGTCGTTAATTTGCTACCTACAAAAGTAGGTAGTAAATTTAACTGCAGAGTAGTTACTGCACAGTAATGCATGTGTAGATGGCTGATGTGGAGCTCCCCTTGGCTGCTGCAAAGGGGGTGGGAGCAGCTCTGCTCCCAAGAGGGAGCACATCCCCAACAGGCTTACTGAGCAGTATTTGTTACTGTGCAGTAAACCTACTTTGAATTAAGTGCACGTGTAGGCATGCCCACCGACCACAAACTTACTATGTCCAGCAGTGATGCTTTCAAATGTTTGACAGCTCTCTGCATAATACTGTCTTAATTAGCCTGCCCTTGACACCATTCAGACAAAACTACACTGCTTCCAGTATGAGCAATAGCTACACAGAACACTTGAGGGCACTGCTGCCAAACATGGTAAACTTGTAATCTAGACCTGTCCACAATCTCCTTTTTCAAATTTAGTACCTGCTGTCTAAACCCTTTATTTATACCTGAAGCCTTTTTTTGTGTACTGATATGGCTTTCATCACCATCATATCTGGGCACTTCAGTCTTCCATCTATTCATCCCACGATATCCCTGTTATGTAGGGAGTTTTGCTGTTATGTCCATTTTGGAGAATCAGTGCAGATAAATTATACTATTTGCTCAGACAAAAAAGCAGTGACAAAGCAGGCTAATTAATCTAGGGCTCCCAAGTCCCAGTTTTGCAACATATCTGCTGGTCAGTCCCTCGTTTAGGACTGTTCCCTTGTAATAGAAGTATGGTGTGTTGGAGGGAGGGGTTATCTTCCCAGGGACCAGAGAACGCCCTCAGAAACTATGGGATAAGGAAGAGAAGGAGCACCAGAGTCCTGCTAAAACCAGTGAGTAGAATCAGTAACTGCCACCAGAATATTTAAAAAAATCTCACCCAAATGTTTCATGGCAGATTTTAGGGGACACTCTTTTGAGGATATATATTTTACCATTTTTTAAAAATCAGCTCTGCTAGTGAGCACAAAGAGGCAGTTATCCTGTAGAAAGCCAATGTTGGGGGCTGGACTTCTTCCTCTAAATAATGCTTCAAGATTGCTTTCCTGTTGAGCAGCAAAAAGGTCTCGCTCCCTCAGAATATGTTAGCTCTAAGTCACACACTAGCTGCAATGGAAGGAATATTTCACCTGCTTTTCATTGCCACTAAACTTTGGCCAGACGCAGATGAAGCAACGGGAGTCAGAGGTTCTTATTCTGAGATTCTTCATGCTTTTGGAGGAAGGACAAATGAAAGATATTCATATAATCTATGAGACGTTTACATTTTGCAACTTGTCTTCTGGTCACTGTACTTTCAAATGGAGAGAGCTCCCTCTCACTGCCACAGAGACTGCTGCCTTGTGTTCAGATGCTGCTTTCAACCAAGGAGAAACACATACTCTGTCTCAGAGGCTTTGCTTGGGGCATTTCTTACTTAGATACAGACAGGTTTTGTGTGCTGAGCTTCTGTTCTGTTATAGGTACAGACTGGTTTCTGATCACCTATACCAGTAAAAGTGTAATGCCTGTACCTGGCCTTTAAGTTAGGCAAATTCTTTCTGCTGTGCCCTTCTGTGATCTGTTTTTAAATAGATTGTGTTTAACTATTGCTAAAATTTTAAATACTTACTTTTTTTAGTAGTTACTTAAAAACAGTAGATTTGGGAATAACTTCAGAATTTTAAATTAATTTCAAAATTAGTCTTTTTAACCAACATGCCAAAAGCAGAGCTTGATGTTAATTAGAAGTTTGTGAGTTATCAAAAGCAATAAAAATATGGGACAGATAAAAATGAGCATAGTGAGGTCATTTACATTTCGAGTCAGACCATGGAGGGTGTCAGCCTACTAGCATTCCATTCAGAAGTGATTTCAAGTTAGGTAAGCAGTAGTGTGGCTACAAAAGGTCTTGAGAGATTTTTTTTTTTTTTTAATTTGAGCTGGGATTGGGATTTGAATTGGTTGTGATTGTTTAGATAATGTTTCATTTGCTAGAAGATTCTTTAAAACGTTATTTGTAATTTGTCTCAAGTTTTTAACATGCTGAAAATAGACGTGGTTGTATTTTTTTAAAAAATACAGCTGCAATGTAGCACCATCTACTGGCTAAAGTGGCTTTCACTCATCACCAAAAAAAAGGTAAGCCATTTTTTTTCTCCTTGAATTTCAGTTTAAATTAATGATTTAGTACTGTGTTTATAGAGCATTAATATTGTAGTGTATGGCAGGATATGTAGTATATTATATAGTAAATGGCAGTTCATGCCCCAAATATATATATTTTTCTGAGTACTTCATGTTGCTGCTACAACAAGTCCATGTTTGTTTCTGGCTTTTCGCTGGAAGATTTAACACATTCTATTTTCTGTATATAATTCTTTGGACATGGGTATATCTCCCTATTCAGAACTGTGGAAAGATACTTATGTATTGTCACAACCCAAAGGTGTGATTTTGTTTTGTGTGTGCTTTGGCACCACTGAATTATTTTCCCGCCAATTTGTAGCTTTCTTTGCAGTGTGCATTTCTTCTTTGCAGCACAGAAATGCACTTTGCAAAGAGTTCCCGCCATTTGTATTATAATTCGAGCCCCATTATTGGCTTGTGTGAAATTATTCACACGTGGCTCTCGTGAAGATCTCTAAGAGCTGCGGAGCCTATTGGACCCAGCGTGAATATCAAGAAGGCAACAGGGGTCTGATCAGCCTCTAGCCTCTCCCCGTCGCTGAGCGCAATCCTCAACATATCCCTCTTCCCTGCACGCACAAGTTCCACGGAGCCTAGCAAACTTCGTGTGAGTCTATTCAGAGCTCTTTTCTTCGAGTACTTTCTTCGGTTGGCGCGACGGTTTGCGGTTTAGAGCCTCCAACCGGATGGGATAGAAGAATGTTCACGGGAAGGAACTCTAGTCCGCCTCTCTTCTTTTCTATCTGTAACCGTAACTCAAGCAAGTTTTCCTGCCTGCACTGCGACCATCTTCGGTGTAAGTAAATAATCTTAAATCAACCATTACGCGTCCGTGCCTAATTCTAGCGTGTCGCCTGTTTTCTCTGACCCAGCGTGCCTGGGCTGCTGGCCACAGCCCGCGTGGCGCGAAAAAGGGCCCGGATCGCTCCCGGCCTGCACATGTATATGTTTATCACATGAAGAAGTTTATCATCTGTGTCTAGAAAATATTATTTGAGACAGCTTGACAGTACACCCCACATGTATTATGACTATCTGTATCTTTGAGGTCCAGTGAAATATGTTTGTTTCAGGAAAAACGGTAAGGAGACTGTGGTAGCTGTATTTCTGATTGGCTGTCACTTTTCCCCCGGTTATCTTCTAACAATGAGATTTAACTCATCCTCATGCCTCCTCCAAAGTCAGTGGCTATAGCAAATTCAGCCACTGTTTTTGCCTGCAGTATAACTTCTATGTTACCAGACTTATAAAATCATTTTCCCATGCCGAACTGCTGGTGTATATTGTTTGTTGATTGCACTAATTATATTTTTTTACTGAAAGGCATTACAGAGTACTTCTTATAGATTAACCTCATTGGTCAGTAGTAAAATATGCTAACCTTTTCTGCTTTTTTTCATTGTCTGTGCTCACAATATTTTTAGTGTGAATTTAAACTTGAAATTTGAAAATACAGGGATGAATTATGAATTTAGTAAATTCAAGTAATGAGTAACTGAAGGTGTTCTAACACTTTAGATTGCACTGAGTAAAGCAGTAGGACGCCAACCTTTTTGGGAAATGTATTGTAAATTAGTTTCACTCCCTCCCTGAGTGCCATTTCCGTCATCTTCCCAGGCTTGATCAGCTGCTTTTTCTGTTCCCTGCCTTGTTCCCCTACCCCATTAGCTGCTCCCTACCCTGTGTTCCCAGTCTGCTTTGTTTCTCTATTTTCTGCTCCCTGCCTTATCTTGCTTGTGTTGTCTGTCCCCTCCCTGGTCTGCTGCATGCCACATACAGAAGCTGCCTGTGCCACATATTGTCTACCCCTGGATTAAATGATTCTTCAAGGGTTTGTGTTGTGCTGGACTGAACTGTTATATTATCATTTATGTTGAGCCATTATTATACATAATAGATTTGTCTGAAAACAAATCAGATTAGGACAGGGCACATGTGAAAAGCTACATAATTAAGATAGAAATGTAAGAAAGCTATTCATTCTGTCCTTCATTTGGTGGTTCATGTGTGAAAGGTGACTTTTTTTTTTCCTTCCAGACATTCAAAATTCTACATGACATTATCTGATCTCATGTGATCTTAGTTAGAAATCCATCTTGTTTGTGGCCTATTTCAGTTTGACTAAATACGGAGGAATGCTGCTCTCAGCTCAGTTTCATTTGGAATATGGTACAGAGGATATTCAGGATTCAGAGAAACAGTATCTCAAATACAGTTATCACATATCTAGGGATCTACCTAAGTCATGGTGAGATAAAGAGATTTTTCGCAGGCTGCTCACGATGCATGAAGCTGATTTTGTGGCCTTTTCATGGCAAGCCTGCCCTTGCTGCTGATTGGCAGAAGGGTCCCAATGGCTCCGCTCCTTGCTGCTGATTGGCTGAGGGCTGTCCATTTTGTGGCCCTGCCTCTCACTGCTGACTGGACAGGGGTGGGGCTGCACAATGGGCAACCCTGTCAGCCAATCAGTGATGAGGGTTGGGGGGCAGCTGTGAGGCTGGACTGCAGCAGCCATGAGGACTGTGGGCTTTCCCAGGGGGAGCCAGCATTTTATTTTTAATAAGGTTTTTTGTTTGTTTGTTTGTGGGTTTTTTTTAGATTTCGTGGAAAATGCCTGATTTCTTGGACAATTAGGTTTTGGACCAGAGAAAGAAAGCCAGAGAGACTGTCCTAAAAATGCAGATACTGCTGTCTGTCCCATGAACTGTGAGTCTATAATTGTGCAGAAAATCTTTCTTTGCTACAGAAGTGATCTGTGTTGGGGTGCCTTCAATACAGAAACAAGAACTCTTTTTATCTCTAATTCAAATAATATTAAACAACCTTTGGACAACTCCCTTAGCCCTACTGACCTTATCACACTCTATAATATAACTATTTACATTAGCTTGCTTCCTCATTAAAATGATAAACGGTACACTTACCACACCATTGTATAATACCTTTTAACCCTTTACAAAGTCAATTTCTAGCATATCCACTGATATACCAGGAAGTCATGAATGTCAATATCATCCATAGGAAAACAGACACTTTTGAGATTTTCCACTTGTTTTCCACACTTTTTAAATTTCTGGAGTGGCAACAACCTCTGGAAATATATTTTCAGCCTTGCAATGTAAATTAAGAACAAAAGTCTAAAAAGATAATAAACAGCATTTATTTCATGTACATGATTTACAATCTGGAGAATAAAATACTACACAAATACCATACCATAAAGCTCTGAAAGTCTTACTTTAGGTAGATACCAAATATTTAGTTTGCTTTATTGCATTTGCAGAAATACAGAATGGCTTCACAGTGTTCTCTCCTTTAGATTTTAACTAATATAGGCCAATTTTAGCTCTGCTGATTGCAGTTTCTTTTCCAGATACTTTAGAAAAGAAATGTATAGTGCGGTTAGTGACAATAACTTGACAATTCTAAGAAGATATGATTCTGAAAACGCATCTTTCTACGGGTTTATTTGGTACGAATCAGACAGACTCATTAATTTGTGAGTGAAGGGATGTGCGAGCTTGTTAACAAACAAATCTTAACACTAAGTCACTGACAATATTATACATTCCCTTTCATTATTAGAATGCTGCCATGATAAAATGCCACTTCGAACAGGTTTGTTTCAAGTTTGGTTTGTGCAACATTAGTACATCAATTTAAAAAATGTTTTAAAAATCCTGTGCATTTGTAGGACACTCCTGTTGGCTCCAACAGTTTCCAGGATAGTGGATGGTGGTAGAATATAGCTTTTTCTCACATGATTCATCTGAATTGATTTTAAATATGAGACAAATTACTTCCAGCAAATTTGGCTATCTGCCAGTTAGATGCTGGTATTTAAGGAAGCTGTTGAAAAGCAGACACAGCAGTTTGTCTGCAACTTAAAATGCAAGTGGGAAATTGAAAAGGCTTCTGAAACACCCTACAGTAATACGCTCAGAAATCCAACAGCATTGTGCTGGGAGGAGGCTGAGTTCAGAAAATGTCAACGAAGGCTATTAAGAGAAATCTATTCAGGGAATGGCCAAACGGCTATCATGAAGGTAACAGCTCTAGCCTGGTATTTGCATGGCAGCATCAAGGCAATTGGCTAAATCCTACCAGTTCCAAACTGGTGGAAATGCCAGCTATATAGACTCTGCATCAACCAGCTGAACTGGAAATTGTAAGGCTTCTTTATGGTAAAACACATAATTAAGAACTGCAAATGCAATTACCGTATTTCACAGTATATACGTTGACATGATATAAAAGTTGACCCCATTTTTCTGATTAAAAATATTAGGGATTTCGTAGATCTGGTGTATAAGTTGACCTAACTTTTTGGATCAGAAATATAGGGTTACCTTATACCAGTCCCTGTGTGCCCTCACTGTAGGCCAGGAACCTGTGGGGTGGACGTGTGCTGCAGCACTGCTTGCCAGGGCTAGGGCTGTGCTTGGCCCTCAGCTGGCGCAGCCCCAACCCCTGTGAGTGGCGCTGCCTGGGCTGCACCAACCAAGGACCAAGCCAGTGCCACTTGCAGGAGATGGGGCTGCATGAGCCGAGCACCGAGCCCAGCTGTGCCAGCCAAGTGCCGAACTTGGCACTGCTTGCAGGGGGCAGGGCTGGGCTTGGTGGCACTACTCGTAGCAAACAAGATCAGGACTGGCATTTGATTGGTGCAGGACCATCCCTTGCAAAATTGGACTTCAAATCTCAACTTATACACTGTGAACTATGGTATCTAGATAAGGGGAAATCTGCATCACTTCCAAGCCGTCTGTTGGTTGCTTTATGCACAGAAATGACCTTTCACACTTGGCTGAGGCCCCAGTGCCCAGAAAGCCTCAGGACAGAGAGGTAGGAACCTTTGAATTTTGCTGCCAGGAGTTGTTGACAGTTACCTGAACCAATGGGTGACAGAAGAAAGAAGTCCTGTAGTTTTCTACAGACATTTGTAAACTACTAATTTTGGTGGTTATGTTACTTTCTTCTAAGGAAGCAGATGAAGCATCTATTACTTCTTTAAAGACACCAACCCTTTCTCTCTTTCAGCACTCTTCTGCTTTTTCAAGGACCATCTGGGAACATCTCTGGATAAAAACATTCTCATGTCTTTATGACAGATTCAGGAACTGAAAGAATGTTCCCCAGTCCCCCAAATCCCAATCATCAGTGGGATGGGACAGATGAAATATACTTCAAGAACAGCACAGTGTAGGAATGGTCTCTTATAACTTCACATTGACATGAGTCCCAAATTACCAACAGAGAAGGTGACGATAGTTCTCACTGCTGGATTAATCCAGGACTGTTCTGTATCTGATTATGGATGGTACATGTGATTATTGGTACCTCACCCCTATCTTTTTAGGATTATGCTCATTAGGTCTTACAAGTTATTCACTATAACACAGACCAAGGATGATCATAACTAAGCAAACTAGATTAAAAAGCAGTCCTGATTTCCCTCAGAAATCAGACACACAAGATGCGCTCTTTTCAATAAGTGTGTGAAAACAAAACACAGGATTTCATGGGCTGTTTCTGCAATTTGCTCTTTGCAGATGCTCAGCAGCTGGTACGAATGGGCCTTTAGAAAGGGTATTCATTATAGATCTGAGTTCCATTGACTGCTTCTCCAGGCTCCAGCATACTTGAGATCTGCAATATTTCCTAACTTTAATGTTCAATAGGAAGTTGGATGCTGTAATTAGATTGTGAGGTAGCCAGAGGATCCGGAAAAATAGTAGATTAGATGTCTGTTATTAGCATGTGATTGTACTGCAGCTTTTACAAAATGTATGTCTTTGGTTTTTAAATCATAATGAATATTTTAAAGGCATACTACAGGACATTGCTCCCTTTATTTCAATACACTTAATTATTGCCTTCAAAGACTCTCTTTGATTTCAAGAGTCTCTTGGTCCATCCAGCATGGTCCTGGAATTCATGTAATTGATTTTCTTCAACTGTGATGTTTTTGTACCTTGGTGAAGAAGAAATAAGGGAGAGATTTAGTGTACTCAGAACAATTTGTATCACGAATTTACAGAACAACTTCCAACGTATCTTTACTTTCCTGATAGCATCAGAAATGCAACATTCATAATGAAAATTGATGATTTGCCCTTTCAGTTATTTTATTTTTTGGTAAAATTAAATAGGTTATTTTTCTAAAAAATGAAAGTAGGGGTGTGCATACACATACTAACTTTCTGAAAGTTAAGCTGACTTGATTTTAAGTCAACTTAATTGTCAGAGTGTACAAATGTATATGGAGAAGAGGTTACTTAAATGTTGTGAAGATAATACACCTCCTCCCTTAGCTTGCAAGATGGCTGCCATTGTATCAAGTGTATTCTCTGACATGGCTTAACTTAAGTCAACTTAAGTTGACTTTGTTAGGTCACTTTAGTACATGTGTACGCACCCTAGAATACAAGGTAGAAAGCAGTTTTTCAGTGGCATATGTTGATACTGATTGGAAGCAAAATGTCAGTATTAATTGGACCAAATTATCTACCTGAAATGTTTAACATTTTAAGAATAGGTTAAAATATTCAGAATCAACTTATAGTCTGACCTTAAAATCAAAATTATTTTTTGAGCACCCAATTTTATAATTTGTGCTGATATATAAACTAAGTTCCTCTTGAAAATCCAACTTACCGATATTGCAATCCAACACATTATCTTGATATTAAAAAAAATAGTTACAACAGAGTTTTACATTTTAAAAAAATGGCATGAGCATTAATTAATCCTTTCATCAATTGATAAATACCTGGGTCGTCTTTAATAATTATCTCACAATGAACATCTTAAATTACAATGTTTGGTTAAAATGGATTGTGGGTCTTAACTGCCAGTATTTATTTGAAAAACTCAAGATAGGTTGAACTTAAATCACTGAAGTTCTGTCATTTTTTCCCTGTTTATTCTGAAGCTTTATGGAAAGATGGCAGTTACTGAAAGAGACTGTACAAAAAGGCATAATGCCAAACTAGCTCAACGCAACAGGAAAGACTAGAAGCATAATAAAAGCTTATTATTGCTAAATCAGGGTTCTGAAAGAACCTGACAATGAAAACAGAATTGTACAAAAAGTGGATAGAAGACTGCATGATTTAAGGTTACATGAATCAGCATAAGAAAATAATGTAGCAATGCAGAGATAAAATCAGAAAGGGTGATTTATGATTAGCAAAGGATGCGAAAAGTAATAGGAAAAGATTATTTCTGCATATTAGAAGAGAAAGACAAAGGAAAATTCATTTCTTAAAAAGGAAAGAATAAATAAACAATGCAGAAAAGACTGAAGTATTCAAAGCCATATTTACTTCACGCTTCAGAAAAAGGTTAACTTTGATTTAAATACATTGCTATATTCCTTTTAGAAGGGTTGTAAATACTCTGGAGGACAAGATTGGAAAAGTGGTACAAAATCATCAAGATTAAGTTCAATAAACGCAAGTGGTAAGTGCTACACTTAGGAAAGAAAAAAATTAATGTGTAATTACAAAATGGGAAATAACTGGCTATGCAGCTTCATGGCAAAAAAGGAACTGTGGTGTATAAGTGGATTATACAAACTCAATTATGAAAAATGTCATGCTTTTTTAATACATCCCAGAATGAGATTTGTGTTTAACAGAAGAGGTCATTCAATTCTACTTGATGCTGGTGTGGTCTCGGCTGTGTTACTGTGCTTTGGGCACCACCATGTTAAGAAACATATATACAAATCAGAAAGAGCCCAGAGGAAGGCAGCAAAAAGAAGAAAACAGGGCCTGTGAGAATAATTTGAATGAAATTATTCTGTTTAGTCCAGAAAAGAGAACATTAACAGTTTTATATATTGTTATAAAGAAGATAGTGATTAATTATTATCCATACGTATTGAAGGAAGGACAAGAATAAAACACCTAATTTGCAACAAATGTTAATTTGCTCATTTGGGTATTTCTAACTGTTAGGGTTTTAAAACAGCTACCTAATATGACTGGAATGTCCTTCATTGGAAGTTTTAAAGTACCCACTAAGTCAACATCTGTTGGGGTGGTCTAGATATACATAATCCTGCCTTCTTGCAGTTGGTTGAGCTAGATGATTTCTGGATGTCCCTTTCAGCTTTCCATTACTATAGGTGTGTACCCTTACTATAATTACCTGCATTTTCTTTCCACAGAAGACTCCAGTATAACCAGGACGACAAGAACACGTGTTAGGTCGCACACACCTGCCTCCAAACAGGCATTTCTGACTGCACACAGCTGAAATGTACAAAGGTATTTGTCTTTAATCACAAAAGCAACATCAACTTCTTTGTAAAATAGATGGCCCCAGTGCTGGGTTAGCCATAATCTTTGTGTACTGGCTCTGTGGGGATAGAGGGATCATAAGCCTTCCATATGGGCACATACTAGAACCGCTGCTGAGAAAAAGACGAGGGCTATGATATGTGACCTAACTGCTCTGGGCTACTGCAATGGCCCTCAGGTCTGTTGTTGTAGTACATGAGTTAGAACAGCCCACTGAGACTGAATACTACCCCTTGCTTGTCTCCAAATTCTGACAGATTGCAGAAGTGTTACACAATAGTCATGGGTACTATATATGTCTGCAAACTTGAAATTTGTTAACTTCGCTGAAGACATACATTTATAGTAAAGATCACATCAGACTTACGTGTTTGACATTGAACTCCTTCCCACTGTGGAGGGCAATGACACGTGCTTGGTCCAATACATTCCCCGCCATTCTTACATTCCTGAAGACAGATGGCTGTGCAAAAATCCCCACCAAATACACATTACATCTCTGATTTTTAGGAGAGTTGTTAGCTACACTCCTCCAGCCCATATGGCGTGAGTACAGTTCAGAAGCACAAAGGAAAATACAGGAAACGGTAAGGGAGAGGGATACAAAATACATACCATTTTAATGTGTATTATATACTATTTCTTAAATATTTTCTGCCATTGCTAAAATAAATACAGCCCTTCTCCTACATACCTGTCTGTCCTTCAATCTCTCTTTCTCAATTGAGCAATTGAATTAATTTTTGTGGTTTCATAGGAGGTACAGCAATTCTTATCTGTTGCTCTCTGGCAGAAGCTACAGCCATGGAGGTACTGAATCTCTGCACCTGGCCTGGCCTTTGGAGTCTGTCTCAGTGGTCTGAGGGGGCAGGGGGGGAGGAAGGAGATGGTAGGTCGTAAGCAGCCTCCACTTTTCCATACTCTAGGCCTATGTGCCAAAGGTCTGGGTAACTAGACCTCTTACACACACCATGATCCAGAGGATAGCCAGTTACCTACTACTACATAAGAGGAAAACATAGTGGCTTTATAGCTCATTTTGAAAAGGTTGTTCTCTGTGTAGGAGGCAACATGATGGAAGACACCCAGGCAATAATTATGGATGCACAGAAGTGGGCAAACAAGTCTGGCACCATTAGGAATGAGGTATATTCAATAAGATATGTAATCTCTAGGTTTTAAAGTATAAAACAAGTTATAGCCCAGCTTTTAAAAACTTTTAAAAAAACAACCAAAAAAACTTTGTCAGGACTTCAGGTAAGCAGAGGAAGTGATGTGACGGCAATTAAAAGTATACGAGGCAGAGTAGTGACCACCCTAGAAGGTGAGGACAAAAACCTTGAAAGCTGACAGGGTTCAGGAAAAGGACATAGCACAGGGATGTGAAGTGGTTATTACATGACCAGAACAATGGGTGAAGAGAATGCATATAACTGAGTGACAGGAAAGGGAGTCAACTGGGCGCCAGGACAGAGCATGTTGCAGTTCTAAAGATTTGATATAAGGCGGTTTTAGAAAGGAGCTTTAACTGTCTGGGGGGAGGGAGGGGGAATCTTTTTGTTTGTTTATTTTTTAAACTAGATACATTGGCCAATGCAAACAAACATATTTTTGGGTTAAAATCTACAACTGCTTGATCCTATCAAACACTGAATATGTTGCAAAAATGTAGCTATGGATTGAGATTAGTGTAATACTTCTAAAAATGAAAATACTGAGAGAATTATTTAGGAGTGCCTGTATTTATTTAATGGAGAGGCATTTGGGAAACTTATTTTGATTTCAGAGCAGTATCACTTTATTAATTCAAATGAAGTAATTTCTGATTTATAATGTGAATTCTGTATTAGGACCTTGAGACGGGTGTGCTGAACAGTTTCTAACAGACAAGATGCTGTCAATGAACACTAGAAATTTAGATGGCTTTTTATTTAGATGATAACTGAGAGATAAGACAAATATTATGTGTTACCCTGGATTAGAAAGTACTGCATGCTGTGTTCTCATGGTCAAACTGGAAGCTCCCTGGCTTTGTTTCAGTGGTACAGATATGACATCTTATGTTTTGATGTAAATATGTACTCAGAGGAAAACTGGTCTTTCTTTTGTTTTTGTTTCTTTGTTTTTGTTGTCACAACCCAAAGGGTGTGATTTTTGTTTTTGTGTGCTTTGGCACTGCTAAATTGTTCCCGCTAAATTATAGCTTCTTTGCACGGTGGAGTTTTCTGCTGCAAAAGAGAACCCCGGTGCAAGGGAGAATTTCCTGCCAATTTGAAGCTTTCTTTGCAGGGTGCATTTCTTTGTTGCAGCACAGAAATGCTCGTTGCAAAGAGTTCCCGCCATTTGTATGCTGATTCGAGTCCCATTATTGGCCAGTTCTAAATTATTCACACGTAGCAGCTAGTGATTGGCTTGCTAGCCCTATAAAAGGCTTGAGTGGTTTCCGCCCAAGTTGGAGGACTCCACGAACACCGGGAGGAGGAGACTTCATGCTGTGTGAAGATCTCTAAGCGCTGCGGATCTTTACGGACCCAGCGCATTTCAAACAGGCAACAGAGGTCTGATCAACCTCTAGCCTCTCCCCGTCTTCGATCTCAGCCTAGACGTATCCCTTCCTGCGCGCAAAAGAACCGGACCCACGGAGCCTAGCAAACTTCGTGTGAGTCCTTACGACCGACCTCAGAGCTCTTCTACCCGGGTTCGAGTCCTGCAGGTTTATCTTCCCGTCGCCGAAAACCCCTTGCGACGTACCCTCGTGTTTTGCATCTTCCCGTTACCGAAAACCCCTTGCGACGTACCCTCGTGCCCTGCAGGTTCGAGTTTTGTTTTGTTGTCTGTCTGTAACTGCAACTCAGGCAAGTTTTCCAGCCTACACCACTGCCATCTCAGTGTAAGTAAACAATCTTTAAAACTACCGCTAAGCGTTTGTGCCTAATTCCAGCTCGACGGCCTTCCCTCTCCGACCCGGCGTGCCCGGGCTGCTGACCACAGCCCGCGTGCAGCACGGAAAAGGGCTCGGGTCGCTCCTGGCCCGCACATTTGTGTCATCTTAATTTCTTTTGTTTGGACAGAAAAATCAGACTTCTGTTACATTATTTATCTAAAAGTTGCATTACAACTAAATGGGTATTTATTTATTTTAATGGCTTTATGCACATTAGGTATAAGATACTTACGTGTATTACATGCGTTTCCTCTCCACCCTGAGGGACAAGAACAAATGTTCGGTCCTACACATCTTCCTCCATTCATGCAAACTGGGTCACAGATACCTTAAAATAAACAACATTTGCTGATTACTACCAGTGCTCTAAATTCACCTGTTGCTTCTAAATATTGGAAGCAATTTTATATTGTCTTACTTTTTTCACATCTTCTGCCAGTGTATCCATCCAAACAGGTGCAAACATTATTTCTTATACAATGGCCGCCATTCTTACACGGAGGATTACAGATAGCTTAAAAAAATGCATTAGACACGCTTTATTTTTGTTGTTGCATATTATTCCAGGGAAACAGATTGACAATTGATTTCTGAATTGTTGTAATCTTATGTTATTTCTATTCAGCCAAATCATGCCTGTCTGGTAGAAATTATATTGACAAGGAAAGATACTTACCTGCAATAAGTGGATGAACCATCTTGTCAGCATAGGGGAGAATGGAACAGGTTACCCAAAAAGGTTGTGGAATCTCCATCCCTGGAGGTGTTTAAGTCCTAGCTAGACAAGGCCTTGGCTGGGATAATCTAGTTGGGGATGGTCCTGCTCTGAACAGAGTGTTGGACTAGATGACCTCCTGAGGTCCCTTCCACCCCTAATTTTCTATAATTCTATGAATGGCTAAAGGGTGACAGCTGCATTGCACTCTAGTATTTCAAGTAGCAGTGTACCTATAAGCTCCTTATGGCCCAGTTATAGTCAACAGACTATGACCAACTTCTGCACGAGAGTACCGGTGAACACATGGTGGGGATCAAATGAAGCTGTGTTCATGCAACAAACTGGTCCAGTATAAGTAACTGCATCTTAAAGAAGGTGTGATTTCTGTCTTGCACTATGTTATATCTGTGTTTAGCTCAGAATTTTTAAAGTCATAAGGTTTGTCCTTTTAGAGAAGCTGTTTTCCCAGTGGCCATCTCATCAAGACAGCGGGAGAGGGAGAATTATTACCATTCTGACACTGGGGACCAAAGAATCCATATGGACAGAGGCAAACGCTTGGCTTAGTACAGGAGCCACCATTGAGGCATACTGGGTTACACATGGCTGCAGAGTGGAAGAAAAGAAAAAAAAATCCCAATAAATCCAAATGTAAATTCATAAGCTACATGGGGGATTAAATGGCTTGCTTTGACTGAAGTTACAGGGCTTAAATAACTATGCACAATATGAAAAACAACAAAGCAGGTAAAATAGCTGAAGGTGCCATTCACTTACATACCTTATCTAGTGCTAACAAGCGAGTTAATAACTGGAGGTACAAAGGGTAACTAAGGTTCCGCAGCAGTAACACTAGAGACTGGCCCTTTCTTGAGCTAAAAGGTGCCTAATTTTGAGGTCTGGGAGTTCCTTTGACTTCTACCAGTCCATGAGCATAGATCCCAAGCAATTCCCAGTTTTACCTGTACTGCAGGTTGGTCCATACCAACCAGCTTTACACTGGCAGGTATCTGGAGCAAGACATTCACCACCATTTTCACAGTGTCTGTTGCAAACCACTATAATCCAGGAAGTTAGAAGAAAACACAAAATAAGAAGATAGTAAAATAATTCATTACAATTTGTTACACTGTAATCCAGCGGGGGGCAACCTTTTTGGCAGGCATGCCACAAAATAACCTCCTCCCCCACAAATGCCACTCAGATTCCCTTTCTCTGCGCTATCTGCTAGTCTGTTTTCTGCTCCCTACTCTGTGCTCCCTGACCAATCTCGTGCTCTGTGTTCTGCTTCCTGCACTATCTGCTACTGTGCTTTGTGTCCCCTCCCTGATCTGTTGCAGGCCACACAGAGAGGCTGCCCATAGCACTTGTGCTGCAGTTTGGCCACCCCTGCCCAAACCTATCACTTGAGGAAGGTGATAGGATTAGATAGGATTTATCTCAGTGGCATAATTAAGCATGTTGCAAGATTGAAAACTGTCAAAGAAAAGTTGTACTTAAGAAATGTTTCCAGTCTAGTTCTATCAGGCAACCATCTATTCAAGTACTTTTCTAGAAAAGGGAAAATTTAAAGATGGAACAACAAATGGAACCCTAACATCAAGTGATTAATATGCTCAGCTTCAGGACATTTCATTCAATTCTCCTTCCCTCTTTTTGTTCCTCAGAATTGATTCCTGATGAGATCTGTGACTATCTGGCAAGGAAGAAGCTTTTAGGAGCACTCCTGGCTGTGGAGAACCATGAGTCAGTTCTTCAAGAAACCCCGTTCCATATGGATTTTACAATATACTTCAAAGCCATATTCATATTTCATGACAACTGAAAACAAAAGAGCCTACAGAGGCAAGGATGTTAAGAGTAACAAAGAGAGTGAAACAGAATTGCTGTAAAAACTGATTTTTTTTAATATACAGACTTGTCAGTTACTAACAGTTAAGACTGCTATGAGAATTATTCCAAAACTGGGGTGAAGTAGCTGGAGTATATAAAGTCAGATGAAATGGAAAACATCCATGGGACTAAACCTGTTCAACATGTCCAGCTACGATACCCATTTTGCATGCCAGATCAAGGGAAATGTACCTGAACGTGTTTTTAATTTCAGGGAGTCCTATTAATCACTGATTTGTTATTTGCTAATATTAGCTTCTAAATGAAGACCATCCCCTCATCAACCAATCAATTTAAGGAAAAGTCAAAAGAAACAGTAACCAAATGCCAAAAAATTGCACTTGTTTTGGGTATAATATCCCACCCTCAATAATAATTCCATCTACCTACATGGCAAATAATAATACTATGTAATATTTCACCCATTCAGCAGTCTGTATAAACATTTAGTTGATGCCCCAGTTATGTAACCTTCATGTATTTCTTTATTTACTAACAGTAAACAAAGGGTATCAAAAATTTAAAGCATGACCTTTTTTTTTTACTACATCTGTAGGGGAATACATATCATATTCTTGTTTTCTCCTTATTTATATGCTTACTTGTTTCACACCGTGGTCCTACAAAGCCATAAGGGCAAGTGCAGAGATTCCTGGCCAAGCATGTGCCTCCATGTTGACATGGTGGAATACAATGTGCTGCAGATATAGAATTATGATGTCAAGAAGTCAGCTCTAAAAAGATCCATTGCACTAGTTATTTTAAAACAGCAGGTAAGGGTACCTATTGTTAATCAGCTAATGAGTATATGCAAAAAACCTGGAATTAAAATGAAGATGTGGCAACTCTTATAGGAGCAAATACAAGAAAGGGTCCAATTCTGTCAGATGCACACACAACTTCGCATTGATCAAATTCCCCATTGGAGAAGTGTACCGACCGCAGCATTTCCACTGAAATCAATGTAGCTGCACTTGTGTGTATCAGCAATTAATATTGCCCATTGTCCTCAATATGCAACTGAAGGCAAAATTTGACTCAAAGAGACTACTCTTCATTTTATCAAGAGTTTCTAAGAATGCATAGTAGGGAGAGGGTAAACCTAAGAACAATGTCAAATTTCAAACAGAAAACAATAAAAATGGTTTGTGGTACTTGGAACTTTTTTAGTCACAGCCAGGGGTTGAAGTGCCCATCAATGAATAGCTTACTGAACTGACTATCTTGAGGAGATGAAAGAATGAAATTAAAACTATACTCAAAGCAAATACAAATCCCTAATTATGTGAATATGTGTATAAATATACATATATATAGTAGGCAGACAAGGTTCCTTGGGTGAATTTGATATCTTTTATTAGACCAACCCAAATGGTTGGAGAACAGTTATTAAGCAAGCTTTCAGGTTCAAAAACCCTTCGTCAGGCTAAAGTAAAGTAAAGAAGCTTCTTTACTTTTCATTCCATCCAGGAAGAGCACACACCAACTGCTGCAGCTTCCTTAGCCTGACGAAGGGTTTTTGAACCTGAAAGCTTGCTTAATAACTGTTCTCCAACCATTTGGGTTGGTCTAATAAAAGATATCAAATTCACCCAAGGAACCTTGTCTGCATATATATGGTATGCACTGTACTGATGCATTGTATTAGTAGTAGTAGTAGTAATATGCAGCTTTCACTAAAACAAGACAGTTTATGATGCTATAGATAAAATAAAACACAATTGTTTTTATTGTTATATACTGTATCACTAAATTTAAATATATATCACTTGAGCTTATTAATAAATTTAAGCACAAGTAATGTTCAATTTCAATAACATTAAAGAAAGCTTTATTGCATAGTTTATATCTCCATTTTATTTGACAAGTTGTGTAAATAAACAGATATCTCACCCCTGCAAAGATGGATATTCAAAATTGTGATTGCCGTATCAGACACTTCTTGGGGACTTACTATATTTGAAACAGATGATGCCTTTACCTTCATCACAGGTTGAGCCACTGTAGCCCGGTGGGCATTCACAAATATTTGGCTTAATGCAATTTCCACGGTTTTTACAATCAGGTCGACAAAAAGCTGGGTAAAACCAACAATTATTTTAGATGCATTCTTTAGTACACGCTACTTAGATGGGATAAATCCAACGTATTGTACTCACCAGTCTGACAGCTGTAACCAGAGTAACCAGGTTTGCATTTGCAAATATTAGGTGCCACACACTCCATGTTTTTGCCACATGAGTGCCTACATATTGCTGCAGGGCAATAAGAAAAAAAACCAGCAGAGGAATAAGGAGAACAAGAGCAGAATTTTGTCCTAATTAAGTCTGTCTTAGCATGATAAATCTATCACATAGAATCAGTTAAAGTCCTTGCCCTTAAGCATGGAAACTTACAGACACTGAAAAAACCCTGTTTTTTAAATATGTATTCATGCAATTAAAAGAATTGGTGAGAACATTCAAGCTGTACCTATGATAATAATTAAATAAAAGTCAAGTTGGAGTTGTTTTAATTTTAGATGTTATATTTTGAAATTTTAAAAATATCATATGATCCTTTGTTGTAAAGTATTCAATATCATTATTTGCAATACCTCTGCAAGTGACACCATCTCCATAATATCCATAAGGACAGTGACCACATCGGAAGCTTCCATTTTGGCTTGATTTACAAGGGACCCCAGGAAAACAGAGTAAATCAGCACAAGTTAATACTTTAGCCATTGTTAATGCATCCGATTCCTGATCTGTGTCAAATACTTTTGGTAGGATAGTGATTCCAGTGAAAAAAGATGGTAAATGACTATCCTTTTGCTTGAGTGATGGGTGTTCAACTTCGTGGCTATTTTCTCTTTCTGAAACTTTGCTTGCTAGAGAAGTCACATTGCTGACATTTATTTTGTTCCTAAGCAATGAGTCTTTGCTAGTATCTAAATGGCTGGTTTCAGCTTCTATCTGTGTTCTCTTCTCAGGTAATACAGGATTGTTTCTTGAAGATTTGCTCATCACAGTGTTTGCTGAAGAGCTTTCTTCCATGCCAACCAGGTGACCATTAATGCCACTAAAGGTATGGTCAATATTTCTGTCAGGAGCAGATTGCTGAAAAGTAGTTCTTTGAGTATTAAATGATTCCCAAGTTGGTTTTGTTTTTACTGTGGAAGCTGATGGGGTGCTACTGTTTATTTCCATAGCAATATAGTTTTTGGGACTACCAGTGGGACCAGGTATATTGCTTGTGGCATTAGGAACTCTGCCGATGGACAACAGTTGAAAACCTATAGAACATCAGAGAGAAGTTAAAAGGTGTAGAAACAGTGGCTTCGCATAGGGGGTGCATGGGAGGGCATGTGTACCCCTTTAAAGTGCTGGTGCACCCCCTGACTCGCTGTGCTCCCCGCTTAAGTAATGGGCAAGGAGTGCAGGTGGGAGACCCGGTGCCCCCTCTGTGAGTGCCAGCTGGGGAGTGGGAGCACTGGATGAAGCGCCATTGCCATTTCTGGGAGTGCTGTGGCTGCTTCCTGGTCAATGTGATTGGCTGTGGAGGGACCCCCCCTCCCACCCTGGTCAACGAGATTGGCCAAAAGGGAACCCCGCCCCCGCAGTCACTGACTGGTTGCTGAGGGGGGCACATTCCCCCCTTCCCCCCTGCGACTAAGGTGGCACCAGTTGCCCATGTACAGAAATATTACAAAACTTATTTTCTTCTGGGTACTTTTTACTAGACAAAATACATCCTGTCTGTAGGATATAGCAGTCTGTGTTTCTGGATTTTTTTATTCATACTTAAAAATATACTCTATAGAATGTAAGCATGCTAAGCCTAAATAATGGCCTCTCAGAAGGTAAGTTCAGCTTATCACAAGGTCTCTCACAGCTCTGGAGCCAGAATAAGATGTTCTCTTTCCACTGTTCCCCTTACAAACACTCATATCAATATTGTTAAATGAGGAAACCAAGAAGAAAACTATAGTATAACTGTTGTTGTGTATTTAATGTACAAAAATTAATCAAGGTTATATTTTTGCTTTTTCTTCTACTTTGCTATTCTGTTATACCAACTGGTCTGTGTCTTTGTCTGTCTATTATTTGCTAGATTTGCAATATAAAATTGTCTCAGCATACCAATTATTTTTATAACCCATCAGAAACCTTAACAAGACCTATTGCAAAGCAACTGAATCTGGATATTGACTTAACTGAGGCAAAGTCCCATATAAGATTATATTTTTATCAGCAAGATTTAAATCTAAGAGGCAGAGCTATCACTTTAGCTTATAGATCTCTACAGCAGGCAGGTCTTGGTGTTATATTCATTAATGATTCAATCCACCAGGGTCTTGGTTATTGGCAGTAACACTATACACAGATGTTTTATAATAGATTGCTGAATTAAATGAGTCCATCTGACTTAAATTGTTTGTGTGCTCCAATTTTGTTTTTATATGTGTTTGTCTGTACGGTGACAAGGGTTTGTTAGATTCAAAATGACACTGAATAAGTTCTTTGCTTGTCTCACTAAGGCTAAAAACAGATGTCATCGTTAGAGTAGAATCAGCTGTGCCAGGATGTGTCCTGGCACAGCTGATTTGGTTCACTGGGTTGCCTGTTGTCCTGAGTTGGTGTGCAGCAACATGTTAGGTATGCCAAGGAATCCCTGCTAGGGGATTCCCAGGGGTAGCTCTGTAAGATACCTGGTCAGGCACTTCCAGGGTTTCAGAGGCCTGATCCTGCAGAGGAAGTCCCTGAGCATGCAGGATAAGACCCCTGAAGCTCCAGGAATGCTTGCCCAGGGTAGCTGGAGAGTGTTGGCTGCTCTGGGCTGCCTGCACTCTCCCACCATAAAGCAAACAGACGTCAGCTGCAAAAAGCAGTACAAATATTTACCACCTGTTGTGGCCACAATTTTGGGCATTTGTTGTGAAACAATAGGCATGAACATCTGTTTGCTTCACCTTTGTGCCGCCATAACATTTTTTTATGGCGGCACAAAGTCAACATCTGTTTCCTGTTATAGGTTTTCTGGGATGTGTCAATTGTTCTCTGTGGACTTTCAAAACCCTTCAGTTAAATGAGATTACAGTTAAATTGCCCTAATGATTGAATATATATGTATATAATTGTGTGTGTATACATACATACATGATATGTTATAAGACATAAATTTTAATATGGTATAAGAAAAGGATATATAAATATTGCAAATTGAACCGTTTGTTCAAGGATTTAAATAACGTAGCTTGTGACATATCGTGTAATCCTGTATGTTTACATACCATTTTGGTACTTATGACTAAAATGGATAATCACAGAATTCCTGCAAGGACTTTTTAGTAACCATTTCATGTGTTTATAATGTGAGTCAGGGGTCGGCAACCTCTGGCATGCGTGCTGAGTGTGGCACGGGAAGCTGCTGCCAGCGACGGAGCCCAGGGCTGCTCCGAGCAGCGCTTGCAGTGTCCCAGCTGCCTGCTGGGAGCAGTCCTGGATCCCGGCTGGCAGCAGCTCCCCAGAGCTGGGGCTGCTGCAACCGAGAGGCTCCAAACAGCTGTGCCGGGCTCTGGCACCAGCGTGTGCAGGTGCGCCTCGGAGCGGGCGGTGGGGGTGGGGCCTGAGGCAGCGCAGCCCCGGTCTCTCTCCTGCTCCCGGCATGGAGGTGATGAGCCCGGAGCCCCCCACCCAAAGCCTCTGCCCCCCAGCCCAGGCTCTGTAGCTGCTGGAGCCCGGGCTGCTCTGAGCAGGACCTGCAGCGTCCCAGCTGCCTGCTGGAAGCAGCCCGGGATCCTGGCTGGCAGCAGCTCCATCCTGCCATGTACCCCTTGCCCTCATTTTGTTTTTCTGCCATGCCGGCACTCCGGCACCTTCCGAGGTAGGCATTATGGTGTTTTTCGGCACTCTGGCCAAAAAACGTTGCCTACCCCCGATGTAAGTGTAGATAAAGGCCTAGAACCTCAGCCACTCTGAGGGCTGTGCAACATGAATGGAAAGCCACCTTCTCAGCATCCACTGGCACCCTCTCTTTCTATCTCATCTGACAAGAAAAGTGACAGAAATATAATCATGGACATGCCTCTGTCTATAGACTGCAAGGTAGATTTTAGGGCTGTGCGAAGCTTCGGTCCCTGATTCAATTCGGCAGAGATACGGCCCAATTCGGTGGCTGAATCTCCGAATCTGAATTGAATCAGAGAAACCTTTAATCTCTCTGCATTGAATCGGAACCCTTCGAATCAATTCGGAGACATTCGGAAAGATTTGGACATAGACACAGCTTTCAATGTTTTTTCTACATACCTTGAGGTAGCAGGTGGCTTGTGAATGATGCAATGCTGGGGTGCATGGAATGTCGCACAGAAGTGGGGGGTGCTCCCCAGTCTGCTTGGCAGCAGACCCATAAGTAGATCAGAAGCACTTCCAGTCCACTTCCAGGTCCGCCGGAGAGTGCACGGGGGGGCTCAGTGACTGGTGCCTCCTGGTTTTGTTGGGGGGGAGGGTCTAGCGCACTCCCCGGCCGATGCAGAAGTGGATCAGAAGTACTTTCAGTCCACTTCTGGGTCTGCTACCAAGCATGTGGAGGGCCCCCCTGCACTCCTGTGGGATGCTCCATCTGCCCCAGCATCGAAGCAATCATAAGATGGGCTGGTACCTCAAGGTATGTAGAAAAAACATTTAAAGCTGTGTTTATGTCTGAATTGCTGATTCTCTGAATCGGCATTGAATCGGGGACAGTGATCCAAATCAATTAATCAAATCACTGTCCACGATTCAGGCCAAATCAGAATCGAATAGGGCCTGCCTCACACAGCCCTAGTAGATTTGCACTGTATAGACTAACTGTAGCAGATTACACCCCCCCCACACACACTAATCTACCCTGCCTTCTGCTTGACTTCAGACTAACACAGCTAGCAATGACTCTTATGTCTATAAACATCTACAGTAATACAGGGGCTCTGCTGACAGATAAATTTCATCTAGTTATGCCTGTTATAAGCAGATCTAAACTGCAAATAAGGCAGTGTAGATGGCCTGGGTTTATGTCTGACTAACTGTGTGTGCCTACACTTGGCTATCTAGGTTTGGAGACCCCAAACATGGTACTAGGCAGCACGTTCAGGGCCATTCAGGTATACCCCTAAATCAGGGGTGGGCAAAATCTGGCCTGCAGGCTGGATGCGGCCCAGCAGGCCATTCTGCCTCGCCTGCAGGGCCCCTAAAAAATTTAGAAGATAAATATTAATCTGCCCCTGGCTGCCTGTCATGCGGCCCTTGATGGATTGCCAAAACTCAGTAAGCGGCCCGCCACCCAAAATAATTGCCCACCCCTGCCATAAACTGTCTATTCTGCTTCATTTGCAAATGTGGACACATGTGCAGCACATAGGGGTGGGCATACAAGATGTATCTTTTGCCAGTACTCCTAGGCTCACTCCACGAACATATGGGCAGAGTCTATCTGTCAGAACAGTACTGAGCTAGCTCTGTCTTATTGTAGGGACTCTCCAGAAGTATAAAAATGCAGCTCAGCCAGCCCTAAGAATCTGGCCCGAATTCTTGTAGAGTAAATACACTGTACTTATTAAATTTCAACTGCTGAAATACAATTTCATGAAGAATTCTCTGTTTTTTTTATTTCTTTGACAGAAAGCATTTCTTCTTTCCCAGAACATTTTAGAACAATAAAGACATTAAAGGGAAATTTCATGAGAATGCAGACTGAATAGATACACAGTTACAAATGCGAGAGAGTTTTTGAGATTGGAATTTGAGGTTTGTGCATAATATTCTTCATCTATCTGTTAAGCTTAATGGCACTAAAATGGTCCTCAGTATAATGACATAAGCCCTGGCTTATCTCACAAAACAGATGTCCCTAGTCCCATGTTACCTATTTTATGGCAGTCATAAATACAAAATCCAACAAAAATATCACTTGTCACAATCCCAGTGAGGTGCCTTCACTAACTTAAGAGATGGGTTTATACTGCCATTTTGGTGTGTTTTGGGGGGTCATGGATAAGTGTAGCTCAAATAATGAATACACTGAGTTTTCTTTTAAAAATTAATATGAGTTTCATAAAACTGAGTGGAATCTTTACTTGCCAGTTATGTTCTCATCAGCATGTTCATTAGAAATTCCATTTTCTTCATGAAATATATACTCTTCACCTTCACTCCTTCTAGTTTCTTCAATGTCATCCTTTCTTTCATTATAAATGTCTTCAAAGCCTTCTGGAATGAAAAGATATGAAAAATCTATCACTTGCTAGTTTTATTTCATTTGCAAATGAAACATTAGCAGAATTAAAATTTTAGTAAACTCAAAAGATGGACAGCTCAGATAACTGGTAATATATATATAACCTGAGCTTGAATATCAAAGTTTGAATGATAAAATACTTGCATAAGAGCATACCAAATTTCTTTGCCAGTACCTTAGCAAATAGCCCTTTTGATTTTATTAGATATTATTAGATTGCTTTGAAAAGTATTAGGGCATTTTGCCAAAAAATGCACATGGCAACAAAACCATTACATGCTTATGGTAACTATCTATCCTAGTTCTATAATACTAAATATCTGCCAAATATTGACAGATTCATAGATTCATAAATGTTAGGGGCTCGAAGGGACCTCATGAGATCATCAGGTGCAGCCCCTGCTGCACTTGTGCAGGAAAGACTGCTGGGGTCAGATGACCCCAGCAAGGTGCATCAAGTCGTTTTTTAAAGATCTCCAAGGTAGATGATTGTACCACCTCGGGTGGGAGTCTGTTCCAGATCCTAGGCACTCAAATCATAAAGACGTTTCTCCGTATGTCCAATCTGAAGTGATCTTCAAGTAGTTTGTGTCCTTTGTTTCTTGTCTTCCCCTGAGGTGCCTTGGTCAACATATGCTCCCCCAGGTCCTGCTATACGCCCCTTATATACTTATAGGCTGACACCAAGTCCCCTCCAAGTCTTCTTTTCTCTAGAGTGAACATTCCCCCAAATCTTTTAGCCTCTCCTCATATGACCTTTTTTCTATAAATCTTTAGATATATAGATTTATACAGATCTATCTTTCTACAGATCCTTTTTTCTATACATATGAGGAAATGTACAGTTCAGATCTTCAGCTGGTATAAACTACTATAGTTTCAGTGCCATCTATGGAGCTACTTCAATTTGCACCAAGGGCCTGTTGTCTATGGTCATATAACCTAGACAAGCAGACCTGGACAGGTTAGACAAGTGGGCAGAAAACAACAGAATGCAGTTCAACAAGGAGAAATGCAAAGTGCTGCACCTAGGGAGGAAAAATGTCCAGCACACCTACAGCCTAGGGAATGACCTGCTGGGTGGCACAGAAGTGGAAAGGGATCTTGAAGTCCTAGTGGACTCCAAGATGAACATGAGTCGGCAGTGTAACGAAGCCATCAGAAAAGCCAATGGCACTTTATCGTGCATCAACAGATACATGACGAATAGGTCCAAGGTGATACTTCCCCTCTATCGGGCGCTGGTCAGACCGCAGTTGGAGTACTGCGTGCAATTCTGGGCGCCACACTTCAAGAAGGATGCGGATAACCTGGAGAGGGTCCAGAGAAGGGCCACTCATATGGTTAAGGGCCTACAGACCAAGCCCTACGAGGAGAGACTAGAGAAACTGGACC
>NW_005842449.1:1240169-1249776 GCF_000455745.1 Alligator sinensis
TTCCTGCCTATGCAGGGGGTCGGACTCAATGATCTATTGAGGTCCCTTCCGACCCTAACATCTATGAATCTATAACAGCAAATGAAATATAACTCTCTGCTTGCTCTATGACTAATAACCATGCATTTTGATGAAAATGCAGGAAAGTAGAAAAGACTTATTTTTACAGTTCTCTTTAAGTTACAGTCAGAAATCTAATCTGAATTAAAGCCAGGTGATTACAGCCTGATGGAAAAATATAATGTTACCATAACATATCTTCCCATCTCCTTGTAGACCTTTCGGGCATGGACCACAATTAAAGGAACCAAAGGTATTGTAGCAAAATACTCCAGGGAAACAAGGGTTGGATGCACATTCATTCACATCTTCTTGGCAATTTCTACCTAATTTGAAACACAGATGTTTACAGTTCATGCTACTTTAACATTGGTTGCAAATTTATAAAAATGAAGTAGATTTATATGGACAGTAAACTCCAAAACAAATTCCATATATGTGTGTGTGTGTATAAGCACAAACTATGTAAACTCTATGGGCCTATCATTAACAATTTTTCCATAGTATACTGAATATTTTCCTTATTCCAGGAATTGAAAAGGATAGAGATTTGTGGGCTACACTCTAGTAAAGTACTTAAGCATGTGCTTGTTTTAAAGCATAGCATACGAGTCATGCTCCTCTGTTTAACTCTATTGTTGAACTGAAGTCTCAGAAAGAAAATACATGAAGTTTGCTTTTAACAGATGTTATCTGTCTGAGCAAGGATCTACATTCTCTATTTATCAAAAAGGAAAAGAAAAATGTTTTATTTGACACTTTGCATTTGACAAATAGAAAAAAAGAACAAAAGATAAACAAAAATATATTCCCAAATGTTCTGCTGATCCTTTTTAAAGAGGGATAGGAGGGAGGTGATTCCAAGCATAGCCACAGGCCTTGCTCCATGGATTTAACTGCAAAGCTAAAGAACACCTCTCCCTACAGAGGCACTGAGGGTCCTTGAACCATGGAATTTTAGCACCAGTTGAAATGCAATTGCTCTACTCATTCAGGGGCTTCTGTGGCTCCTAGGTTCCCTTAAATCCTTTCATTTCCTATGTTGTTGATGCTCAGGTGATGAGTATGCTGGTTTCAGGCCAAACTCTACCCTCAGTTACAATCATGCTATCCCACTGACTTCAGTGAGCTTCTGTAGGTTTAAATGAGGGAAGAATCCAGCACGTAATATTTGGAAAACATGACAGCAACTGAGGCAGAGAAGGAAATGCAAATCCAGTATTTATTGTCTTCAGTCTGAAGTAGCCTGCAAACAATTACTGATGTAAAAACATGTTTTGGAATTGTAAAATGAATTAACTAGGATAAGAGATAATAGTTCTAAAGATGGAAAGAAAGTTAGAAAAGGTAATTTACCACTTAATGAGTAAAATAATAATTTACCCTGTAGCTCAGGTGTGCATTCACAGTGATAGCTGTTTATTCCATCAATGCATCTCCCAATACCACATGGATTAGATTTACAGTCATCAATGTTCACTTGGCACAGATTACCTTCGAACCCAGGCAGACACGCACACACATATTCCCCACTTCCAGGTGGGAAATTAATGTTTGTTACACATGAACCATCATTTAAGCAATCACACGATTTCACATTGACCTACAAGATAAACCAAATAAAGCTAATTATCACTTGACAACTAGTAATGACTTTTGCAATGATGTAATTTACTGGTTATGAATTAGTGGGGGTAATTTGACTGTCATACCTCTATTATCACTTTAGTCTTAGCATTGCAGTCATCCATCAAAGCAAATGTAAATTTCTGTGGAATCTTTGCTGCAACTTTCCAGATAAGGAGTCCCGAAGGGGATAGGTTGGCACCATCAGGGCCAGAATCCAATGTGAAAAGGACAGCAGAGCCTTCTGGATCTGAAGCCAAAAACTGGTACACAAAATTCTCCCCGTAAAACGTTTGCAGCATACCTTGCATAGTTTGAAGTTGAGGAGGCTGGTTGTCTGCAAAAAAAACAGACATTTAGTCTTTTTACAAATATGAAAAAGATAAGTCTTTATTAAAGAGTCTATTCCTTTATGATGAATACAATGGATTAATCTAAACTTCAATGACACTTAAATGGCACTGCAAAGAAAAAATCCTTTTATCATATTCATAACTTTATAGATTTCATAGACATTAGGGCTGGAAAGGACCTCAGAAGATCATTGAGTCCAGCCCCCCGCCCCAGGGGCAGGAAGTCAGCTGGGGTCATAGGATCCCAGCAAGATAAGCATCCAATTTTCTCTTAAAGGTGTTCAAAGTAGGTGCTTGAACCACCTCCGATGGCAGGCTATTCCAGACCGTGGGGGCTCGGACAGTAAAGAAATTCTTCCTTATGTCCAGCCTGAAACCATCTTGCAGGAGTTTATAAACATTCGACCTTGTTGTCCCTTGGGGCACTCTGGTGAACAAACATTCCCCCAGATACTGGTGGTCACCCCTGATAAACTTATAGGTGCCCAGCAGATCACCCCTGAGCCTGCACTTTTCCAGGCTGAAGAGTCCCATAGCTCTCAGCCTGTTGTCATAAGGTCTGTTTTCCTGACCTCTGATCATGCCTGTGGCTCTTCTCTACTCTCTCAAGCTTCTCTACAACCTTTTTGAATTGTGGAGCCCAAAACTGGGCGCAGTACTCCAGCTGCGGCCTCACTAAGGCAGAGTACAATGGGAGAATGACGTCCTGGGATTTGCTTGAGAAGCCTCTGCATACAAGCCAACGTTATGCTCGCTTTACTAGCCGCAGCATCACATTGAAGGCACATATTCATCTTGTGGTCAATCATGACCCCCAAGTCCCTTTCATCTGTAGTGTTAGCCAGTGTAGCACTGCTGAGCCTATAAGGATGCTGCAGTTTCTTCCTCTCAAGGTGGAGAACCTTGCATTTTTTGGTGTTAAACACCATCAGGTTCTCGTCCGCTGATTTCCTGAGCCTGTTGAGGTCAGCCTGGATCACCCTCCTGTCCTCAGGTGTGGATGCTTTACCCCAAAGTTTGGTATCATCGGCGAACTTGGCCAGTCCGCTTCTGACTCCAATGTCTACATCATTAATGAAGATGTTGAACAATAAAGGGTCCAAGGACAGAGCCTTGGGGGACCCCACTGGTCACAGGGCACCATGATGATTGACTTCCATCAACCATCACCCTCTGAGTCTGACCACGAAGCCAATTCCCAAGCCAGCAGATCTTGATGGACCTGAGCCCGCAGTTGGCCAGTTTTGCCAAGAGGTGATCATGGGATACCAGATCAAAGGCTTTTTTAAGTCAAGATATACGACATCCATCTCCTCTTCCTTGTTCAGGTGATAGGTCACCTGGTCATAAAAGGAAATAAGATTGGTCAAGCAAGACCTACCCGCAACAAACCCACGCTTGCTATCCCTCAGGATGTTGCCATCAGCCAGTCCATTAAGAATGGCCTCTTTGATAATCTTTTCTAAGACCTTGCCCAGGATAGAGGTCAGGCTGATGGGCCTGTAGTTTGCCAGGTCCACTTTCCTCCCTTTCTTGAAGATAGGCACCATACTGGCCTTCTTCCAGTCTTCGGGCACTTCACCAGAGCACCAGGAGTTCTCCAAGATATGTGCCAGGGGCTGAGCTATGATGCTAGCAAGATCCTTGAGTACCCTGGGGTGCAAATTGTCAGGGCCGGCTGACTTGAAGGTGTTCAGCCTCTCAAGGTGTTCCTTCATGAGGTCAGCACTAATGAAGGGCAAGGAATCTCCCTCACTCGGGCCTCCCTGTCCTGTGATGGGCATAGGTGTCCTGTGGGACTGGTGAAAGACCAATCCAAAGTACCCATTTAGTAGATTGGCTTTTTCCTGGGCGGCAGTCGTCAGTTGTCCCATCTGGTTTAGCAGGGGTCCAAAGTTGCCCTTGCTTTTCCTCTGGTTTAGAAGAACTCACTGAGGCTGCGTGCACAAATGCAACTAATCTGGGAAAATTCTCCTAGGTTTGTTATCCTGGTAAAGAAATTTATCCAGTGACTCATGTACAGACATTTGAATGCTAAGGCCCTGAAGAGTGGAAAGCTTGCAGTGCTGACATCATGCAGCCGGGGAGGACAGGGGGACAGGGGAATGAAGGTGGCTGTGCATACATCTCCGTATGTTCTGCAGGCTCCCTTAGTGTACCTGGCAACAGATGACAACAGTGTATAGGGTATCTATGATTGACTGACCCACACTGCCTATGGTCAGCCTGCGTTTCCAAACAGCACAATGTGGGAATTGTGGAAGGGGGGCGGGGGGGGGGGGGGGGGGCTCCCTGCTGGACCAGTAGAACTGAGTAAGTGACATAAGGCATTTTAGATGTGTGTGATGCAGTGCTGGGCACTTGTGAAAGCACCTGGCGCTGTCGCATGCATTTACATAAATGGCAAAATGCATATCAGCACTGAGAAAATGGCAGCGGCGTGCTTTTGAACTAAACACACCAAAGGTGTCCATAGTGTTTCCCAGGGGGGGAGAGGATAAAGGGGTGCTGGAAGGCCATGTTCTCTTCTGAAAGAAGCTACAGTATTTACAAACATTTGCTGTCCCCAGAGAAACTCTCCTGGGAATGATTAAACCCTGGTTGTTCCAAAGTTTTTTTTTCTCCTGGAATAGCCATTTTCACTTGAGGAGAAAAAGCCTGAACTTCTGTATGGCCATGGTTCTCCTGGGACAGTAGTGATACTCCCAGAAGAAACTGAATGTCTGTAAAAGGCCTGTATTACTACATAAAAAAATCCCAAAGCTACTAGGCCACCTGGAAATAGGTTATGATTCTGTCTGAGTGCATGCATATGTGATATATATTTGAATGTGTGCGATACGTGTTTGAATGCAGTACTCAGATAAAATTGATACTGGGTATTCGGTTGTAAAGTCATTTTTATAAGGAGGCTCTGGAACTAATTGGAACTTACTTTCAGCAACTGACCAAGTTAACTTTGAAATGTCAGGTCTGCAGAGTAAGCAGGGGCTGGTAGGATTTGTATCTCCTTCTCCAAAACAAAGTCCATCTATGTTGCATGTTTTTTCCTTAAGAGAGACAACAATGTAATTCTTCAAAGCTTTAGAATTTTCTCTCAGTTTTCAAACAATAGAACTTTATGTACTATTAACATGTCAGTTAAAACATGACCGGCTCTACTCAATCTGTGTTTTATAGATAATTTACTTACTAATGTATTCTAGTTTTTTGGTGGGAATGATATTGAGAATAAAGTTTTCAAATCTGCCTCAACCAAGCCTCTAAGCTTTTGCTCATGGTTTTTGTGCATGCAAAAGGTCTGGAAATATGACTTACAAGGCAAGTTTGAAAGAACTAGAATTGTTTAGTCTGGAGAAAAGAAAGCAAGGGATGATTTGATAACAATCTTCAAGTACCTGAAGAATGATTATAAAGAAGATAGACAGAGACTATTCACTGTGGCTGCAGGGGACAAGACAAAAAGCAATGGTCTGAAACTGCAGCCAGGGAAATTTACAGTGGATATTGGGCAGAATTTTCTTATTACAAAGGTAGCTAGCCAACAGGGCTATGCAAAACAGCACCATTCTGCTTCGACATCTGTTTTGATGGAATAGTGTTTTGTTTTGAGTTTAGTTTAGTTTCAAAAGCACTGTTCTGTTCCGTTTCGTTTAGTTGAAACACTTTTGCTGTTTTGCCCACTGGCTATAATGGGGAAGCACAAAACTGGAGGAGGAGCAGCCTCCTGTGATTGCAGGCAGATCGGGGCCTGCACCCCAGGGAGAAGTCTGGCAGAGCCCTGCAGCCCTCCTGGAGGTGCAGGCGGGAGGCTGCCTCCTGGGACTGGCGCTGGGAGCTGATCTGGTGGAGGGAGGCGGAGCGCAGTCCTGGTGCTGCGCTCCACTTCTCCCCCAGCGGGATCAGTTCCACAAGGCTGCAAGTGCCTGGAAACAGAGTCCAGTGGAGCAAAGGGAGTGGAGGCCTGTGGCTGTGCCCCGCCTCCCTCCATCAGGCTTGGTTCCCAGGTGCTTGCAGCCCAGTGGAGCGGGGCAGGGTGAAGCCCTGGGGCTGCTCCCCCCGCCTCCACTGGGTTCGGTTCCCGGGTGCTTGTAGCCGGGCGGAGGGAGGCAGGGTGCAGCTCCGGGGATGCACTCCACTCACCTCCACCAGGCTCAGTTCCCAGGCGCTTCCAGCCCTGAAACTGCTTGAGCCCCCCCAGAAACTTTCGAAACATTTCGACTGGCCTTATTTCATTTCGAGGCTGTTTCGAAGCCCTTCATTTTGTTTCAATTTTGCTGTTTTGAGCTTGAAATGAGTTGAAACAGCGTCAAAATGAAACAGCCGGTGAAGATTCGCACAGTCCTAGTAGCCAATGGAACAGGCTACTCAGAGAGATTGTGGCATCTCTCTCTGTGCAAGTTTTTAAAGCAGGTTAGGCAGACACTTGACTGGAATGGTTTAGACAGGAATGATGCAGCTTTGAGCAGTGGGTTGGACCAGATGACCTCCTGAGGGCCCTACTTTTCTATTATTCTATGAAAATGCCCACTGGATACAAGAAAAGCAGGCTATACACTCTAACAGGCCACATAAGTAAAATTATTGATTACCAAGAATTCAGACAATCTTCATATTATTACCCAAAGATGCACTTTTTCAATATAAAAATAATTAATAAAGAAACAGATACCTTTAATGTACATAACCCATCTGTCCTCAGGTCACATATTTGACAAGCTCCATCAAATAATGTCATTATTTTTGGGTTGCTATAAGTGAATCCATCATTAGAAATCTGTAAATGTATAGTAGTAGTGCAGTAAGTTATAAGATATCTTTGGTAAAGGATTCTGTTTGCACATGGCAGCATATAAAACAATTTTCATAATAATTATTTCTTTAAGTTTAATGTTAAAAAGTGTTGTGGGTACCTTAATCTGCCACCTTGCAATGGGTTTCTCATTAACCAGATCCATGACATCAGATTGCTGACCATCAGTTGGTAGTTGGCAATCAACAGTCCCCGTGTTTTGGAAGGCAGCTGGCATAAATACAGGGTCTCCAAAGATCCATTTGCTATGGCTGTACTAAATTAAAGGAGGAAAAATCCAGTTTCAGTTCAAGGTATTCTGAAAACACCCTTATAATGGAGAAAATATGTATTGTATGCTATGGTATAAAGAACTCTAAAACATCTTTTATGAGCTACTTTGGAATGTACCATGTTTTATAATTTACTTAAGAATATAGTTCAGCTGAACTCTTTTATGCCTAATTAGAAGTGCTAATTTGGAACTGTAGGCACAAACTCATCCCTGCAGTGTAGTCATTTTACACTGCAGTGTAGTCATTTGATTCAGTGACTGAAAAGGATAATGGCCCTAAACCTGGGGTAACTGGCCATGAGAAGATCATGCTAGCAGGGGGCATTCTCTAGTCGATATACTGGGGGGGGGGGGGGGGAAATTCTTACAACTAGGTTAACAGGTGTCTTATAACATATCATGTATGTATGTATATATATATATATATACACACATAATTATATACATATATATTCATTAGATACATTACAGGACTTTATATATGTATATGTAATTAGGTAAACTGAAAAAGATGACCCATGGTATATCCAAATTACTCTAAAGGTTTTCTTTCCTTTTCCAGGGGAGAAGACCTTTTTTTTTGTTTTCATTCTCACAATAATATTAGAATCCCATAAAAATTTAATCTTTTATCAAATATAATTTCACTATTTAGGCAGCCATGCTTTTTCTGCCAAGACTGTCTAAGTAAACATCAAATGGAAGTTAAATTGATCTGGTAATTTTTTAACTGCCTATTTTCACATGTGAATAGTTTTGGTTCCGATATTAAGAATTTCTTTTTCTTTATTCTCTTCCTTTAAAAAAAACAAACTAAATGAGCAAGAAGGTATTTACCTATAATTGTATTGAAGGAAAAATCAATGGAAATATTGATTAGAATATAATATTCATAATATTTAACCTCATAACCTTTGAAACGTGAAACAGCCATTTTCCCTAGTAGTCTTTTGTTACTAACCTTGGGGATTTCCAGGTATTCATGTCTTATAGAAACATACTGAAATTTAAAAAAAATGATAATTAAAAGGTCAAGTGTCTAGGGCTTTGCGAAGTTTCGATAGCTGATTTGACTCAGAGGAGATTCAGCCTGATTCAGTGACTGAATCTCTGAATCTAAATTGAATCAGGAAACAAATTAAAAGCTCTGAATCTCATCAGAAGCCTCCAAATCAATTCAGAAAAGATTCGGCCCAATTCAGAGATCTGGCCATAGACTAAACAGGCAGCAATCCTCATCAGGCTGGACACAGCTGCCTCCAGCTGGTAAGTCTGTGGTGGGCAGAGGGGGGAGGGAAAGGGTGTGGGGGAGAGAGGGATTTGGGGCTGGGACAAGTTGCCCAGCCGGGGTGTGGGTCATGGGACTCGGAGAGCTGGGACACAACAGATTTGGCAGCTGTGTCCAGTGTGGTGGGAACTGATGCCCATTTTTAGTCTGTGGACAAATCTCTGAAGCAGCACTGAATCTTCGGATCTGATTCGGCCAAATTGAATCAGGAATTGAACCGTCTAAACCAGTCGAATCCAAATCTGATGCGAATACTTGCCACTTTGTACAGGCCTACTATTCAGACAAAGCATTTTCCAAACATTGCATGAATGCACGTGCAGCTATGTACAAACCTGACTGAATCTTCTTCTGTATTTGGCTTCATTTGGCTAAACTTTTTCATCTCCCACATAATCTGAATAGATTTTGCTATTCAATCTGTGTAATGATAGACTTGCTGGCCATGTTTGCCACCCTCACAACTCCTGGGCCAAAGTAAAGGCTGATGCCTTCCCAGAAGTGCCCTGCTGGGGCTTGGCATGTGGAATGTTCTATTGTATATATTTTCCATTAAAAACTATCTCCTAAAATGATCCTTCTCTGATGCATGGAGTGAAGTGATCTGTCCCAAGCCACTTCAGGGCTGAATCTAATGTACCAGTTTTACACAGCTGTAATTCTTCTTACATTAGTGTGTTAGTCTTGATTTACAGCAGTGTAATTATAAGTAACATACATATCTAAAAGTAAAACATTTCAGTACTTGATATTTTCTGCTTCCTCATCAAATTCTGTCGTGTGCAGATAGTAACAGTGCTACTCATTTTCTGACTTGGCTCTATTCAGTGATAGGATTGTCAATAAAAGTGATTTACCATAAAGTTTTTGTAGTTGGTAACCAAGTGTGCAACCACAGCGAGTGTTATAACAGAAAACCTTGCCAAGAGATGAAAGTGAGACATTTCAAACTGTGATAAGTGAACTCCCAATAATTGCATCACTGGAAGCTTGATCTGTAGGGCTTTTAACCTAATGGAGTATAAATTTACTCTCAACTTTCTCATTTCAACCCAACTTGCAGATGAGTGGATCCATGTTGTGCACAAGAAAAATCAATAGCCTGCATTGTCTAATCTGTCAAAATAATCTTAGCAACTGCAGGAACTAGTCGAGTAAAGGTTTCTTGCCTCAATAATGAAAGTTTCCTGCTG
>NW_005842449.1:1249807-1260554 GCF_000455745.1 Alligator sinensis
CTGAATGCACTACAAACAAAAACGTACATAAATAAAAAGGAATTTTACTTTGGGGCTTTCTTAGTTTTTTATCCAAGGTCAAGAGGCTAATTCTTAATTGCATCTTAAATTATTCAGGGTTTTCAATATCTGTAAATTAATCAGCTCTTTTAGACAAAGGCCAGCCTGGGTAACTGTACCTAAATTCTGTCTAAATTCCTTCCATCACTGTATTAGTTTATGGGACATAATTCTCAATTTCCAATCCTGAGTTACTTGTGGAATGGAAAAAGACACTGCTGTTGTGCCACCATAAACATTTCTGAGCGGTCTGGTCCTATTCAGACAGTTGGTCTCAGGGCCCAATGCAGGATTACCCCCCACCCCACCCCACCCTACAGGAATTCTTGTGAAGAATTGAGTTCCTGATCCCTAGGAGTGCTTGCCTGGCTTTCTTCACTTAGAGAGATATATCCGCTATATATATCCTCTATATATCCTTGCGAATTGGCTAGAGGGTCGCACCCAGAGAGTCGTGGTGGATGGGTCGGTTTCGACCTGGAAGGGTGTGGGAAGTGGGGTCCCGCAGGGCTCGGTCCTTGGACCAATACTCTTTAATGTCTTCATCAGCGACTTGGACGAGGGAGTGAAATGTACTCTGTCCAAGTTTGCAGATGACACAAAGCTATGGGGAGAAGTGGACACGCCGGAGGGCAGGGAACAGCTGCAAGCAGACCTGGACAGGTTGGACAAGTGGGCAGAAAACAACAGAATGCAGTTCAACAAGGAGAAATGCAAAGTGCTGCACCTAGGGAGGAAAAATGTCCAGCACACCTACAGCCTAGGGAATGACCTGCTGGGTGGCACGGAAGTGGAAAGGGATCTTGGAGTCCTAGTGGACTCCAAGATGAACATGAGTCGGCAGTGTGACGAAGCCATCGGAAAAGCCAATGGCACTTTATCGTGCATCAGCAGATGCATGACGAA
Organism: Alligator sinensis; assembly: GCF_000455745.1. NCBI lineage: Eukaryota > Metazoa > Chordata > Crocodylia > Alligatoridae > Alligator > Alligator sinensis. The sequence continues at coordinate 1,250,774 of NW_005842449.1, forward strand.
TAGGTCCAAGGAGGTGATACTTCCCCTCTATCGGGCGCTGGTCAGACCGCAGTTGGAGTACTGCGTGCAATTCTGGGCGCCACACTTCAAGGAGGATGCGGATCACCTGGAGAGGGTCCAGAGAAGGGCCACTCGTATGGTTAAGGGCCTGCAGACCAAGCCATACAAGGAGAGACTAGAGAAACTGGACCTTTTCAGCCTCCGCAAGAGAAGGTTGAGAGGCGACCTTGTGGCTGCCTATAAGTTCATCACGGGGGCACAGAAGGGAATTGGTGAGTATTTATTCACCAAGGTGCCCCTGGGGGTTACAAGAAAAAATGGCCACAAACTAGCAGAGAGCAGATTTAGATTGGACATTAGGAAGAACTTCTTCACAGTTCGAGTGGCCAAGGTCTGGAACGGGCTCCCAAGGGAGGTGGTGCTCTCCCCTACCCTGGGGGTCTTCAAGAGCAGGTTAGATAAGCATCTAGATGGGGTCATCTAGACCCAGCACTCTGTCCTGCCTATGCAGGGGGTCGGACTCGATGATCTATTGAGGTCCCTTCCGACCCTAACATCTCTGAATCTATGAATCCTGGAGAATATCAGGGCATGGGTCTGTAAACAGGGAAAGCTGGGGATTCCCACTTGCAGAGATGTGCCACTAGGATCTCAGGAGCACATCTCAAACAGGGAAAGTCTGAAGTTCCCTGCTTACAGAGACGTGTCTTGAGTTCCCCAAGGAACCTCTTTGTAAGAGCAGATAGATAGGCAGGCATAGGCAGATTAACGGATGGGCCAGCTGGGCCTAGGACAGGGGCCACTACCAATGCAGGACCCCTGGGATCCTCATCAGCAAGGTAGTAAAAGCCAGTTTTAAACTTGGTCTGGGTTTTGTCTCCCAGCAGGGAGACAAAAACTGCCAAGTTTAAAAATGTGGTTTTTGCATTTGCTTCCTTGCAAGCTGGGAGCAAGGCCCCTTCATCAATGGGGTGAGAGGGCAGGACTGGGGCCAGGCTAGGCTGGGAGTGCCGTGTTGCACCTCTGTGGGCACTCGGGGGGTCTTGGGGAGCTATGGCTACCCCAAAATTCATCTTGGCTCTCCCTAGCCAAACCTCCTAGCGCTGCTGCCCGCCCACAGAGACGCAGCACTCCTGGCTCAACCCGGCTGGGCCCTGTGCATCTGTGCAGCAGCACAGGACACAGCCAGGCTGCAGCTCCCTCCAGGTAAATCTAATAGGGGCCAGGTGGGGAACTAGACAGAGCTGTGGGCAGCTCATAGTGGGGTGGGGGCTCCCTCAGAGTGATCGAGAGTGGGGGAGGGGGGCGGTCCAGTGAGGGGAAGGTGTGCATCTGGGTGTGAATGTGTCTCTGCCTGTCTGTGTTTATGCGTATGTGTCCTGTGGGCATGTCTCTGTTCATGGTAGGGAAAGTGTCTATGTGTCCATGTTTGTGTCTGTGTCCATGTGCAGAAAGTGAGTGAGAGTAGAGTGAGCACCTGTTAGTGTGCACGCTTGTGTGTGTGTACATTTGGCCGTAGGGGGGAAGGGGGCGTGGAGAGCAGGGAGACACAGGCATATGCTTCCCCACCCCCCAGCCTAGCAGGGTCCACCCAACCTCCCCCCACCAGCACAAGGATGGGAAAGGGCCCACCCTGCAGCCCAGCTCCCATGGGGAAGAAGGCCTCCAATTTTGTGTTTGTGTTGCACCTTAATCCACCTTTGCAGGCAGGTGTTCCCAGGGCTTGAGGGGCCTTATTTTGTGCAGGAATTCCAGAGCATGAAGCATAAGGCCCCTCATGTCCCAAGAGAATACACTGCCTTTTGTCCTATAGCATCAATGGGTGTGACAAAAGGTAATATGCATTTCATCCAATGAAATGGACCAGCTGTGCTGGGATGCATCCCAGTACGGCTGATCCACTTTGTTTGACAAAGTCCATTTCTAGTCATAGCAGACTTAAAGAATCACTGCCTTTTCCTCCAAATAATGGAACTTCAGTCCCTATAAGCACCTTTCTTTATGACCATCTTTAGGGTTGTGCTTGTATAGGATCCTATCTCAGCATGCTGGTTTGATAACTGACTGTTGTGCCTTGTTAGCTCCTCTCTCAGCCTTTTATGCTTTGCTTTTCTCTTCCATTGAGAAAATGGCAAACTTGCAAGGAGATGAGTGCTTGCTGTGAAGCGCTGAGTGCCTTTTCTTTCAGCTAGTGCAGGGGATGAGCCATACACGCATTAAAAGAAATGTCCTGTATTTTGACCACACGATGAGAAATAAACCACAGCACTTTGGAAAACTTAAATCTGGTGTTGGTGTCCAACTGATCTACCTGCAATTTGATAATTTCACATTTCAGACTTGTTGACTCTCTGAATCCCTGGCCAAAAGCTCTCACAGATGTGCAGTCATACTGTCGAATGTCACACAATCCATCATTCTCCAGCTCTGTGATTTCTGGAATTTGATCTTTGAAGTAAAGGTTGGAAAAAGTTAGAAAATGTAAGTTGACAAATTATCATTCTTTAAAATTATATAATGGATATATATCTATAGCTGTCTCTTTATATCTTAGAAGAAAAATGAAATGATATTGTCCGGCATGGTATGTCTTCAGTATCTGAAGTTTTCATTTTGTTTTTCAAAATAGTTTGGAGAGACTTCAGATACAATTTTTAAAAGACCATAATACTGTCATATAGCAGATACTGGAGCGAGATACATAAATACAGTACATCTGCTAGATGAAAGTTACTAGTCCAGCCAGAGAAAGCAGCTAACTGGAAAACTTCATGATGTTAAAATTCAAAACTTCTCAGATTAGTTATACTTTAGAAAATACAGTTGGGGAGAGGAGGACAATTCACGTTACTAAAATGTAGCTGAAAATATATTGGGTTTGATCTAGTTAGATCACTTTTTTATTGTAGTCTAGCAGCATAAAATATAAATGAGAATAATGACTTAAATGGTACAACTAGGCTAGGAACAATTTGTTCCAGGACAATTTGTGCCTGTGTTTGTCCTAGAACAAAATATCTCAGGATTAGCGTGTACACACATTGCCCTTCTAATCAGAGTTTTGTGAGTGGCAGAATACACAGATACTTTTTTTGTTGTTGATTCAATTATGAAATCCTGGGATAATCTTTTACATACACTTTACAATGTCCCATAATAAACCGATAGTACTTATTATCCTATGAATGTTTTTAGAATTTATCCTGGGACAAAAAACATAGCTGTCTGAACAATTTCACTGTCCTGAATAAAATGATTTATCTTGGGATAAATGCAGTTTCTGCTTTTAGCCCTAGAAAGAATGGAAGTAGAAAGGAGTCTATATCTAGAGTTGTTTGGATAATGTTTGATAGCTGAAACAAATATTGTAAGAAAATGTTTCATCTTAAAATGGAAACTTTTTTGATGAAGAAAATCTTCCCTCCCTCCGAATTTATTTTAAGGTCATTTGAAATATTTTGTTCAAATCTGCCGCTCTTGCTTGTAACAGAATATGTATTTGACCTGAAATGACATTTCATTTTTTGAGGTTTTACTTTAAGTATAGGTGAATTTTTAAATAAAATAAAATATATTTTTATTCCTCATGAAAAAGATTTGGCCAACATTATCTGTAGCCCATTCTACCATTCCAATCTACTTGTTTTCTTTCTAATATAGACTTGGTCCTAAATGGTTTGCATTTATGGAAGTAGCAAATTAATATTTGATGCAAGAATTCTTTACAGACCTTTTAGGAAATAAAGAATAGGAATGAATGTATAAGATGGCTCTCTCTTTAACAGGAGACACTATACAATATATATTATATAAAACATGCTAGCGGTGTGCACTATAAATTCACTGAGTGGTAAGTGTTTTTAAATCGAACATATCAGAAGCTGACCCTAAGGGCAAAGATACACTTAGACCATACTAAATCTGTGGAATGTTAAGTAGTGTTAAAGTTAGAACATACTGTGAGCAGTCGCATGTTAATACAGTTTCTTGCTGGCATGGCTTTGACTTGCCACTAGAGGACACCTGGCTTCTATCCTTGCTCTGAGTTGGAGGGGAGGAGGAGGGGCTGGGAACAGTGCATCGGAGGATGCTGGAGGTCTGCAAATTGCTTGTTTTATCTCCATGGGGCATACTGATGTTACCCTAACCTAAGCTAGGTAAAATCAGAGTTAAATCTCACTTGAAGTGGCGTAATTTTTAGATGCTCAGAGGCTCTTAGTATGAGTTAGAGCTTTAATGTGTGGATGCTTAATATGCTACAAGTGTAATACATAACTTCACGCTAAGGCTTGTCCTTGGGAAACAAGAATAGATAACAAATATATGTGTTTTAATTAGGAAAAAAAGCTGATGGACAATGACTAGCAACAGTGTAGGGATACAAACTGACAATGCAAAAGAAAAAACAAGAATCCTGCTTAAATAGATTGTATTGCACAGTCCTACTTACCAGACAAAAAGCTGCAATCATAGGAGCTAAAGCCTTGGAAACATGCACAGCCCCATTCTACACATTCTCCATTACCGCTGCAGAGATTGGGGCATTTTAATGCTAAGAGAAGGTCCTCAACTGACTCCTGAAATTCTTGTGTGTTGTAATTTATTTCTTCCAAAACCCTCTTTTCACATTCGTTCTCCAACAAGGCCACACCTGCTTCTGCCCAGCTGAGATCATCCTTCAGCAATAAATCTTTTACACACATATCTACTGTATCTTCTACCTTCCTGTCAAGAAGAGCAGCACAAGATCTTCCTATGCTGGAGTTAGCTATTGTTTGCTGGCACAACTCCAAAGCACTGGATTCAGTGAGGCCAGAAGGTGTGGGCCAAGAAGGCAAAAAATGTTGGCGCATGTTAGTTGTGTGATCTTCTGGAAAAAAATAGCTAAAACCTTCTATTTCCGTTTGGCTAAGACTCTGGTATGGGAATACTGGAAGGTGTTCGTAATAATGCTGGCGCTTCCATCTACTTCCAACAGGTTGTCTGTTGTACACTTGGCTGCTAAATGCCTGTGTGCGTCTTTGAGTTCCCAAGCTCGATACTCCTTGTTTTTCTATTTCAATGTCTTCCTTTACATTTGTAGAGACTACTTCTTCTGCTATAGGTGCTATTTGAAATTTGGTTTGAAATTGGTCCTCTCCTAACAGAAGTTCCAAAGAAGCTTTTTCATGTGCAAATATATGTCTGCTTAAGCCCCTGAGAAGATCAGCAGGGCCAACATACTCAGCAGTGACATCTAGTCCTGGTATCAAAGAGAGAAACCTGACATTTTCATTTTCTTTGCAAGATGAAGCAAATTCTGCTTGAGAAACAGAATTCAACCTATTCATTGATTGATATAAATCACTATCATCAACTGTACAACTACAGAAAGGTATTTTTTTGGATAAAGTTAAAGAAGCCGGTATTTTGTCAAAAAAACTGTCCCCCGGCAGAATTCTATAAAAGAAAAAGAGAAACGAAAACATTTCAAATTGTTATATTTTAGTTCTTTTAGTTTTCTCTAGAATTCCACAGTGTTGTTGTCTATACCCCTGATTTTAATACTTTAAATCAATCTTGTAAAGATTTGAGTGTCCTACATAAATTACAAAACCATAAGAATAAATTACAGCTATAGAATTGAAATGCATGAACAAATGTATTGGTTTATGTTCACCTGATTAGCATGTTAAATACCCTTTAAGCAAATATTAAATAGCAACTAATAATCAGTTATTAATTTATCATTTTAATTTGCCACAAAATAAGTTGCATTTGTTCCTTTCTTTAACTGAATATCAACTAAGTAAGACAAGTTTTACATGTAGGGGAAACACTGAACTGAAAATGAATAAATGTCTTGAAGAGATTGGTATTTAATTGAAATAAATGTACTTGTTACCTCCATTCATTAATAAAGGTAAGATGAGCATTAGAGTCCTTTTTGATTTCCATTCCATTTCGAGTGTGGTAGTCGTTCTCTGCATATCCATCAAATGTGCCACAAAGCCCCATGGTATATTTATAGTCTGAACTGGGTGCCCTGAGAGTCATGCTCATTCCCCATTCACTCACATCAGCCCGAATGAAAGCTCCAGAAGAAAATGAGATCTAAAAATAAATTTATACTGTATTAAAAAGATATGGTTAATAATTAGTATAAAATTTAAAAAAACAAGGGAAACAAATACGTAAGTGCCAGGTATATTAAGAATTCCAATTAAACTCTACAGGTGCGTCCACACACGCAGGCATATGCGTTTGCAGCAGCTCAAATAGAAGTGGCACAAATTTGAGCTGAGGATTTTTGCCTCAGCACACATGCCCGGTCATGAACTTTGGTGTGGGACAAGTTGTGCCACTTGGAGCAAAATAACCCTGCCCAGCTCCTCCTGGATCTGCAGCCAGAGGGAGCTAAAGCCTGGAGCCAGCACCTGTGCTAGATCCAGCAGTATAAAAAAAAGCTGCCCTGGCAAGCAGCTTAGGGCTACTTGCTCTCAGGAGCTTCTGGGGCCCAGCCAATTGGTATCTGGGGACACTACCCCTTGTGCCAGCTGGACTGCTAAAGCAGCTCTAACTGAGAGTTTCCTGCACCTTCTATCCACTGCAGCAGTCTGGCAGTGGGGGCTGCTGCCTGGCTGGCTATGACATACTGCCATCTGCGACAGCACGTGGGCCCATGGCTGTGCGCTTGCCAGATCCGGATGGGGACTGCACAGCCTCAACAGAGGCATCTCCACCTCTGGGCCAGCTGCCACTGGGCTGTGACTGACCAGTTGGCCTTTGTGTGGTACTACTGCCACACATGCTACTGCCTAGCCATCTGGGCAGCTATTGCCTGGGAGATTTTCTCAGTGGTGGCGGCCTGCTTTGAACTGTCAAAGCATGTCCTCCTAGCCCCAAGTGTCCAGGAGGTCAGCCACCTCTTTTGCCTGCCAGTTAGCTCCCGAGTGCCAGCCCTGAGCAGACTCCTCTGCCTGGGTCCTGCCACTTGCCTCACTAGCAGGAATTCTTGTGTTCCCTATTTAAAAACTGCAAAATCCCTGATAAAATATCCCAATAGCTCAAAATGAAGTCTTACTGTAGGAATTCGTGTGTTCCCTATTTAAAAACTGCAAAATCCCTGATAAAATATCCCAATAGCTCAAAATGAAGTCTTACTGTTGTATATTGTGGGTGACTGTGGGAGGGTATGGGGTTTGTGGATGTGTGCGGGGGGGTGTGGGAAAGGGTGTGGGTATGGGGTTTGTGGGGAGTTGTGAGATGTGTGGAGGAGGAGGATTGCTGGGGGATGTGTGGGTGTGCATATGTGGTGGAGTATTTGTGTGTAGCAGTGAGCGGGGCTCCCCCCAGAGGCACGTGGGTGTATGTATGGGGGGTGTTGGATTTGTTGGGAGGTGTAGGTGTATGCAGTGCTTGTGGGGTGTGATTGTGTGGGGGAGAATGTGGCTGTGGGGTTTATGGGGAGGGTTTGAGGGTATGGTGGGGTGTGCATGGGAGCCCCCCAAAACTGGTCAGCCCTTTCCCCACCCCATAACAGCCTGGTGCCCACGCACCCTGTGGCACCTCCCCACCACCGCCAACAGCACACCACCCCAGCCCGTCCTGCACGAGTCCATACCATCCAGCCACAGTGCATCTTGCTGCCCCCTGGTCAAGTAGCAGGGCTGGGGCGGCTCTGCAGCATTACTGCCTCTAGGCAGCTCAGGCAGTGGCAGTTCCTTCCAGCTGCCATCACTGCTGGCCACAGCCCTGTAGTACTGGTGGGGACCTGTGCCACAGCCCCAACCTGATGTGCCCTGCGCCTGCTCCGGACTCACTGTCCAGGCTCAGCACTAGCAGCACTGCCAGTGCCAGGCAGAAACTGTTGCTCAGCACAGGGGAAAATCAGCCCATCCCTTTTGCCACTCCTGGGCGTTCTTGATGCAGCCACACAAAGCCCGTACTGTGCCGGGCTGCCCTGCAGTTCTGCCACCATCACAGATGCCTCTGGGCTGCCCAGAGTGGCAGTGATGACAGTGCAGAGCAGCTGCAGGGCAGGTCGGCATGGCGTGGGATCTGGGAGGTTGTACTAAGAACTGCCTAGCAGTGGCGAGGGGGAGGGGCTGCTTTCCCCTATGCCAAACAACACTTTCTGCCTGGCTGCTACTGCCACTGAGTCTGGATGGGTGAGTCTGGAGCAGTTGCAGGGTGCGCTGGATTGGGGCTTTGTGTGCAAGTCCCCGCTGGTACCACAGGGCTGGGGCCAGTGACAGCAGCAGCCAGAAGGAGCCATTGCTGCCTGGACTGCCTAGAAAGGCAGTCCAGCTGCAGGGCTGCCCCAGCCCCACTGCATGCCAACGGGGCAGGTGGGACCTGCCAAAGACTGGACAAAGCCCCTGTGGGCCACATTTTGCTGACCTACATGCTAAGGAGATTGTCTATAGGTACCAATAATAGCTCTTAAAGATTCTTGGGAAATATTCTTAAACATTTAAGCTCAGCTTCTCAGGTAGTAAAGATAACAGATAAGGAAATGTTAATAATACATGTCAATACTGCCTGCAGGTTGGCAGTAGGGGGACATGTAATAAAGGTATCACATGTTCAACGTGTAGCTTGCTATGTATACATTATATGCTGGTTATATCACACAAAATTATCTTTACTACCTGAGAACCAGAGCCTATATGTTTAAGAATACTTCCCAAGAATCTTTAAGAGCTATTATCGGTGCCTATAGACATGCTCCTTAGCATTCTAATTAGAATGCTCAGCGTCGCCTCAGCAGCATGGGTATTAAGCCCACCACATTTCAAAATGACCACGAGGGTGCTTTAACTAAAGCTCGTTGAATGACCTTTAGTTAAAGCACCCCCAACTGCCATTTTGAAATGTGTGTGTGTGTGGTGGGGGTCCTTAATATGGATGATGGTGAGCCATTTTAATTAGAGTATTAGAGTAGCTGTCTGGGAGCCAGTTTAATCAAAATGCCATCCCTGCCTCCCCCCACCTCCAAGCATGTGCATAGGCAGCCTATATTTTTAGTTCAAGCATCTTTGTCATTTATATGAAAAATGAAGTGTCATGTATTTTAAGAATGAATATTTCTGGATAGATGTAATTACACATTTGAATAGACAGTTTTTTATTTGAAAAAATGACATTTTACCCACATTTTTTGCAGCTCTGAACACTTTATCTGCTGATTTAAACTGGAAATGGTGTGTTAGAAAATTAAGGTGATAATTAAATTGTAGCAAGCATGTAAAGGATATAATCATATTATGTTAAACCCATTTGTGTTTTGTAAGCTCTATACAAGTGAAAAAGAGAAATTTTGCAAGCATACTGTAAAAAACAAACAAACAAACAAAAAGAACCCAAGTCTTACTCTTCTGAGAAACAATGATTGAAGAGGTTAGTGTCCGGAGGAAGTCATGACTGATTCATTGTCCACATTAGAGCAAATGACAGGAATGAGTGGAAAACTCAAGTCACATAACTTGTCTGTGCTTCTGTTTTCTTAACTGCAAAATGATACCTGTCTTGGTGTGCACCTAATTAACATTTGGGCTTCTGATATAAGTGCTAAGCATTTAAGGAGTTTTGATGTTGGTTACCACAGCCACTTAAAAAGATGTGTTTGTTTTTATGCTTGACTTTCAGATTAAGAGAGCGATTTAAGAGGGCAGGTTTAACATTCAATTTTTATGCTAGCGAATTGCCCATCAAGAAGGATTTGAGGGCGGAGGGGATGGAGTGTCACCACCCACTGCACCACACCACCACCGCCTCCCAGGAGGGGGGGGGGGGGGGG
>NW_005842449.1:1260564-1263670 GCF_000455745.1 Alligator sinensis
CTCCCCCACCCCCCCCCCGCCCCCAGGGGGGGGGGAGGGGGGGGGGGAAGAAGGGAAGCTTGCCCCTCCATTCCCCTTTGCCAGCACCCTGCACTGCTGCTGCCTCCAGCACCACTGGCCTCACCCCACCCCCCAGCCCTGTTTCTCGGAGGCGGCAGGGGGCTCGCCACCCCCCACCCCTCCGTCCCTGCCATCATGGCAGTGCTCCGCACTCTGATTGGTTGTTTCACCAATCAATCAGAGTGCTCCAAGAGCATTACAGACAGATTGACTAAGCCCTTTATTATATAAGAATTCTGCTACTTTCGGGCTTGCTGTACCCTTACTAGCATTCAATACACAAAGAAAAAAGCTTCAGAAAAATTAAATAAATGATTTTTAAGTTATATATTTAGGGAAAAATCCTCTAAACATTTTTAGTTTAGTTTCTAATTCATAATTTGGCATGCCTAGTTGACCACATGAACACTTCTTGTATGGAACTGCATGTATAAATCAGTGTGTAGACATCAGACATGAGATTTTGGAAAATTAGTCTCCTCATTAGGCTCTATATAGGACTTACATAAATGTTTTTTCTGATACTTTAGCGTGCTAGACACCCCATGATCATAGTAAAGTTAAGGGGAGATCCAGAGCTCAGCCTTTTGAAAACCAAAATAATTTTAGTTAGGCATATCCTATAGATAATTTACACCTTTATTTGAAAATATTGGTCTCAGTCCCTAATTTATTAAAACAGTTATCTTGCCAAACTATTTGAAATGTTAATAATGAAGTGTAAATATTTTTTGGCCTGCACACATTTTCTAGGAACGGTAGTAGGAATTATACATGTGTTCTGTGAGGAAAGTATGCTCCTTTGATTCAATGGAATTATATATTTGTAAAACATGTTTTAATTTGTTTTTTAACTTAAAGAAATACTACAGGCCCTGCGTCTGCAATTAGCAGGAAGAGGCAGAAGTGCTTGCTAAAATAAGTAAGGCAAGAGCAAATAACATAACAAACTACATACCGTGACTTTCCTTCCTAGATAGGATTCTGTGATCCTGACATTTCTTCTTCTTTTGTCTCTACTTTTTACAAATAAATGTGGCTGAGACTCATGTAGCTGACCATTGCACATGTCAAATGCAATTATGTCACTTTCTTCTCTGGCAACAAAACCACAATTACATGATGCTGGGTAGTGAAGGCTTCCACAGTCCCACTGGCGCACATGAACTTCAAAATCCCGAGATGTACTCTTATAGAGCACAAATGTTCCTGTTTTAAAATTATCATACTGTCTGGAATAAAAATAAAATTATGTGATATTATCATCATCTCAAATTATAATAAAAAGGAGTAACATACTGTATTATCAGCTTTTCTCAGTTGAATAAAAAATTTTATAATATTTTATTGGCATGTGGTATATTCTTTTTTTTCAGTTGCACTAAGAAAGGCAAATGTTATTGTTAAACTCCCCCGCCTCCAAAATAATCTTCTTAATCTAGACAATCAGCATCTTCACTTATTACCTTGTGAGAGCTGCAAATCAGAGCATGTAGAAAAAAGAAAAAGGATGAATAAGGATGAATCCATGAGGAGTGGAACAACTTCCTGTAAGAAAGTAGGATGGAAAGCAGAATAGGAGTGGGGGACGGGTGTGTGTGTGTGTGTGTGTGTGTGTGTGTGTGTGTGTGTGTGTGTGAGAGAGAGTCAAGAAGACATGAGTAGGTGACAGCAGAAGATGGCAATGCCAACAAACACTTTTAACTCTTTAATATGGGAACATTCAGCATGCCTCTAAAGGGTTAAATATACACAGGTGAAATAGCAGGAGGCTGAATCAGAAATTCAATAATCACCACCCCTCCATCAGATTCTGTCTTAAATACTCCAGCACCAACATTTACTTTTTAGACACTATGATCACTATCCAGAATGGTAAAATACAAACCACCACATACAAGAAACCCACAGACCAACGTACATATCTGCACAGAACCAGCAATCACCCTAAACACAACAAGAAAGCTGTAATCTACAGCCAACCCCTGACCTCTGATACCACCAAATTTGCACTGAGGAGAACACCCGTGATCATCACCTCCCAAATCTCAAAAGAGCTTTCACTCACAAGAACATGCCTCTAGAGAGAGAATCAGACTTTTGAGAGAGCCACCCAGATACCACATGAAGAATTGCTGCAATACAGAAAGAAAGTCCCCAGTAATCGCACACCATTAGTCATGACGTATCATCCCTCCCTGGAACCTATATGGAAAATCCTCAAACAATAGCAACCCATACTAGAAGAATATACAATGTTTAAAGAGACCTTCCCAGAACCACCCATCCTAGCCTTTAAACAAGCACTGAACCTCGCCAACCTCATCACTAGAAGCAAACTTCCTACGGTCCAAAACACACCAAATGGATGCAGACCATTTGATGACAAGAAATGTCAAACCTGCCAACATTTCTCCACCACTCCCACAATAAATACACCTCACAACAGAACCATCAGCATTCCTGAATCTTACATCTGCACCTCCAGAAATGTAATGCATCTCATCCAGTGTGCTAAATGCCGTGATGGAAAATACATAGAAGAAACCAAACAAGAAGTGCGTACCAGAATGAACTCACGCGGAAAATCTGTCAAAGACAAGAATGCCCAATTACCTGTGGGGGCACACTTCTCACTAGACAATCACTCCCTCTGATCTCTCAGTTCTAATCCTCAAAGGGAATTTACAAAGCACCTTTTGCAGATGAGCCTACGAACTTCACTTCATCAACCTACTGGATACAAAAAAATCATGGACTAATAGACATTGGATTTATGGCACATTATAACCTGCCTGTCACGGCGGGGTCCTCGCACTCCTTAAGGTCCCTCGCTCCGTGTCAGGCTAGCCCAAGGCACCCTCTAATTCTCGCCCGCCACGTCTTGCTGGAATATATATAGTTGGGAGGCTGCCTATGACTCCCTGGGCACGGCTACTCGGGACCTCTGTCCCCGCGGTTCTCCCGGACTCCTGTGGTCACCCGGTATGATGGGTGCTCCCCAAGCACCCTAGCCTTATGGGCTATGCGTGGCTCCTACCAGCCC
>NW_005842449.1:1264817-1282533 GCF_000455745.1 Alligator sinensis
CTGGCGACACTCAGCTGGGCTCGTTATGACCTGCCAGGGCTCTGTCTCTCTCCCTGGCAGTTTCTCCCCTCTAGGAGCAGAGCACCGCGGTGCTCTGCGACACAGCCTAACATCTGATACCCCAGATAACCTCTCACTATTTACCAGCTACATCTTATTACCAGGTCTACATTCCTTTCCCCACTACCACCTGTTTTTTACCCACTGACTGCCTCAATTTGCTTTTTCACTGACTGGCATTCTTGCATACTGGCCTCTAGCTTCTATTCTATTCTAGTCCATCCAGGCGGTGCTCTGCGACACAGCCTAACATCTGATACCCCAGATAACCTCTCACTATTTACCAGCTACATCTTATTACCAGGTCTACATTCCTTTCCCCACTACCACCTGTTTTTTACCCACTGACTGCCTCAATTTGCTTTTTCACTGACTGGCATTCTTGCATACTGGCCTCTAGCTTCTATTCTATTCTAGTCCATCCAGGAGGAGCACAGAGCAGCTGCAGAGTGGGGCTGTGCAAAATTTTGACGGGTGTTTCATTTCAAAGCTGTTTTGACACATTTCAAGCTCAAAACAATGAAACTGAAATGAAACAAAAGGCTTCGGCACAGCTTCAAAACAAAATGAGGGCACTCGAAAGGTTTTGAAAGTTTAAAAACGTTTCGAGTTTCAAAGCAGCCCAGTGGCTGGAGGCGGGGGAGAGCCAGGGCTATGCTCGGAGAGGCTCCGCCAGCCTCAAGGAGCTCAGCCCAGCAGCAGGAGGTGGCAGGAGAGCCAGCGGTGGAGTCGCTCCAAGCGCAGTCCTGGTGAGTACAGCCTGGTGGCAGGAGGCTCCGCAGCCCCATGGAGCTGAGCCTGGCAGTGAGAGGCAGCGGATAGCCAGTGGTGGAGCTGCTCCGAGCGCAGCCCTGGCTCCAAGCGCAGCCCTAGGCAGTGGCTCTCTGCCTCGCCAGGCTCAACTCCATGGGGCTGTGGAGCCTCCCGCTGCTGGGCTGTGTTCACCAGGGCTGTGCTCTGAGTGGCTCTGCCACTGGCTGTCCTGCCAGGGAGCTCCATGGGACTGGTGGAGCCACTTGAAGTGCAACCCTTGCTCTGAGCACAGCCCTGGTGAGCATAGCCCAGCAGGTAGGGGCTCCACAGCCTCATGGAGCTGAGCCTAGCAGCGGGAGGTGGCAGGAGGCAGTGGAGAGCCAGTGGCGGAGTCGCTCAGAGTTCAGTCCTGGCTCCAAGCACAGCCCAGGCCAGTGGCTCTCCCCTGCCTCCCACCACCAGGCTCAGCTCCCCACATAGCTCAGCCTGGCAGCGAGGGAGCCAGTGGTGGAGCCACTCTGAGAGCAGCCCTGGCTCCAAGCGCAGCCCTGGTGAACACAGCCTGGCAGCTGGAGGCTGTGCAGCCCCATGGAACTGAGCCTGGGAGTGGGAGGTGGTGGAAAGCCAGTGGTGGAGCCACTTGGAGTGCAGCCCTGGCTCCAAGCGCAGCCTTGGCCAGTGGCTCTCTGCCACCTCCTGCCACCAGGCTCAGCTTCATGGGGCTGGCAGAGCTGCTTGGAGTGAAGTCCAGAGGCAGGAAGAGCCAGGGCTGCACTCTGAGTGGCTCTGCCAGCCCCACAGAGCTCAACCTGCCCTCCCAGGGGTGCGGGGCCCCCATATCTGCGAGCAGGATGACAGGAGGCTGCTGCTGTTGGCAAGTGATATGAGTTTTGCTTTCAACTGTTTGAGGTGCAGTTTCACAAAATCCCCTGCACCTATCTCCTTGCAACTTGGCAGACTTTGTGCCCTCAGAGGGGGCTACCATCCCTACAATTTTCTTCTGAATCAGGCAAGAAATGACGACGTTATAGGCATTTTCATGATTCCCCATTATAGCCTATGGCCGAAACGTTGAAAAGCATCGAAACACTGAATTAGTTTTGACAAAGCAGAACAGAACAGTGCTTTGAAATGAAACTAAACAAAACTCTGTCCCTTTGAAATAGGGGAATGGAAGTTGAAATGAAACAGTGCTGTTTTGCCCTGCCCTACTGCAGAGGCTTCCTCAGCCTGAAGAAGGGGGTTTGTACCTGAAGGATTGCAAAGAAGCATTTTTCCAACTATTTTAGTTTATCTAATGAAAGATATCAGATTTACCTGAAGACCTTGTTTACCAGTGAAGCTATACTTATCATATAAAAGTTTAAATGCTTAATCTTTTACATCCCTAGTATGAAGAATCTGAAGTCATATGTGAGATGGGATACTAATTGCCTCACACAAGGTTAACACATGCAGCACTTGCTGTATAAATCCCAGACAGGTACTACAGCCCACCTGCTCAAAGTATTTAGGTGTGCCGCCTTTGTCAGGATGTAGGGAGAATCTAGCTTGGGTAACTACAACATCTCTTGCTGTGGACACCATCTTGCATCACCTCCTTTTGCTTGGTCAATACTCCCACGATCTGTTCTGATGTTCTTACATGTGCTTTTTAAATCATAGGTGTGCTGCCAGTGACTGATCATTTTATGCAGGCAGCAGGTTATATAGCCAGTCTTTCTCTCTTGGACCTGCTCCACAGCCTCATTTCAGGAGAAAAGAACCCATATGCTTTATTCTGTTGCCATAAAGCAAAACAGTCTCTTGCCACTAGAACTATAAATATTAACAGCAAGCGAGACCTGAGGAAGGGTACCGATGCCCAAAAGCTTGTCTCTGTCTATCACAACTAGAGAGTTAATCTAATAGAAGAAACTATCCACAAAAATTTTTTCCTCTTGCATATTTCCTGAAGCATCAGGCAACAACATCACTTCAACACTATCAATAACAAGCATGTTATTTGAAACATATTTCCTCAGTATGCATGGAGTAGAAAGGGAAAAGGCACAACAAGCAGCTTAACTGTGTTATTAATGTAAGGTCATGAAGTCACTTAAAATTAAAGTATTAAACCAATAATTACCTTCCATCAAATGTCACTATGTGTGGGTCAGTAAATGAGTAGCAGTAAGCAGAGGGCAGATCCTTTACCATGATCTTCAGATCAAAGGGATACAAAGTAACAGTTATCAGATCAAGCAATAAATATCACTTGTTATTTACTTATCTTAAAATATTTTAATGTCATCCTGAAATATTTTGATTACTTTATAATCAATCCATTCATCGTATCATAGAATCATAGAAAATTAGGGTTGGAAGGGACCTCAGGAGGCCATCTAGCCCAACCCCCTGCTCAAAGCAAGACCATCCCCAACTACATCATCCCAACCAAAGCTTTGTCTCTTTTCAAGTGTCATTTTATGTTTTTCACTGATGATATTAACTTTAAAATATTATCAGTATATATATCTTTCAATTCAAAAGAAAAATGGTTGCACTTAGATGAAAAAATTAAGTTGACAAAATACTCTTTCAGTTATTTTGGTGTGAATCACTACAGATCAACTGAAGAAATGAAGCTTCATTTAATAGCATCTAAGATTCTGGCCATCTCTTTTTATAAAGTTTTTACATGATGATTTTCAACCTGTATGCTTTCAGGAGTGTACCCGCTCCACAGGAAATTGTCACTAGATACAGGTTCCACCACAATCTGGGTAAGTATGTCTCCATCTTGCACAAAATCTGTCACAGCAGTAAAATAAATTACAGCTTGGCCACAGGTTCTGTTATGGCAGGGTTTCTGGAGAAGATCCACATGACAAGAAGAAAGAGCCAAGTTCAAGCCTTTCTGCTCTTTACCTGTTTCAATGAAAACAGATCATTAGTCAGTCAGAGAAAAAGTCACATTAGAGGATTTTTTCCATACTGTTTGCTTAAGGAACAAATAAAGATTTTGCTGATGAATAAGAGCAAAAGCCTTCTACTTTTTAGATATTTTAGTATACAGGAAATTTGGCTATTTATTAGAAGTGCACCAATACATCGGGCCAATATCATAGTATCGTAGTGCTTAGGGTTGGAAGGGACCTAAACAGATCATCAGATCCGACCCCCTGCCCTAGGCAGGAACGGGTGCTGGGGCCATATCACCACAGCCAAATATCTGTCCAGGCTCCTCTTGAAGACCCCCAAGGTAGGAGAGAGCACCACCTCAGTTGGAGCCCATTCCAGAGCCTGGCAGCCCTAACTGTAAAGTAATGTCTCCTAATGTCCAGCCTGAACCTTCTCTCTAACCATTTGTGGCTATTATTCCTAGTAACCCCAGCTGGTGCCCGGGGGAACAGACCCTCCCTTGATTCCTGTGAGTTTGTAAACAGCCACCAGATCCCCCCTCAGCCTTCTCTTGTGGAAGCTGAATAGGTTCAGGCCCTTTAGCCTCTCTTCATATAGCCTGCCCCAGTGCCCCTTGGCCATGCCAGTGGCCCTCCTCTGGACCCTCTCAATGCTAGCCACATCTCTCCTGAAGTGCGGCACCCAGAACTGGACGCAGTACTCCAACTATACCAATATGAAGAAAAATGGCTTTATTGGATATCCGGCTGATAAATGCCCATGCTGCACGCAGCTGCCATGCAGCACTCAGGCACCAAGGAGCATAGCTGGCAGCATGGAGAACTGCCTCCAGCTGGTAAGTCTGGTGTGATGGAAGGGGAGAGGGAATGGAACGGGCGTGGGAGGACAGATCAATGCCTCCTGCAGTGAGGGAGAGGTCAGAGGCAGGGGCAGGCGCTGCCCAAGCAGGGCGGCAGGGGAGTGGAGCCACAACTCGTGGTGTGGGGAGGTGGCCTGTGCTGCTGCTTGCACCCTGGGAGGGTATTTGCCCCCCCGATCTGCATGGGACAGGGCGGGTTGCAGCCAGGGCTATGCAGGGCTCTTCTTGGCGAGGGCTGGGCTCAGAGTAGGCACTGGTGGCATTGGGAGGATGCTGCATCCACCCCAAATTTCATCACTGCTCTGCTCCCAGCGCTGCTGCTGCCAGCTGCCCAGTGCAGCCCCAGCTCTTCCTGGCACATGGGTGGAGGTGCGGTGTTGAGCTGGGGCTTCATTGGACAGCTGATGATGGTGGTGCTGGGGGCAGAGGGGTGGCGAAATTTGGGGTGGATGCAGCATCCTCCCAGCACCGCCAGCGCCTGCTCTGAGCCCAGCCCCTGCCAAGAAAAGCCTCATGCAACCCTGATTGCAGCCCATTCTGCCCCGCAAAGATCTGGGGGGGGAACCCCCCCTCCCCTCCTGGGGTACAAGCAGTGGTGGGAGTTGCCTTCCCCCACCACAAGCCACGCTTCTGCTCCCCCCCCCCAACCCCACCTGGGCAGTGCCTGCCCCTGACCCCTCCCTCACTGCAGGGGGCATTGATCTGTCCCTCCCACGCTGCTTCCCTCCCCCCTCCATCACACTAGACTTAACAGCTGGAAGCAGCTGTATCAGAAATCATATCGGTATCGACTGATATGCCTCCTTAAATAGGCAGGTGGCCTAATGAAATGTCCACAGAAGGTAACAAAAAGTTTCCTATCGACTTTTAACTGGTGTGGGTTCTAGCCTCTGAGTCTCAATACTTTAGATGCCAGTAGATACAGTCTCTGACCATAGATATATTATACCATATCTTGTACATACCATCACATTTCCTCTCAAAAAGGCTCCTAAAACAACCTCCCACCCAAGTTTAGAGGAAATTCGTAGAAATACACAAAAATTAGGACAATAATTACCTTGTTCAATAGTTTTTAATTTTAATGAGATTTTGCAGTCATTTTCAAGTTGGCTAAATTGAGGACATGGAATAGGAACTGTACTTTCTATTGTTAATCTGTATTCTTTCCCATCTTCTGATATATCAAGTGCCTCAGGCTGCATCTAACATAAAAGGTTATACTGAGAATGTAATTCATTTTTCTCCGATTGTGTGAACTATATTAATAAGAAAAAAACTGCATTTTCTGGATAACTTTTGAAAAGTTAAAATACAAACAACTTTTTATAGCTGTAAAAAGTGATTTATAAAGCTATCTTCTCTTAAAAGCAGTATCCCCCCCAAAAAACAAAACATAATATTTCTCCTTCAACAAGTTTCTATAAACTTGATATATAGATTCATATAGCTTTACAAATAAATATATACAGTTGGGCTAAATTTAGAGAGACCTTAAACTAGCTCTGAAAGGGGGTTGCAATTTTGCGTATAAAATCATAATGAGAAAAGAAAAATGATGTGTTCACATTTTATAAAGCACAATGCAGAATTTAAACACATGTGGCATTCCTAAGGCATCTTGAACCTGAAGATTATTTATGTGGGTGTGCTTTTATACACTACAGTCCCACTGAAGTCAATGAAAATAGTAAAAGGGCATAAAAATAAGCAGAACAGACTGTAGCGGGGCAATTCTAGCTCACAGATATCAGATCAGCCACTGGCCTGCTTCAACCTATGCCAGTGACTGATTCAATCATTCTCTACTTCCAGTATTTGAAGGGGCATGAAAATAATTTTGACTTCACATCGGGTGTGTCTACACATGCCCTCCCCCCAGTTGTTAACTCCATCATCATTTAATACTTGCTTTAGGAAGTACTAAATGATGATGCAGTAACAGCCATTATTGCTCCATCCCGGCAACACACAGTTATTTTTAGCAGGTACATTGCCCTAGTGATGCACTATAGCTATGGTGACATAGTGTTGGCATCACAGTTTGTGCACACCAACGATACATTGACATAGCTCATTGCTACAGAGACATAGCTTCTCATGTAGATGTGCCCACCATCTCCTAAATCTGAACCCAGTGCAGCTGAAGAATGTGCTCTATTAGTTTACAATCAATTCACTTTGTGTTCCCTGCTCATAAACCTTTTTGTTGCTCACCTTCCCAGCATTATGACTTTCTAGCTATTGTGACTGAAGTGGAACAATGGAAAACAAAAAAAGTAATAACATTTAAATGAGGAATTATTTTAGTAAACAAAAAACCCCTATAGAATACCTCGTCTACTTCTATAGCTGTAATTAACAACCATAATCAGAAAGGCATCTATTGTGATACAGTAAAGTATTGTTTTCTTTCCTGAGTACCTTTATGCCAGCAAAAAATTCCTTGCTCTCAACAGGTGAGCTTTGTACATCTGGTTTCTCCAAGAAAAAAGCAGAACTGCTACAATAGATCTGTAAACAAGAGTAATATAGCAGTAAAATACATATTATGTTTTACGTGGTGGTTCATTTAGGATTGGCAGCTTATTAAATAAAACAGTACCTAAACAACTGATTTTCTGATTGGCTACCAGTGCAATGTCACCTACAAACAGCCCTGAAAATATGGTTGTCAGTCACATGAAGAAATATTCCTGCATCTGTTTGAGAAGGGCTGAAATGGGAACCTTAGCTCTTATTTTAGCATTTATGAATGACAGGAATTTTGTTTATTAGGGCTCAATACTTCTATTCTTTTCAAAAGCACCAGGTGATCTTAGGACTTGATCCTGCTCCCACTGAAGTCAAAGACAAAACTTCTACTGTTTTTTATCATGCAGAATAAAGCCCAGAGACTAAGCAGAGATAGTTAAAAAGCCCTAGGCTGAATTGACTCAATCTTCACAGATCAGTCTAAGCTGCATAGATTGAACTGATAAGCAAATGAACAAACATGCTTCTGTGCCTCCTGCTTTGAGCAGCCTCTTGGCCCTCCCAACTCTTACCTCCCTCCCTTTCCTCCCTGCCTGCCTTTCTCCCATGCTCCAAGACTGTGGGGCTTCCTGGCCTTTTCTCTGCTTGCCAGTAAGTTGTTGGGGGTTTTTTTTCCATTTGTTTGTTTCAGGGAGCCCACCAAAATCATGGAGCCCCCTGCTTGGGGATGGTCCAAAACTACAATTTAATTACCCTGATTAAGCCTAGGGAAGCTATACATCCACACTTAACACATGGATGAATGTCTTCCCTGGACTTAACCAGGGTAATTAAGTCACAGTTACAGGCCATGTGGCAATCTGTAGGGAGGGGTGGGACTGCCGGGGGTGGCCCTGCTGCACACCAGCCTGCAAAAAGGGCAGCCAGCCCTGGGATCTGCCAGTGAAATCAGCTGGCTGCCTCAAGTTTGGTATACCCCCTAGTAATCAGGCATTTAAGTTTTATGTCTCACCCAAAAGACAGAACCTATAACCACCTAGTGCTCAGAATACCATATTAATGGAGTGGTTTGCTACTGGTAGGTGTTACAGGCTATTATTGAAGTGCCAATCCACATCAAACCTGGTTACTTTACAGGATCAGACAAGACCACAGTTGAAAGTAAAAAGGTGCAGGATCAAGCTTGAATTATACACTTGCTAGTGGGAGTGTTACAGACACAGTACTTAAAAGCCCCAAGACCTTGATGGCAATAATTGCTTCTGATGTATTCATGAGGTTTCTGCACTCTTATTGGCAACAGTGATATAAACAACAACTGGAAGTGTAGTATTGCTGCCAAGAAAAATTATATAGAAAGGTGCTGTGACTCTGCCTCTAATGTTAAGTGTTGCTCTCAGCTGAATATATATGAAATGATAGGTGGGTAGATAAAATGGGCACTGAGGAAAATAACATTTTTACAAAAAAACAGAAAGATTATAATTTTTTTAAACATACCTTGTCTCCAAGTCTGAGGTTTATGCCATCCAGTTCTAAATGTGAAAATGTCTGAACTGTTGTTTCTTGTTTCAATTCCTCCTTAAGGCCTGTAGAAGAAAGCCTGGACCAAGCAACAATAAACCCCACTGAGCTGTTTGCAAGAGGAAAGTCAAAGTTGCACCTTAAATAAACACTGGCTTCCACAGTTTCTGCCACAACTTCAGGGATAGCTGGAGGTAGTGGTGGAAGAGATGGGGAGGATGAAGGAGGCAGTTTGCCTAGACAGATAAAAATGTAAGTTGATTATTTCATTTTGAGGCAACTCAACAATGACTTATCTTGACTAACCCACACTGAGGAAGTTTAAATATCAATTATAAAAAGAGAAGCATTATTCTTTCCACATATATACTATGTATACTTTATGGCTAGGTACAGACATTGAATAAGCCCAACATGGAATTGATTTTAGTTATGCAGTTTTCTGTAAGTGGTGTAATTTACATTGGTGAGAAACAGAACACACATTTTCCCTCTGGTGGGGTGGGGTTCAGTCGGGTTCAGCCATTTTTAAACCAGTCTATGTTTAGAAGTTCTGTTCTGTTATGGGTACAGACTGGTTTTGTGTGCTAAACTTCTGTTCTGTTATGGCTATAGACAAGTTTCTGATTGCTTATAAAAGCGTAATGTCTGGACGTGGCCTTACATTTTAAAAAGTATGTGAATAACAAAAATATTTTTTTTTCTTTTAATTATAAAAATGAGAAAAGTTTTTTTTCAGACATCTGTGTTATCTTTGTCTATGGGGCTGGATAAAAAATAAAAGCAGATTTTCTATGTTTGTTTTATGAAAATCTGAATATCAATTTTTTATTTATTTTTAGAAATGGGGGCAGGTAAAAGGGCAATGAAGTAAGACAGATGTCTGCTAGAGAGCAGAAAGTAATAGGCACAGTTTCCTAGCCTGTGAACAGAGATGCTAGTGGTTGAGGTGTGATGGAGAAGCAGGCAACACACATGATACTCATAGAAGTATCAACTGATTCTGCAAATC
The DNA here is from genome assembly GCF_000455745.1 of Alligator sinensis. Taxonomy (NCBI): domain Eukaryota; kingdom Metazoa; phylum Chordata; order Crocodylia; family Alligatoridae; genus Alligator; species Alligator sinensis. The sequence goes on from NW_005842449.1 coordinate 1,274,405, forward strand.
AGAGTGCCTTGTCATTCCATGCTATTAACGTAGATTTTATTTATTTAACATTTGTATCTACCATTTAAGGTGCACAGCATTTTATACCGTAAAGATATGATTTCAACTCTGAGAAGGCTATAACCTGCAACTATGACTTACTGGGTAATACCCCTGATACTAAGAACTTACTTTTTAAATCATGATAATGTTGATTTCTCTTGATATTTACTGAGTCTCAAGCTGTTTATGATCATTAGCAGCGTTATCTTAATTTCTTTTAGGCAGAAGGGCAAGTTAATTCATTTAACAAAAAAGGTAAATAAATTAATAAATAGATTAAAGCATTGGATTATGTCAGTAAAGAAAACATTGACAGTCAGAACAAAATGCTTACTGTTACAGATGCCTTGATTTTCCATTTTACCAGGATCACACAGCTGTGGCTTTGTATCTGCAACAACTATAGAGATTTTCCTTTAGTAGTATATCCATATAGAGAGAGATTAATTATAGACCAAGTTTCCTAAAATACTGACCCATGTTCAGTAAATTAAAAGCCATATCCTGGTACCTGCAATCTGCCTCAGATACTATTATGAAAAGTCAGTACCAAAACTAAAGATGCACATCTCAAGTAAATTGGTTGCATCCAAGAGAAAGACACAGACCACCTGTAGTGTACAACTCTTCTGCTTAGTATGGGTGTACAGTGTTTGCCATTGAGCCATTGCTTGTGAGCTTTGCCTACTGAGCTAAAATGCTCTCTTAAATGAAAATCTTTCTCTGCAGCAAAACTTAAATACCGTGTGAATTAACTGGTCCCTAAGATTCAACCAAGTTCCACGGAGATCTATTTTGAAAAGTAATTGCTCATATGATGGCCTAACTCAAAGCATTTATGTAATAGCCACTTCCTGCAAAGAACAGATTGCAGTAGTTGATACTTGTTTAAATACGAATATATTAATACATTTGGAACAATTTTAAAAAGAGGTGGGCCAGCTACAAGTTAAGAGAAAAAAAATGGGACCCAACTACATTGAAAAAAATCAAACTAGCAAGAGCAGATTGCCCAATGTTACAAAGTTTGTATTTTTCAACTCATACAAGTTGTGACAGTTGGAAAACTTGCATTTTACAGCTATCAAGTGTTAAAGAGGAAACACAGTGTGTGCGGTAGACAAGACAGAAGGGAAAAGCACAAAAATGAAAAAGAATCTGCTCATATGAACATATGCTACAAACAAAGGAAATGAAGAAAGGGATCCTTGCCCCCCCCAAATTCTTCAGGTTCAGAGTGCCTGAAGCAGGTATCCCTTGATAACCACTGCAGCTAGTTTCCTACATCAGATCTGGGCAGTAAATTTGGGTCCACTGTTGTCACACCATCTTTCCTGCCTACATTAAGGTGCTATCTGCAGCAAAGACAACATGTAAAGTTGTATTTCATAGGTTCTCCACTGCTTTAGCTCCTCACACCATGTAAATACAGCTGCTCTGCTGTTTTTGCCTTGAAGGCATGCCACCAGTAGAGAGGCTCAAGTGGTTAATATGTACTGTAAAGTCAGGGGTTGTTTTTCTCTTGGCCTCAAGGAAATAATATCAGATCCATAGAGCCAAACTCTTTTATTCTTATTTATACTGGGACAAATTTGTTGCCTGATGAAGTCAATGGAAAGATTTGCATGTATTCTACTAGACACTGGATCCAGCCCATAATGATTTTAATGTGAATACCTACAAAGTAAGTGCTATGACAGGAGTAAAAGTATCAGAATCTGATCAACAAGAGATACTACAGAAACAGCATCAAACTTTTATTTGTTGCACTATTGCCCCCCCTGCCTCAACACATGGTACACAGAATTATCATGTGGAAGGCTAAGAAAAATCTACCCTAAATTATGAGCTATGCAATGGGAGCCTTGTTAATAGCTGCAGTGGGTACTCTTAAATCGCTGGTATGTTTTAAGTCCCTGTACCTATCTTCAGTCACTTGTACATACAGATCAAGCAAATTTGGGGACGTATAACTGTTGCAATTATCTTATTGTTTACAGGCACTGAGATGTGCATTTGATACAAATACTTAAAAAAATAACACAAAGCTCATTATTAATGATAAAACTAGTAAACCTGCATAAAAAAAGAAAAACTTAATATTTGAAGTTGTGGTCCTTTTTGAAAACAGCATTAAACATTCAAGGTAAATTTACTTATGTTTTTGGGATGGGGTGTTTATTTCACAGTTTATTATTTTCAGTTTAAGAAAGAAATTTGCTCTGAGTTTAATACAGTGATGAAAATATTTTTTACTAGTTAACAATAAAAATAAATTTATTATACGATAAACATGAAGCAATTGTTTGGGTAGGGTCAGTAAATAAGCTGCAAAGGCTAATGAAAAATGCTTATGCATGCAATAGTTTCTCTCCCATTTTATTAAAAAAGCTGTTCATTAAATTGCAATAATTATTTTGCCTCTCATATATATCATTACAAATAAATACATTATGGTTTATTACAAAATTAGAATATTTCATCTCTTGATAATGACAGATTTACATACATTCTTTAACTAAAATGCTAGAAAACAACTTTTTGAAAATAATTGTTTATCCTTATCACTTTGATTCCAGTAGAACCATATTAGTGCCAATATTTTTATAGAATCAGACCCAGGAAGGGACCTTAGTGGTCATGTAATGCAGTTCCCTGAACAGAAGCAGAATTTGCTATCCCTAAGCCATCTCAGTCAGAGGTTTGTTCAGCCTCTTCTTGAAATCCTCCAATGAAAGAAATTCACAACACCCCGACACAGATTGTTCTATTGTCCTAATGCACTTACAGGTAAAAAGAGTTTTTCCTGAGAATTTATATAAATCTTCTTTGCTGAAGTTCAAATCCATTGCAATATGTTCTAAGTCTCTATGGAAGAAAAATATTTATCTATCTCCTTTATTGCGGTCTAACAAATATTTGAAGACTGCTATCCTGTTCATCCTTAGGGTACATACAGATATTTGGGGAGGTTAAGGGGAGGTTAGGTCATGTTAAAAATGGCCACCTGATCTACCTTAGTTTACCCAGGTGTGGACCTTAAACTCAGATCTATAGTTAGGTTGATCTAAGTGCAAACTGTAAAGAAATTCAGGAAGATTAGATCGGTCTAAAGAAGGCCAACCCAATTTAAGTTAAGTGTACACCTGAGGTAATCTAACTTAGATCAGGTTGGGCAACACTGATTTAACTGAACAGTTCCTAGTGCACTTGCTGGCCCCAGTCCTCAGCCTGCACTTTCCTTACCTGTCTCCCTAGCACTGGGTTATTTTTAGTTCCCCAGCCCCTCCTCCCACCCCCAGATAGATTGAAACCAGTCATTAAATAAGCAAAATGTTACAATTAAATAAAATTGCAAATACAAATTTGGCTTGGTCTCAACTTAAGTACTTGTGTAAGATTTTTTTTTTCTGATTTTGGGCCCTATACATTATCTAATGGAGCTCTGCATTGGTGTAGGGTTCTACACTTAATCTAATTACCGGATCAAGATCTAAGAACCTATTTTTGAAAACTTGGTACTTAGAATTTCTCATAAAACCAAGCAGATTTTTTTAGAAGGCATTTTAGAACTATACTTTTCTAATTCTTTTGCATCCCATCAAGACTAATTCCCATCCCATCCAGACTTAATAGTAAGATATTTTAATAATGTCACATATGTATAGTTTAATTCCTTGTTTGAGGCACTAAGTAATCGATCAAAACTTACTCTGACACAATTTTGCCTTGCTACGATATCTTGGTAAATTATTTTCCTACACTATTAATATTACAAGTACAAGTGACTCCCCCCCTCCCTGCCCCCAGTTGCCAATCAGCCACCAGGGGACTCCTTCCTTCTTGACCAGCCACCGGGGGTACACTGACCCAAAAAGCTTAAAAACCCTCTGATTATAGGAAAACTTTCAAATATACGTTTTTATTTTTAAATGTTTACATTTCACAAATTGCCAGATCAAGTGATGAGTGAAAACACAAGAAAAATAATGATCAATTGGAAAAAATGATTAAAGTTATGATTTGGGTATGTAGGCAGACAAGGTTCTATGGGTAAATGTGATATCTTTTATTAGACCAATTAAACAGTTGGGGAAAATGTTCTTTGCAAGCTTTCAGGTAACAACACCCTTCTTCAGGCATAGGGAGAGTTTGTTGTTTCTATGTGTGTGCTCTTACTCCACCCAGGAGAGCACACATGGTGCCATGGGGTGCCACACAATATCGGCACTTTTAGATATGAAAACACTTGCACATGATTTATAAAATAAACTCAGAAGTTTCAAGTAGAAATTCAGTGTCAAAGACCACAACAGGTCGGAATGGTTTTCTCAGATCTTTGCAAGAGAAAAACTGCTCTATTCTACACTAATGAAACACATTTTGTAAGATTATAAACACGTTTTCTCACCTTCTGCACAGTACCCCATGCACCCCTGGGTAGGCTGTAGTAAGTAGATGAAGAAATTGCCACAGTTCCTCACGCTTACAGGGATTCGGAAAAGACAGCAATCTTTTGTGGCACTGAAGAAAAACTGCCATGTTGCACAAGCTGTTAATTGTTTGATCTCACCAGGCTGAGGCATGGATTCTGACTCCCTCAGAGATAACCAAACAGGAGCTTGAGTTCCACAGTGGTTCATCTTTAGCACGAAACAAAAATTAGCAGAAATACTGTTATAGAGTTTAATGAAAGATGCTTATGTTTTCAATTATTTTAGTGCACAAGCAGGTACTTACATGCATCTACTAGGCCAAGCACTCAGATTAAAAGATTCCTTCATATAAACTGTGTGTTGCAGAATGCTATCAGAGAAGGAATCTATTTAAAGCAGGGGTCAGCAACCTAGTCTGTCAGTTGGACTCAGCCTACAAAAGGATTTAATCCTGCCTGCAAAGTCAAGGTAGTGGCAGGAGTTCAGTAGCAGCAGGGTTTGTCAACAATTGAGTGAACACAGGTTGCAAGCATGGCAAAGGCAAGTGGGTCAGTGGTGACAGAGGGACTCCATGGCAAGGGAGGTGGTAGAAGCCGCCCAATTTGAGACTGAACTCCATTTTTTTGGCCCATTGGTGCCAAAAGGTTATCAACACCTGATTTTAAAGAGTTAGTATATTATTCTTCCAGTCAATTTATCAGTAACTTGGAGAACATATCATGCTGCTGAAGTTTGTAGAGTGCTATTAAAGCTAGGAGGTAAAAACAATCAAAACTTTGAACCTGAAGTTTTGAGATTTGCATGAAGTTTGGAAAAGTCTCAGTACAGTTATCCAATTCATATGTCACAGGGTGAAATAGCTCTGCTGAAAGATTTTAGGTACAGATTCAGCTATGTCTACCTTAACTTTGAGATCACAGAAACAAAAGTGCAGAAAGCATGTGACTGAGGGTCAAGCCTACTGGAATATAGAAAGAACAGCCTGAAGAGAGCTGGCAGAGAAGCAGTGTAGTAGGATCAGCTCCAGTAACTGGAGAAAGACTAGAGATGGGTTCCTGCTGCAAGGGATCTAATGTGGAGAGCTGAAATAGGTTGCTGAAGAAACTCTTTCATAGCCAAATGGACAGATATTCAGGATGGAGCAAGAGAACATACTTATAACCTAGTTATAGAAGGATTCCCTGAGGAGGAAACTGAGGCACAGACATCTAAATGCCAGCATAGGTAAGTGGCCTGATTATACATAACCAGTTATATTTTTCAGAATCTGTTTTTATGGATGTACTTGTCACGGCTTCTTTGCTACAGTCAAGTTCCAATCTGCACTTAAAAGCAAGAATTCAACCTCTGTTACATAATGAGAATGCAATGCATCTTTCCAAAAGAGAATTTATTCTCTCAGAACAGAATATGTGGTATGAGAATTTATGCGTAATTGGTTAATTAGCTTGAATTTAAATTAATATAAAAATGTGACCTTTACGAATTTAGGCACTGGGTCAGTTTTGTCTTTGCTCTAACTCATTTTAACGGAATAATTCAGACCCTTCAAACACACTCCATGCAGTTAATACGGAGTAAAATATTATGCAAAGGTTATAACTAAAGAAATTTGGCCATCATGGAGGATTACTGTATCTAATTGTTATGGTTGCATAAGCTACAAAAAGAGCAAGGATGACAACTCTGGTAACTCTTAAGTGAAGCATGGTGATATCAGAGATCTCTTAAAAGGCACAATGGGATCTGATTCACGATCCCAACAATAGCACCTCCTGCATGCCATAGGTGCATGGCAGAAGGCATGACTGGGATCAGGGATCTAACCCAATGCACCCTATTGCTGGTGCAGGGGGAGCTTAGGATCATGATTCCTGGATCCCCCTATACTAGCAAGTAGCAAGTCAAGTGCACAGTGTGCACAAGGCTGGGGCTGCCTGTCCATTGATGGGCACTCCCAGCCTTCAGAGCACACCAAAGCCTTGAAATGCTCTGGTACCCTCTTGAGGCTGGGAGTGACCATCAGTGTTGACACTTGAGTGCCAAGGCTCCAATGTGTCTCCAATGCTGAGACATTCCCCATCAGCAAACTGGCACTCACAAGGTTGGGAGCGCACTGGCCAGATATTCAATTTAAGGTGCGCTGGGAACCAACCACAAAATTATTATTCATATTCTGTGTAACAATTTTATGGCTTATCCCTCATTTTATTATGTCATTAACTGCATAAACATGTGACCACAATGCTACTTCAGATATGATTAACTGGTTAACCATGTCTTAAGGGTAACACCTGCCAAAGGCAGAGATAACAACCACTAGAGATATGCTCCAGTCAATATCCTGGTAACCTTTCTACCAGTCATGATGAACCAGAGATACAAACAAAAATGGACATGTATCAATAGGTGCCTAGGCTCATCAGTTCCTTTTGGGTTCTATAGATGCGTCCTTGAAAAGCACTCCTGGTAGGAACTGAAACAGCAGCATGCTGTGGGGTTGGGGAGCTGGGGGTGAAGAATGGCTTAACCAACAGATGCATCAGGAATCCAAGCTGAGTTTTCCTTTCCCCTTTTTCAATATGATGCTAGTGTCTGCAGTATAGCTCTCTAAATCCTTAGAGGATTGCAAATTAAGGGTTCAGAGTAAACTTCAGCACCTTTGCACTGCTCTGAAGATACAAAACAGCTGTAAACCCTATTTAACTAGCCAGTGTGCTTTAATTGTTCTATGTTCATTTATTGTACTGATGAAATGACTCTTAAAATATTGATATTGATACTCTTAAAATATTGTCTAGCCTCAGGCTAGACATCAGGAGGCGCTACTTCACTGTCAGGGCGGCTAGGATCTGGAACCAACTTCCAAGAGAAGTGGTGCTGGCTCCTACCCTGGGGGTCTTTAAGAGGAGGCTGGATGAATACCTTGCCGGGGTCATTTGACCCCAGTGCTCTTTTCTGCCATGGCAGGGGGTCGGACTTGATGATCTGCTCAGGTCCCTTCTGATCATACCAACTATGAAACTATGAAAAATATCATAAAATTCTGTAAAGTATTATAGAAATATAAGAGGACTGGAATGTCTTTTCTTTTTCACAATATAATTTTTCATTAAAAAACACAGAACTTTTAAAACAGAACTATATTAAGGCAGCATTAAGGCTGAGAGCACGTCACTTAAGGGTATAAACATTTCAGAAATGTACTAGTTCCAAAATCAAGCACTGCAACCACAGGAAATTCAAGGGTCACTCTTGAATCTGATATGATTTTTAGAGGTCAGATGCAAAATAATCTTAGCTCTAACTAATTTAAGGTAGAACTCCTTTAATTCAAGATATTTTAGAATTAATTTACCTCTTTTCTCTCTAAAGTGTATATTTTAAAATCATGCCTTTATGAGGGGAATCTTTGGCTAAAGACCTATATATCACTTTATAATATTTTTAGTAAAGTGCTATCCTTTTATTTATGTTTCAAACTATTTATTTATTTGATTTATATGCTGCCTTTCCCAACACAGGCTCAGGACAGCTAACAGGAAGAGAACAAAATACCTTATAACAGTATTAAAATAGAATATAACATACCAAATTAGAAGCTTCCAGAAGATGTCCAGGCTTAGGATATGACAGGCTTAAAGGGGAAAG
>NW_005842449.1:1282564-1286352 GCF_000455745.1 Alligator sinensis
TCCTGAGTGCAAGAGCAAACTGCTGAGAATGGCCATGTGTTTTTGCTAAGCAAACTTGGCATAATGATAATACTCGTGGAAAGTTGCTTTTGGCTGATCTCAATGGGGCATAAGGGAGAAGGCAGTCCTTTAGGTTAGGGGTGCACCAATAAAGATTTTCTTGGCCGATACCGATAGCCAATTATTCACCAGGCATATCGCCCACTAACAATCCAATAAACAATTTACAGGAGTGAAGCTGGGCAGCATGGAGAGCAGCGCCCTGCAGGTAAGTCCATGGAGGGGAAGGGACATGGAGGGGGCAGATCAAGGCTCCCACAGTGATGGAAGGAGTGAGGCAGAGCAGTGAATGGGACCCTGGGGCCAGGGCGGAGAGTGGAACGGAGCTGTGGGTGGCTTGTCCAGGGGATTGGCATCCTGGCACTTAAAAATGGCGGAAGAGGCGCTTAAACTAAAGCTTAAAGAATGAGATTTAGTTCAAGCACCATCGCCACCATTTTTAAGTGCTGGGACATTTTTAGGAGTGGAGCTGCGTGAAGCTAGGTTGGAGGTTTCCCTCTGTGGGCTCAGGGCTCTTTGCCTTGCTGCCTTTGCCCTGGGAGCTGTAAACTGTCCGCACTGAATCCCGTCTAATCTGGATTCAGTTTCATTTGGTTAACCTGCATGCAATTCCCACGTATGGCAAAGCACTGAACTAGTATAAACAAAACCTTCATAACAGTGATTATAAATGCTGGTTGGTTAAATGCTACAAAATTAACCTAAATAACCTAACCCCGACGTTTAGCTTTTGAGACGATGTAATATTCATGACACAATATTCCTGTACTTGTGAGTCTCATATTTCAGCTGACTTTGTGCATAAATTTCTACCTGGAGCATATCACATGCCTCAATCCTTCTGTTTAGTTAATATTCTTGGCTCCCTTTGGTGGGAACCCATCCCGTTATGAAAGTTTAAAGCAGAAGAATGTGTAATTTTTCACAGATAAAATAATGTGCACCAATACCTCTATGCACTTGGTTGGCATCTCAGCTGGCTTATCAAATATTAGAAAGCGGTACCATCCTGATGTTAGTGAATGATCACATATTAAATCCTGTATAGCTGATTGTTGAAGCTGTGATGAATCAAAATCAACACTTCGGTAAGGGCTCTGAAGGATCTGATGTCCACCAGGATAACATTCAAGAACTGCATAAATAAGAATATATAAGATATAATCTGCCTATCAAAGATCTGAATGTATAGGTGTAAAATCCTCTTAACTGGAAGGTGCTACAGAATTGTGAATCATTTTCTTCTGCAGTTGGATCATGACCCAGAACCCTGATTTCTTTAGTGCTATACTAAGTTACAATAAGAGACGGCAGGGTTTGCTTCTCTATAAGAACTTGTGCTAGCAAGGATAACTTGGGTTAACAAAAGCTTCTCTTCTCTCTATATATCTTATTTAGTCTATAAATGTGCTGATTTCAGACTAACACGGCTAGCTACCTCTTTCTGAGCAAGGCTATTGCCACAGTTAATGTTTTTCATGTTATACTAGCTCTTTTCATGCCTCTGTAAACAAACATAATTTGAAAACCATAAGAGGCTTTAGCTACAAAAGGGGAGGCATCCTTTGTAAAATACTGAATACGTATTTTTATTCCCAGCTTTAACCCTGTTGTTTTACTTTACAATTTGGAGCGATGCAAAATATTGCAGAAAAATCTTGTTTCAAATGGATTAAGGCAGGGTGGGCAAAATACAGCCCATGGGCCAGATACAGCCTGCCAATGGATTTTGTTTGGCCTGCAGCAAGCCCTTCAATCCCACCCAGCCCAGAAGCTGGAGGGAAGCCTAGGCTGTGGCGCATGGAGCCAGTCTCATCACCCCGGGTGTGTAGCAGGGCTGCAGTGGTGCGGCAGCCATACTCACTTCCTGGCAACCCTGGCGGCAGTAGAAGTTCTTTTCAGCTGCTGCTGCTGCCAGACCTGGCCCTTCTGCCTGGGCACCCCAGCCCATCTGCCCCAGGGTCACTGCTGGGGTCAGGACGGGCACGGGCAAGGTGTATGGCTGGGCAGATGGGATAAAGCTGTGGACGGGTGGGGAATGGGGTCCGGGAGTGGAGTTTGACAGAGGGGCTGTGACAGCGTGGGGCCGGAGCCTGGAGCAGAGCCACAGAGAGAGCATCTGCTCCCTGCATATCCCTGCAACAGGCTCCAGTACCGCAGGCAGAGGCATGTGGGGAGTGGATTGTGGCTGTGCCGCAAACCCTGGCCCCACACTGTCACCACCCTGCAATCTCAATCCCAGCCCTGACCCCACCCATCCATCCTGCTCCTATATGCCACTTCCCACCTGCCTGGCCGTGCCCCCTGCCTGTGCTGGTCCCAGCTGGTCTCCACACAGACCCCAGGATCATGGAGTGGTGACAGAATGGGGCCAGGAACAGGCCTGTCACAGGGGTGTGCAGGGAGTGGATCACGGCTGTCCCAGGCCCCAGCCCCAAACTGTCACAGCCCATTGATCTCAGCCCTAGCCCCATCCACGCTCCCACTCCTGGATGCTGCTTCCTGCCCACTTGCAGCTCTATCCCAGCTACCTGGCCAAGCATGGGACAGAGCCACTTAGGGAGTTTTAGTGATCTGCTGGGGGAGGGGTGTGCTGTCCCAATCCGTGACAGCTTGCCAAAACTCTCTACGTGGCCCTCTCAACCCAATAATTGCCCACTCCTGGACTAAGGACTCTCCAAAGGTCCCTTGTATATGAGCTATTACTTCAAAAGGATAATAACTGAAAACAGAAATGATACATAAGAGGCAGAATTCCCCAACACCAAAGGGAGATGGAGGTCTTGTAAACATTGCATGTGCACACTGGCACATCTTATACCTTCAGGCAGTTAACACAATTGAATTCGGAAGCGATTAAACATTTAACTATACATAATAATGAGTGCTTACCTGTCTGCATCACGCACTTATTTGTAGTAAGCGTAAATACAACTATGGATACACATTTAGGGACACATTTTTACATGTCAGTGATGAACCAGTCACAACACTGTAGTTGCTAAATTCAATTAACTGTATATGAAGGAAATTTTAAATGTGGTTCCAATTTCTTAAAATCTAATCTATGAATGGCTGCTCTTTCTTAGGAATAAAGGCTAGCTCATGAAATTATCTTAGCTTTAAGAAAAAAAAACCTTCCCCCAAGCTGTTTATTTAGAATGCTAAATTAATACTGGCTGTGATCTCTCTGAGAATGGAATTTAGGAAAAATCTTTAGTAATAAGAGGATGGTGCTGTCAGCAGGCATAATTAATCATTGCCTTTTGCAAAAATCTAACATAGGCACCAGTTAGTGCTTGTTGTGAAAGTGTTTTCTATTATATAGGCTTGGACATTTAATCTTGATTTCTACTTTTGAGGAATAACAGAACACACTCCACCATATCAAGAAGTAGAACTATAAAGCAAACAGACTATGGCTCCCATGATATTGGAATATTAATAGCATAAACTAGAGGTGCACCAATACATCAGTCCCATATCGGATCAGCACCGATATAAGAGAAATTGACAGTATCGGCAATCAGCTTATTTTGGCTGATGTGGCTGATAATGTTGCTGATAAATGCTGCGTGCACGCACACAGCTGCAGTGCAGCGCGCAGAAGGCCAGGAGCATAGCCCAGCAGCCTGGAGAGCAGCTGAGATCAGCTGGTAAGTCTATTGTAAGGGAAGAGGCTTGGGGGGCAGATCAAGGACCCAGTGGTGAGGGAGAGAGTGGGGGTG
>NW_005842449.1:1286470-1290913 GCF_000455745.1 Alligator sinensis
ACTTGGGGTGGGCAGTGGTGGCATTGGAAGGGGGGCTATGGGGAGGGCTGCAGCCACACCAAAATTCATCATAGCCCCCCTCCCAGCAGCACATGCCCCCCCATGCCCTCCTAGGGTGCATGTAGCAGAAGAAGGTATCTCCCACTGCACCCCTTGAATGAGCTGCTCGCAGCTCTGTCCCACGCCCTGTCCCAGCTGTGCTGTGCAGTGCCTGCCCCTGCCTCTGCCTCTGCCCCTGCCCCAGCCCCAGCCCCAGCACCACTCCCTCCCTCACCATAGGGCCTCAATCTGCCCCACACCACGCCCTTACCCTACCCCCCCGCCCCTTCCCCCACAACAGACTTACCAGCTGGATGCTGCTCTCCAGCTGCCCAGCCACATATTGGCAATCGGATCAGTATTGGCCAATATGGCTCATTAAAAATTGACCATCAGAATAGACCCAAAAAATCTCTGTCAGTGCACCCCTAGCATAAACTTCAATTATTTCTTTATGTCTGAGAAAAGTAGCTCATACTGAATAAAAATATTTATTGGATGAAATAATTTATCTATTTCATTCACTTCGGAAATAGTAATAACATTTGTTTTACCATAGTTGCCATAATTGTATTTGTGAAACAGTCTTCAAAATCAGGAAACCCCCTCTTCCTAAAGAAGAAAATTACTTAGTGGAGCAACATACCTCATCTTTTTTAAAGAGATTATAAGGATCTTTCAAAGTCTGGAGATTTAATCTGCTATGGCATTAGGCAACTAAAGCAGGTAACAATTGCTTTATCTTCTACTGCCTACATGCAGATGGAAATTAATGTGACTGACTATGCCACTGGTATGCTTTTTTGCATTGGCTGTAATAGCCTCTAGGGCTAGGCTGTTCATGTCCATACAGGTTGAGTATTTCTCTCTCATTGGAATTTGTACAAAACCCTCACACAAATCAAAGGTCAGTCGTGTGTGTTATTGAAATGTTCTCTAAACAGGTTTCAATGCAAGCTGTTCATGAACCATCTTCTATTTTTATAGGGTTTCATCCTTTTATTGAATGTGGCAGCATCTTTTAAATCTCTCCTATAACCCATTAGTACCAGTTATGTTTTCAACAGCAATATTTTAGTCAAATTTACTTTATTCTTACTTCATTTTAGCAAAGTATCATTTATTGTACATATAACATTAACGATGAAGGTGCCACTTGTAACTTTTAGTATATTGTCAGAGCAATTAAAACCCATATTTTCCATTAAAATCTACAAAACTAATATAAAGAACAGACAGTATGAGATAATTTAGTTTCCAGTATTTTACCTATAACTTGTGAATGTGACCTGGCTGTTCATTCATTTTTTGAAACCGTGAGTAGAATGTTGTAACTTCTGTTTGCTTTTTTTTTCCCCTGGCCCACTCTGAAAAATGGCTGCAATGCTAAAAATAATCAATAGTATTAATTAAATCTTCTTGTTCTTGCAGTCTGGCTGGTTTCTTATAACAAATTCTTCTCCATGGAAATGAATACTTTTTGTTTTTAAATAGTGAATGCTAAGAAACTCTACATAGAATATTTATGCTCTAGAGTCTAGAATGTCACTCAACCTGAAGAGAGAGAGAGTTATTCTCATCTATGCAGCAAGCCAGAATGAAGTTTATGCATTAAAGGCTAGAGGCTGTTGTATATTTCCATCAAAACGATTTATTGACGGATTTTTTTTTTAATAAAGCGTCTTATTTCTGAGGAGAAGCGAGATATTTTGTCAAAAACTTTTGGCTGAAATCTAAGAATTTTTAAGGTTTGGCTAGAAGTTCAGTTTTCCAATGAACCTTTGCAATTTCAGTAGAAATGTTTTTCAACACAATATAACGAAGCATTCAAGCTTTCAAAGTATGGCTTAAGTGGCACTACCATCATGGATAGTCTTGTGCTGCTCCTTTGCATAGCCAAATTTTTATCTGCAAGACTTTCAAACTAAGGATGGGATTTTTCAAAGTTTAAACCTGCCTTTTAAGCAGATAGTCTACTTGGAACCTGAGAACCCAGCTGGACAGACAATCACTTAAGTACCTCAGGTACTTACCAATTTATATTCTCTAGCTAAAGACAGGATTTGTCAAACAACTATACATAATAAATGTTTATTATTACAAGTGAAATCCTGAGCTTGAATAAATTCTTGTTGCACTTACTGAACTCAAAGAAACATCAATATCCAAGACCAAATATTGATACTACTTTAAATAGTAGTTACTCCTGTGAATCAGCTTATACTGTAGCCAAAAGACAGGAAAACACTTACAGGCCCTCATTTACATTAGGGGCCCTTAATACTTTCAAGTCAAGGTCCCTTTGTGCTGGTAGGATGATATAAAAAGGGATTAGTGTATATGCAAATCACACCTCCTATTTAAAAAATAAAGGGGCTTTTAACAGAAGAATGCATGTACATACTTTTGATTTGTCTTTCTGTATTTAGAAAAAATAACCACAAATAAATGGTTTTGGAAAAGCTGCATCAAGAAATGTGCTCTAACAGCTTTCATTCTTTAAACCAAAAGTGTACTCTGTATCTTTAAACCCAAAATGTACCCTACATATTTTATGCTTGAGGACTGAAGTATATAAGCTAGAATGCTACAGCTCATTAGCCATGACAACACCGTTTTACAAGAGCAGAAATAATTCCTACATTCCTAAAATTAGCTTAATTCATCAATGTTAGGAGTGAACTATGTAAAAAAAACAACAAACCCTACATAAATTTCACTAATTCAATGGATGTTAGAACTCTTGAGATTTACCATGTTAAAAACTCAAGTTTTTAAAGTTCCTAAAGACATAAGACACTTTAAGAAGTGTATAAATATGTAATGTTATAATACAATGTAAAGGTGCAGCATATAACGCAATCTTGCATCGTCTGTTTATGTGGATTCCTCCCCCCCACCCAAGAAATTAAAACAAAGAAAAAATTAACATTTAAGAACATTTTAGAACACAGTCAGAACAAGCTTTAACTTAGGGATTTATGCCTTGGTTTTAGTGAAGGTCTCAGGCCAGGGACTGACAATTTACAGCATGTGTGCTGCAGTTTATAAGGCAAGTTTAAGAGAATAATAAGAGGAGTTAAGAATTTTAAGCTTGATTTTGCTTTCAAATGATCAATGTCCTCGTTAGATGTTATTGGCAATAGCAATGTAATATTGAAAGGATGTAGGTTGTAGCTGTGTTGGTCTAAGGACACAGGCAGACAAAGTTCTTTGGGCAAATCTGATATTTTTTATTAGACCAACTCAAATAGTTGGAAAAAAAAAAACATTTTGCTTATTCATAGAAAAAAATAGTTGTGTTCCAATCCAGTGGGATTTATAGCTAAGGATCAGGCTTGAAATATAAATTTGTCGCGAACAAAGGGGAGATGTTGTTGATGCTTAGCAGCTTCTCACTGCTAAGGAACAAGTGGCTCATTTTGGAGATTGGGGGTGGGGGGGGGGGGGTGTTTTTTTGTATCCCAAACCAAATTAGCCAAAACTAATTCCAAATCCAAGAGTCCAAAACCATAAGTGGCCCTACTACTGGCAAACATCCTCCACCCCCATCTGGGGCTTCAGATGTTCCCAAAACTTTTGGTGGGCATCCTACTTGCAGGCACAAGTCCAGAGAGTTGGGGTTTGGATGCCCGGGACTTCTGCTTGCCCTCAGCCATAAGGCCCCAGGGGCAAGCCAGGGAGAAGTCTCCCATTTCATAAGGTGGGCATAAAGCCAAGACCTTCCCACTCCAGCAGCTAAGCGGGAGGCTTATTATATACATTACCTTAGCAGGTACTATCCCCATGCCTGGAGAGCAGCATGCTGTGTGGCTATGAAGACCACCTCTGTGGTCATGGTGCTTCCCTTGCCAGGCAAGCATCGACTACGCTTGATCTGAGCCCTCATTTTGGAAATGGATCCGACATTACTTTGACCCTGCTGAAGTTAATGAGAAGACTTGGATCTAGTCCTCAGCAGACTGTGGCTGAGGGACCCGTGGGCATCCTCATCCTCATCTGGAAGCCCACCTCACCTCACCCTTAGCGTCCCAGCAATCCCCCTCGTACATCCCAGCAGGCTGCGATGATGAGGGGAGCTAAGAAGTAGGTCAGCACCATGGCGGAACAGCTGAAGGAGAAGCAGCATCGCCTCTAGGTCCCAAATGAGACTGGACCTGGAGTGGATCCCAGCATGGAAGCAGAGACCTCTCCTTCCCTGCCAGAGGAGGCCCCCGATGCCTGCACGCTGGTGGAGGTGAAGGAGACCCCGCACAGCCCGCGCGAGTCCGGGCTCAGCCTGGGCACTGCTGCAGGCGGCTGGTCGGTGCTGCGGGGAGCCTGGGCAAGCTGAGCCCGTCCCCGCGCCCGTCCCCACTTACCTGGCTGGCAGCGCGCGGCCCCGAGGCACAGCAGCGCCGCGCA
>NW_005842449.1:1291165-1291377 GCF_000455745.1 Alligator sinensis
AGATGTGTTTCCCCTTATGTTTCATCCCAAAATAAAACAGCAGTGGGGTAATGAATGTGCCTTTGAACTGGAGAGCTGCATGTAGGCCCTTGGCAAGGTGTAGGGGGTGCACGTGCACCCCCTGAGATGGGCGGTGCGCCCCCCTACAGAAAGGCGCCCTTGACACTGCCGGCGACGCCTGCAGGTGGTGGCTGCTTGCCGCTCTCTCCCCC
>NW_005842449.1:1291506-1298545 GCF_000455745.1 Alligator sinensis
ATGGCGAGCAGCGACCGCCCGTGACAGCACCTTTTTGTAGGGGGTGCGCGCGCACCCTGTGCGCATCGCCCCTGCCGCGTGTCTGCGGGCAGTGCCCAGTCACCGCCGGTCGGCGCTCACCACCCCCGCCCCGCCGCCGCCAGCGCAGCGGCAGCCTGCCGCAGTCCCCTGCTTGCCACTGCCATGGTCCTGCCGCCGACAGCGCCACCGCTGCCTGTGGGAGCTTGCCATGCATCCCCCGCCTCCGGGAGCACGCAGCGTTCATGATGTAGGCTCTCTCCTTATTTGTGCAACCTAAAATTTTGGGGGGGAAATAAGCCTTTTTCACCACTCCGCAAAACTGAAATTTCGCAGGGAAGACGCTCTGTTTCCCTAGCAAGAAAAATATAAAGAATCCGAATCACTGAATAGAATCATCCTGAGCTGTGTTGGTCACCACATTTAAGTGTTAGCTTAAAGTTAAGTCTGAGATGAAGTGGTTGACAAAACAGAGACTCGCGCAGTAATGCTACATGCGCATTAATGCACTGTGGTTATGGCACATTAATACCTGCAATAGTTAAAATCAGTGTTTCCCAAGCAGTGTGCCGCAGCACAAAAATGTGCCATCAGAAATTAACAGGTGTGCCACCAAATTTTGCCATGACAATGACCTGCAGTAGGTATGAGGATGGGGAATGCCTTAACAGGTGTGCCGTGGAAAATTTGTATTAATGTAAGTGTGCCTTACATTAATTGCTGCTGCACAATAATAACGCCATTGCACACCTTTTAAGTCACTGAATCTCAACCTTTTTTTGTACCAGGACCCATTTGTAAACATCAATGGCCAGTCCTGACCCAGTGCCCCTCACTCACTCCCACCCCCAGCCCTGAGTGTGTGAGGCAGAGGGTGGGTGTGTGGAGGGGACGTGGGGCATGAGGGGCCCCAAGCAGCCCAGCTCAGACTGGAACTCTGCCAGCCTGCAAGGGGAAAGCTGTGGTTTCCAACATTTTTCTCCTTTAAAAGAGAATCCATTTTTAAAGGTTGATCCATTTTTAAGGTTTGTTCATGACGCTTTCATATATTCTTGCAATCTGCTTTTGGGTCATGACCCGCAGGTTGAGAAACACTGTTTTAAGAGATGCTAATGCACAGTAGACTCATTCCACTGTGCATTAGCTTTATAGCATGGCTTTTGCTGTGACACACAAATGCGCAGTGGAATTAGTTTACTAAGCATTTAGCATCTTGTGTAGACGCCCTGGGAAGACTCCTGTGCCTGTATGATCTGCTGAACTGGACTGACAGGCACTTCTTTAGAAAGGAGATGCGAAAAGAAGATCAGCTACTTAGAAGCTGCCTTAGAGGGATCTGAGATAAACTTCAGAGAAGTGTTGCAGGGCACTAGGGTGTCCTGCTCCTTTTAAGGGCTGGAGCTCCTAGGGAGAGAGCCCTAGCAGTCAGTTGGGAGCCCCAGCTGCTGGTTCCCAGGGCAGCCAGAATGAGTTAGTTGGCCCACACCTGCCAGCGGTCAGCTGACCAGAAGGGGCAGGGCCTGGCTCATATATAAAGCCCAGGGCTGAGGCCAGGAAGGCAGTTCCCTGTTAGCAGCCAGAGGCGAAGGAGCCTTCAGGGAGGAAGTGCTCAGTGACACTGCAACTGCCTGGTATGCTGCACCTTGGGCTAAGGGGGCTCCACGAGCTCCACAGGTACCCTTGCCTACCAGACGTTTAGTGCCAGGGACAAAACCTGATCCTTTTAAAGGGTCAGAGCACACCCTGATCTTTTACATTATGTTATAACTCAGGGGCTTATGGTTTTGTTTGCTGTTTATAACACCAGTGGTTTGGGTGAGGCTATTTGGGGAAGGAAGAGGCCTCATTTGGGGGCCCACTGCAGTGGGGGGACCCCAGCGCCAGAGAGGGCGTGGCATTTGGGGGGGGGGGCACGCACACTGGGCGCCAGAGAAGGCACAGAGACAGGGCTGCGGAGAGCCCAGTGAGGACAAGGGGCTGAATTATAATGAGGCCTAGACAAGACAACGCCAGTACCATCTGCAAGGCTTGGGGCATGGTAAAAGGGCAGTTGGAGCCATGCATATAGTTCATAAGGTTAGGGTGCCCCCGAAACGCCCATTGTGAAATAGGACCTACAAGGGGTCAGGGAGCCCACGGGTTTCAGAGAGTCCATCAAACAGTGTCCAAGAGGACTTAAAGGCAGCCTCCCTATTTTTATATTTTTTGTCAAAAACGTGGCAGGCAAGAACTGAGGGTGCCCATTGGGTCAAATTGGCATGGTCGAGGGGCCTTAGGAGATCACGGCCGTCCTTGAGGACCCCATCCCATGACAACTGGTGCACTGGCCAGGATTTAAGGCTGTGCATGGGGATGAACCCTGTGTCCCTAATTAGGGAAACGAACCTTTGGGCCAGTTCAGAATCACAGCATAGTGAAGTGAAAGGCAGTGAGACTGGAGCTCAGGAAGACAAGCTGAGGTTGGAGAATAGACTGCTGTTAGAGACCATAGAGAGGAAGGCGTTAGGTCTGGCCTAGGAAAGAAGTAGGGCTATACAGAATCATGACCAAAGTAGGGGCTCTAGAGGGTATGTGCCAAGAAGCCTTCTCTTGGCAGTTGCAGGTGGATGAGGTAGAGGAAAGGGCTGCCTGTCTAGAGTGTGAATTGGAGATGGTGAAGTCCCAAAAAGAGCGAGCCGAAACAAAGGTGGCAGCTTTAGAGCTGTGCACGCAACCTGGGAAGAAAGAAGGTGGGTCGACGGAAATCAAGCACCTGCTTGCAGCAGAGGCGGAGAAGGCTCGAGCGCTGGAATGGCTTATGGCAAAGGAGGCCAAGAAGAGCGAACAACGGGAGGAAAAATTGCAAGAGATGCAGAAGGAGATGGCTGAATGGAAGATCAAGCCTTCTGAACCCAGTATAGACCTGACGGGGGAACAAAAGGATGTTCTACAGAAGCTGGAGATATCAAAGAGCCTCATTGGAGTCCTCCAGAAAGAAGTCCACAGCCAGGTGGACTAGATAGAAGAGTTGCAGGAGGAGCTGGAGAATTGGCAACTGAGATGCAGGCAAGCTGAACACCATGTGGAAGAGCTGCGAGGCAAGCTGGTTAAAAGCTGTGTTAAGACAGAGGAAACAGGGAAGGTGATATCCAAAGAGATAGAGAAAGTCAAAGTTTATATGGCGAATTATGAAACAGTGCAGAACCAGAAACAGTCCCTTTTGAAAGGGAGGTAGAGACGAAGAATAAGGAGTGTGACAAGTTACGGACCCAGTTGCAGGGAGTGGAGACAGGCAAGGACCAACTTGGAGAAGAGATCCAGTGCCTGAAGACCCTGGTGGAGGAGGGCACAGCCAGAGAGATGGCGTTGCAGATAGAGAGAGAGTAGCAAGCATTAAGGACCACTCAACCACGAGAAGAAAGGCTGGTTGCTATAGGCATACAGTTAGAAGAACATACATCCAGGGCTAGTGTACTATGCCAGAAACTTTTGCAGGAGATTGGAGGCTTGAAAGAGTTCTTAATAGAGATGGAAAAACACATAGAGACTGCGTGGCACATATTTCTAAAGGTCCAGGGAGGCCAAGAACTACCCAGCAATGCTGGCCCAGGAGGCCCCAGGAATGAGAGGATGGTCAAACAGCAAGAGAAGAGTACAATGATGGAGGGACCTCCTGAGATGCATCCTATGATAAGGGGGGGGAAGAAATTAGCTCCAGAGTCGTAGAGTACCTGGAAGTGGGGTCAGTGGGTTAGCCAGTATGCACAGGAGATGAGCCACCTAAGAGACGCTAGACAGACTTGCTAGCGAGCATGCCACTGCAACATTGATGGTGGCAGACCAGGTACAACAGCCAGGAGTCGTTAAGACAGATGTGACAACTATGCAGAAATGTGAGCAGTGTAGTACAGGAAGTAAAAACCAGCAATCTGAGCTGCCAGAGCTATACTCAGAAGGGGCAACATTTTAAACAAAATGTCCAAGCGTCAAAGATGACCCAGAGCCAGACAAACAGTGAACCTGGTCCGTGTCTCAACGCAGAGAGAGGGGCCAAAGCCCCAGGCGGAAGGTGGGCAAAAGAGCCTGAGAGGAAGCGAAGGGACTTGGTACCCCAGGAAGCTCAAGGGAGAACAAGGGTATGACCCAAGTCCAGTCAGGAGGAAAAGCTCTCAAGCCCCGGGCAGAAGCAAACACCTGGTCAGACCCAGACTGCAGGCTGAGGTAAGAAAGCAGAGTTCCTTACCTCCAAAGATAACCAAGCAAGACTGGGGGACAAAGATGGGGAAGAAAACCTTGCATATATGTTAATAACCTCCCAGAGCAAGTTAAATGGTGGACCCTGAGGAAGTTAGTTGCAGCCAGAGTCGGGGGAGTAGCCTACGTGAAAGTGTATACAGGGCCTGAGGGAAGATCCACTGGCTGGGGAAGGATAGAATTCTGGGATGAGGAATATGCCCAAAGAGCACTTGGGATGCAGTGGGAGCCTTTTGGGGAAGGCTTATCATGGACTGGCAGGAGGCTGCAGAGCAAAGAGACTCTTTACAACGGGCCCAAAGAAGAAGAGATCTGGGGCACATGAGGTGTGATGGGGAGAATGTACCCCAAGTTATAGAAGACAGCTCTCCCAGGAGGAGGCTCCGCCTCCAGGTCAAAGGGCGGCATAAGGAAGAAAAGTCAGGCCTAAGTTTCACCCTACCAGGGTTGGCTAATGTGGGGGGACTACCTGTGGTGGGGTAACTCCTGTCAAATCTCACATGGTGCGCCCTTGGGGAAAAGGTGAGTAGGAGGCACCTGGAAACCACCGCCTCCTGTTCCTGAGTTGCTGGATGACTGAAGAAAGACTGAGAGAAGTCCAAGAAGGATGCGATACCCAAAAATGTGAAGAACCACTCGGGTGTGTTAGGGTCTTAGGGGGGAGGTGTGTCACAGGGCAATAGGGTGTCCTGCTCCTTTTAAGGGCTGGAGCTGCTAGGGAGAGAGCCCTAGCAGTCAGTTGGGAGCCCCAGCTGCTGGTTCCCAGGGCAGCCAGAATGAGTTAGTTGACCCACATCTGCCAGCGGTCAGCTGACTGGAAGGGGCAGGGCCTGGCTCATATATAAAGCCCAGGGCTGAGGCCAGGAAGGCAGTTCCCTGCTAGCAGCCAGAGGGGAAGGACCCTCCAGGGAGGAAGTGTCCAGTGACACTGCAACTGCCTGGTATGCTGAACCTTGGGCTAAGGGGGCTCCACAGGTACCCTTGCCTACTAGACATTTAGTGCCAGGGACAAAACCTGATCCTTTTAAAGGGTCAGAGCACACCCTGATCTTTTACATTATGTTATAGCCCAGGGGCTTATGGTTTTCTTTGCTGTTTATAACACCAGTGGTTTGAGTGAGGCTATTTGGGGAAGGAGGAAGCCTCATTTGGGGGCCCACTGCAGCGTGGGTACCCCAGTGCTAGAGAAGGCATGGCTTTTGGGGGGGCACAGACCCTGGCACCAGAGAGGGTACAGCACTTTGCAGGGCACAGAGCCCGGCGCCAAGGAGCACAGAGACGGGGCTATGGAGAGCCCAGTGAGGTCAAGGGGCAAAATTTATAATGAGACCTAGGCAAGAAAACACCAGTACCATCTGTGAGGCTTGGGGCATGGCAAAGGGGTGGTTGGAACCACACATATAACTCATAAGGCTAGGGTGCCCCTGAAACACCCATTGTGAAATAGGACCTACAGGGGGTCCGGGAACCCATGAGGTTCAGAGAGTCCATCAAACTGTGTCCAAGAGGAGAGGATTTAAGGCAGCCTCCCTGTTTTTATATCTTTTGTCAAAGACGTAGCAGTTGAGAACTGGGGGTGCCCATTGGGTCAAATTGGCATGGTTGAGGGGCCTTGGGAGATCACGGCCATCCTTGAGGACCCATCCCATGACAAGAAGCACAGACAGAAAACAGAGGTGTTGGCTGAAAAGGTGTAGGCAGTGTTGGGGATGAGTTGTTGCAGAGGTATTGGGGTACAGATAAGGAACTATGTGCAAAGACAGATGCTTGTCTGGCCTTTCTTCAAGTGCAACAGCCATTTGGGCAACAAAACCACACAGGTTCTGCTGAGCAAACATGGAAAAACATTTCAGCCCTGCTCTCTTGAGATGACTGAGTGGGTAGGGTCTGAGTTAGGGTGACATTTTAACCAGTGACGCTTATCTTCTTTAATACCTTTTTATGGGAGATTTTGTCTCCTTTAGTGTCTCAGCAGTCATCATTACATAAATGACACGTCTACACGTCACCCTATGGTGATGTAGCAACATGCTATATTGCCATATAGCATGCTACAGTGACATACAGATAATGTGGGTCCACACATGATGGTCAGCTAGGTCGCTGTAGTGGCATGTTCTCCTGGTCTAACGCACCACTATGACAATATCATGGCACATGCCATGTGCCGCACACAGGGGGCGGTAACCACCTCTACTTCGCTGTGCTTTAATACTTCCAAAAGGAAGTGGTAAGGAACAGCAATGTGTAAATGCACCCAAAGTGTGGCAGCTGAGATGCCAGTTTGTGTGTGTGTGTGTGTGTGTGCATATGTGTGTGTATAGTGTGTGTGTGTGTGTGTATAGTGTGTGTGTGTGTGTATACGTGTGTGTATACGTGTGTATACACGTGTGTGTGTGTATATACGTGTGTGTACGTGTGTGTGTATACGTGTGTGTGTATACGCGCGTGTATACGTGTGTGTGTATACGCGCGCGTGTGTGTGTATACGCGCGTGTGTGTATACACGTGCGTGTGTGTGTGTATACACGTGCGTGTGTACACGTGTGTGTGTGTATATATCCACGTGTGTGTCTATATGTATATACGTGTGTATATGTACATACGTGTGTGTATATATGTGTGTGTACATATACATATATACGTGTGTGTGTATACATGTGTGTGTATACGTGTGTGTGTGTATATATACGTGTGTGTGTATACGTGTGTGTCTGTGTGTATATATATACACGTGTGTGTGTGTCTGTGTGTGTGTCTGTGTGTATATATACACGTGTGTGTGTGT
>NW_005842450.1:0-1724 GCF_000455745.1 Alligator sinensis
GGGCTTGGGAGAGGGGACCTGCAGGTGGGGCAGGAGCTGTGAGGCAGGGGCACGAGGCAGGGCAGGGTCACGCAGTGCTGGTGGTTTATTCAGAGAGGAGGGAGCAAAGCGCAGAGCCTGAGCCCGGCCTGGCCAGAGGACGCCCCATGCACGGGGCAGAGCCTGGGGGAGCTGGGCTGGCAGCAGGAGGGGCAGCCGCGGCCATAGCAGGGCTCCTGGTCCCATAGCAGGGCCTGGGCCGTGGGGGCCTGGGGCAGCGCCAGGGCAGGCAGACAGCCTTGGCACCGGCACAGATGGGTTCTGCACCTCGGCCAAGGTGGGAATCAAGCCTCTGCACGGGGCACGGGGCAGAACCGCACGCAGGCAAAACCGACACGTGCAGGGAGCTTGAGCCGTGGGGCCGGGGCCTGGCCCTCTCGGAGGGCTCCCCCGCCTGCCCCCCGCCTGCCCTTAGCCCCCCTGAGCTGGGCCAGGGCCCGGTGCCGTGACGGGCACCCCTGAGATCACACTGACCCTGGCGCGGGCACCAGCGGCACAGAGCCTAGAGCCCACAGTGTGCGCCTCCTCCCAACCGGGACGGGCCCTGCCGGGGTCGGCTCTGCCAGCGAGCCAGGAGCCCCCGCAGCTCGGCCCTTCGCCCCTCCTCGCCGCCCCTCTCTGCTCTGGGCTGCAGGCATCTGCAGCATCCCCCAGACCCCGGCCCCCGCGTCGCCTGCGTCCCCCGGGCTGCTGCAGCGCCGCCCCTGCACGTGCGAGGTGTTCACCTGGGGGCAATGGGCACCGGCCCCCAGCGAGGACGCGTCTCGGGGCCGGTGGGCAGCAAGGAGAGCGCGGCGCGGACGGGGCCTGAGCTGCCTGGACCGGGACACGCCAGGGCCCCGTGTCTGGTGGCTCCAGCCCCACGCTGCCTGCAAACCCACCCCTTGTTGGGGCTGGGGGCTGGCACGCTCCCCTGCCCGTGGCACAGGGACTTTCTCCGGTGGCTTCACTTCCCCCTGGCCCAGGAGCTCCCCAGCCCGTCCCGAGGCCGTTGGTGGTTCCCTGATGGGGCAACTGTGCCCTTTGCCACAGGGCGCCAGGACCTGACACAAGAGGCGATGGGGAAAGCGCCCGGTGTTGCAGGCAGCTCCTTGCTCCTGGCCCGCTGCGCCCGGGCAGCCCATCCCCGCAGGCTCGGGGCTCCCTCCACCTCGCCCCGCTCCCCGTCCACGCGCACGCTGCTGCACGCAGCAAGGGCCCTACTTCTACCGACAAGCACAGGCCTGATGCCCAGTTCATTAGCTGTGCGTGATCTAGTAGGGCCTCGCGGGTACGCACAGAGACTTTTACTGCAGAGATAACCAGGCAGGTCCACCACAGACATCTCGTGTAGTTGTGCCCTCGGGGATCTGGAGCTCCAGCCCTCGTTACACCCGCGCCCAGGAAAGTGCCCGCAGCAGCCCCCGTGCAGCTGGCCAGGCCCCGGCGGGGTGATGCACCCACGGTCCCCGGCTGCAAGGCTGCGTGCAGGGAAGACGAGCAGAGAGCTGGTCTTTGCCCTGCCCGGGGCTCCTTTCGTCCTTCAGCACGAACCCAAGAGCCCCCGGGGCGGGCGCAGCCTGGGGGAAGGGATCTAGGTGCTGCCTGGGACCGGCCCTGCGGGAAGGGGCAGAGCAGGGAGCGCGTGCGCCCCACGTGCCAGCCGTTAACGGCCCCGGCCCCATTGCGCAGAGCCGCAGGGGCGG
>NW_005842450.1:2270-3327 GCF_000455745.1 Alligator sinensis
GCACCAGGAAGGGGGGCAGCCGGTTCCTGCTGGTGGGTCTCCTCGCCCTCTGGGCCGGGCTGCAGCCTGCGTCGGGGCAGTTGTTTCTAGGTGAGCGCTCCCCCCGACCCCAGCCCTCTGCACGGGGCACAGGGCAGAACCGTATCCGGCACGGGCAGGGAGCCTGAGCCGTGGGGCCGGGGCCTGGCCCCTCCCGGAGGGCTCCCCCGCCTGCCCGCTGGGCTGCCCTTAGCCCTGGCACGGTGCAGCCCAGCCCTGATGCTGGCACCGGTGTCCACAAACGGGGGGGCGCAGGTCAGGGGCACAGAGCCAAGAGCCCAAAGTCTGCGCCTCCTCCAGCCGGGAAGGGTCCTGCCGGGGTCGGCTCTGCCAGGGAGCCGGGAGCCCCCGCAGCAGTCTCCCTCTCCCTGCAGTTGGAGACCTGATACAGGAGCTGGCGCGAACCCCGGTGGCCCGATGGCTACGGGAGCTGGCGCGAAGCCTGATTTTTTGTGGGGGGTCGGGGAGGCTGAGTGCCAAGGACACAGGGGTGAGGCTGCATGGCCGGGGAGCCCAAGCTGGATCAAAGACCGGCTCTTCAGCCCTCCACCCTGCCTGCTCCTGCCGGCCGTGCTCTGCTCAGAGGCGCTGCCTGTGTCCGGGCGAGCGCGGCTCACTCGGTGCGGCTGCACCCGGGCTCCAGGTGCCGCGTGCCCGAGCTGGGCGCGTGGGCTGGAGCCGGTGGCAGTAGCTGCAGTGGCCCATCAGCCCCCTGGCACCTGCGGCCCCGCGAGGTAGCAGCCTGGAGCGGGGGCGTCTGCCAGGGCCGGGGCCGGGCCGTGTCCCCTGCACCCTGACAGGTGCCCTGTGTCACAGTGAAGCCCGGGAGGTGCCCTCTTGGCGGCATCAAGTGCATCCGCTTTGAGCCGGACCGCTGCCGCCGGAGTGCTGGGGACGGCAGAAGTGCTGCTACTCACGATGTGCCCTGCGCTGCGTGGATCCTGTGCCAGGTACCGGTGCAGCCGTGGCGTGGGCAGCAGGGAGCGGGCAGAGCAGGGAGCCCAGCCCCTGGCTGGAG
>NW_005842450.1:3697-11090 GCF_000455745.1 Alligator sinensis
CGGGGGGGGCCGGTGGATGGAGACGGGGCCGTGCCGTGGGGGTCCCTGTGCCGCCCCTGGGGCGGGCACCGTGGGGCGCTGGGCAGGGCTGAGCTCCCTGGTCCCCGACTCTTCCCTCCCCGCTCTGACCGACTTTCCCTCCCCGCACAGAGCAGCCCCGAGAGTGACCCCGCGCGGGAGCCGGGCCACGGGACAGCCTGTCGTGTGGCTCCAGGCACCGATGGGGCACGTGGCCCCCAGCACCGGGGGTCTGCTTCCCGCACCTGCGATAGGAGCTCCTTCCTCCATGCAATAAAGACCCCGCTTTGCGGCTTCCAGCATCTCCCCTGCGTCTCTTGTCTCTGCATCTCCAGCTCTGGCCCCAGCCCTGGGCAGGGAGAAGGGGCATCGTTTGCCCTGCCCCGGGCAACGTCCCCACTCCCAAAGCAGGAACCGCCGTGGCCCGAGCAAAGCTGATCGTGGTTCCTGACGGGGCAACTGTTCCCTTTGCCGTGGGGCAGCACAGGCACAAGAGGGGCCAGGAGAAGCCGGCTGTAGCCCGAGCCCCGGGGAGATACGGCCTGGGGCTGTGAGCCCTGCTGCCACAGGGGAGGAAGAGGAGGGCTGGCGTCCTGGCCCTGGCTGGGGCCGTGTGGGGGGGTGGAAAGGGCTGGGGTCCAGGCAGGGATGGAGCTGGGCTGGGGTGTCTCGGGTCGCTGCACCCATTGCTCGTCAGTGTGGGTGTCCACTCTGAGCTGGGACGCGGGTGCTGAGGGCTATGGCCGTCAGGCTTCCTGCCAGCTCCTGCCTCAGCCCTGGGTGGCGAGAAAGGGGCAGCGCCTGCCCTGCCTGGGGGGCCCTGGGTCCCTGGGCTTGCCCCCATGTAGCCACGGCCGGGCAGGATTGCACAGGGAGGGTCCTGGGGAGCAGCCCACGGTGCAGGGAACCCGAGCGCTCGGGCTGGGCTGCGGGGAGCCCTTGTCTCTGGGCTGTGCTGGGCAGCCCCCCTCAGGCTGCGGTGCCCCCATGCCCCATGCAAGGGGAAGGGGCCCTGGCTGTGCAGCCCCAGGACTAGTGCCTGGCACCGGGTTTGGTCCCTGCCACCTGCGGGGAGCACCGGGGACTGGCAATCCCAAGGGACGCTGGCAGCAGGGGACCAGGGACCTCTGTGCACGCTGCATGGCCCTCTTATCCGACAGATAAAAGGGATTTCTCCACAGGGACATCTATGCAGACGTGGCCGCAGCCATTGCTGCAGCACTTCTGCCCCTGGGAACAGTCCTCATCGCTGCTGCACAGCTCCATGCAGATCCCAGTGCCCTGGGGCGGGTCGTGTGGTGGGCAGGACAGTAGAGGGCGGTGCTACGCTGAGCCGCCCCACCCCACTTGGGGTGTCTCCGCTGGGGTGCCCATGTCTGGCCGTGCCCCTTCCTGGAGCACACCCGCAAGCCTGGAGCTATCGCTGCCGCCACCCGGGCTCTGGCCTCGGGGCTCTGTACACAGACCCCGAGCGTGCTTAGCCCCACCATGGTAGCTTGGGCTGCTTCCGTTAGCTTGAAGCACTCAAACGTAGCCTCCTCTACCAGAGGACAGGAAAAAGTGGATCCTGCCTTCGCCGTTATAGCTCCCTTTGCTCGGCTAGCTGTCTCACCCCCAGCAATCCGCCGCCCGCTCGCTGCGTGCAGGTAGCCTTTTATGCTCCGGGAGAGAGAGAAGATGGTCGATAAAGACCAAAGAGATTTTGGAGAGAAAAGCCTTGAGCAAAACAGAAAGGGTTCGAGGACCCTTTGATTACACAATTAAAATACATATCCCTAATGCACTAGCCGAATTTCAGGTAAGTTGACTCGCTTCTACATCCCGAGGCTAGGAGGGCTCTGGAGGCACATCCCTGTGTGAGCGAGTCCCAAGACGACCGCCTGTCCTCTCCTGCCAGCTCCTGGCCCGGCCCCGGCTGGGATGCCACAGCTCCCCGTTCCCCACCCCAGCTCTGCAGCCCATGGCCTCTCGTGGGCCGTCTCTGGGGGACCTCTGGGCACCAGCCCCACGGCATGCTGCACCCAGGCCAGCAGATCCTGGTGGGCCGAGGGGTCCCGGGGTGGAGGAGGCCGGGCAGGGAGCGCTCACCTACGTGTCGCTGGCCGGCCGCGGGCTGGGGCCTGGCCCAGGGAGCGAGGAGCCCCGCCAGCAGCAGCAGGCCAGCACATTGCATGGTGCCGCGGTGCCCAGCGCCGGGCCAGCCCGGTTATATGCTGTCCCGCCAGCCTGCAGGACAGGGGCAGGGGCAGCACAAGGCTCCGGCTGGGCACCCCCCTGCCCCTCGGGGTAACCCACAGATTCACAGAAGTTCGGGGCTGGAAGCGACCGGGCGAGATCGCTGGGTGCAGCCCCCTGCTCCGGGCAGGAAAGACCGCGGCGGGCAAACAACCCCAGCAAGCTGCGCGTCCCGGCCCCGTCTGAACATCTCCTGGGTCGGTGTTTTCCTTACGTCCAGGCTGAAACCGCCTTCTCGGAGTTTATGACCATTGCTCCTGGTTTCCCCGGCGCGCTTCGGTGAACAGTTGCTCGCCGAGCCCCGATGCTCTCCCCTGAAGCGTTTGTGAGCTGCCACCACGTCCCCCAAAGTCTTCTCTTCCCTAGGCTGAACAGTCCCGTATCTGTCGGCCTTTCTAATCATACGAGCGGCTCTTCTCCGGGCTCTCTCGAGCTTCTCCGCCTCCTTCTTGAAGCGCGGCGCCGGGACCGGACGCAGTCCTGCATTCGCGGCCAGGGCTTGGCAGCAAAGGCTGCCGGCAGGTAGCCGGGGCGTGGGCCTCCGCTCGCTCCTGCCGCGGCGCTGGGCAGGCTTGGCAGCGTTCAGGCTGGGAGGGCCCTGAGTCACGGCTCGTTACCACACTGAATATGAGATGATAGGCGGTGGCACCGACTTCAGAAACGCTTGAGTCAGAAGTGTCTGTGCCGCGGACAGCTTTTGTTGCGCATGGCAGTCGGCAACTTCAAGCACGCAGCAAAGAACAGCAGAGAAACTTCACCGGAGCGCCGATGCAGCCTGGCACCACCCAGTGCGAGCGCGCACACCAGAGCACCCACCCTGTGTGTGAGCGCGCACACCAGAGCACCCACCCTATGTGTGAGTGCGCACACCAGAGCACCCACCCTGTGTGTGAGCATGCACACCGGTACCACCCAGTGTGTGAGTGTGCACACCAGAGCACCCACCCTATGTGTGAGTGTGCACACCAGAGCAGAGCACCCACCCTATGTGTGAGCATGCACACCTGAGCACCCTGTGTGCGAGTGTGCACACCAGAGCACCCACCCAGTGTGTGAGTGTGCACACCAGAGCACCCACCCTGTGTGTGAGCATGCACACCTGAGCACCCTGTGTGCGAGCGTGCACACCAGAGCACCCAGTGTATGAGTGTGCACACTGGAGCACCCAGTGAGAGCATGCACACCGGTACCACGCAGTGCGAGCGTGCACACCAAAGCACCCTGTGTGCTAGCGTGCACACCGGAGCACCCAGTGTGAACGTGCACACTGGAGCACCCTGTGTTTAAGAATGCACGCTGGTACCACCCAGTGTGTGAGCATGCACACCAGAGCACCCACCCTATGTGTGAGCATGCACACTGGAGCACCCAGTGCAAGTGTGCACACCGGAGCCAACTGCAAATGCAGCACGAGCCCAAAAGGCCACAGAGCCTCGCCTAGCTCGCGTGTAGTCGCGGGGCAGAGCGGCTCCTTGCAGCCGAGGGTTCAGGAAGTCCTTCTGGGTGACGGGGCGGAGATCCCTCAGGCCTCGTGTCCGCCCGGGTCTTGTAGGTGGAGCCGCACCCGCTTCTCCCCTCGGGCGCTCGAGCATAGCATGCTTTGCGCCCCCCCCCGCGTATCGCACACCTCTCACGTGTTCAGTCTGCCTCCTCTTGGGTTCTCCCGTCTCTCGCCCTTTGCAGGATCTGCTGTCAAATGCAGAAGCAGCTCCCTGTGTCCTTTGGTCCCCTCAGCCCAAATAGCCTGGGACCCTGCCCTGCTCCCGTAGCTCCGTGTCCAGCATGTATGGGACTGTGCAAGGGCCGGCTGCAGCTGCTGCCCCCCCCGCAGAGCTGGGAGCAGCGCCCAGCATGGCACAGGGGGCAGGGGGTCCTTGGCCCCCGTCCGGATCCCAGCCCTGGTGTGGGTGCGGAGACGGGCTGGCAGGTGCGCTCTGCTCCCCAGCGCTGGCTGGCCCAGGCAGCGCTGGCACCCAGCCGTGCAGAGCCAGGGCAGGAAGGAGAAGGCCCCGGCCCGTCTGGCTGGGCAGGAGATGCCCCCCGGGCCGTGATCAAGAGCAGGGAGGCGGACGCGTATGCACGTCCCAGGTCCCAGGCCCAGCACTGGTGCCCGGGGCAGGGGGGTTCAAGCTGGCGATGGGGTCTGGGTGCTGCCCGGGAGAGCCGTGCTGGAAGAGGCAGAGCAGGGAGCAGGTGCAACTGCCTGTGTGGCTTGTCATGCGCCTGGCACACGTCCCATTGCACAGAGGCACAGGGCGTCTCCCGAATGGCCCGGCCCTTGGGAGGGGCAGGGGCCGAGCTGGGGCATTGTGCAAGGTCCTCCCCCCTCCGGGCAGGGTGACATATATAGCGCGGCCGGCCTGGCACTGGGCACGGCAGCACCATGCAGCGGGGCAGTCTGTTCCTGCTGGTGGGGATCCTCGCCCTCTGGGCCGCGCTGCAGCCTGCGTCTGGGCAGGTCCCTCTAGGTGAGTGCTCCCCTGGCCCGGAGCCCCAAGCCCGCTCCAGCCCCTGCCTCCCACCTCCCCATCCCGGCGGGGCTGTTAGCACTGGGCAGGGGGGTGGGAGCTGCCATGCTGCGAGGGCATTGCCTGGTGGCATCGCGTCCCTCTGGACCAGAGCACGTCTGCCAGCTCCCCGGGGTCCCCGGCCCTGCACCATGCATGTCCTGAGAGTGAGGGCAGCGCCGCAGGGGCTGGGACACACCAGCACCCCCGGGACCGACTGCCTGCAGCTCCAGGAGACCCTGGTGCCACTCCCGGGGGTGGTGCAGTTCCTAGGGTGGGCAGGGAGGCAGGGACAAGGGGCCAGTCATAGACCCATAAAGAAGATCACCAAGTCCGCCCGCTGCCAGGGTGTTGCCCGGGCATCCCTGGGACCCCTGAGCTCAGAGCCGCGCGGTGGCCTGTCTCTCGCACCGCCGCCCCGTTCTCTGGCCGCCCCAAGACCCCCATCCTCAGAGCCGTGGGGTGCTCTGTTGCAGTGAAGCCCAGGCGCTGCCCCCGGACGGCATGGGGACCTGTGCCCTGCAATGTGACACTGACAACGACTGCCAGGGCGCGGCCAAGTGCTGCAACACCGGCTGCGGCACCGCCTGCAAGCTGCCCGTTGCAGATGGGTGGCGGCTCGGGGCGGGGAGCGGAGGGGACGTGGGCGCATGGTGGGGCCTGTCGGCCGGGTGGTCTCTGTGCCTGGGGCAGCGGGTGGGGTGGGGTGGGGTAGGGGTGGCTGAGGTGGGGCGGCGCTGCCAGCCTGACACGGAGACCTCTTGCTGCAGAGAGACCCGGCAAGTGCCCCACGCCCACGGGTGCTGGGACTTGTGTGGAGGAGTGTGGTGGCGACCATCAGTGTCCCCAGGGGAAGAAGTGCTGCAGCAATGGCTGCGGCCATGTCTGCATGCCAGGCATACAGGCAGGTAAGAGTCCCCCCGTCATTTCAGCTCGGGCCTGGCACCGGCTGCAGTTTTTTATTTCTCATTTTTAAGCAAAATGTTTTGTGTTCCAAGTGAAATCAGCCAAATCGATTCCAAATCTGAGAGTTGTTCAAAACCATATTGCGAGGGGTCCTTCCTCAGCCTGCAGCCCGGGGCCAGACTGCTGCGCCCTGGGCCCCTACCTGCGGCAGGACAAGGGGGAGGGAAAGCAAAGCTCGGTGCTGGGAAATCGGGCACCAGCGGCTTTGGCGCGGTCGGGGTGGGAGAGAGCCATGGAGGTGCCCAGAGACCCCGGGTCCCCGCACAGGTCAGAGGCGCTGCCTGTGTCTGGGCGAGCGCGGCTCACTCGCCGCGGCAGCTCGCTTTGTCCACGTTGGAGTCGTGGGCCCAGCCCACCGCGGTACCTGCTGGTCTCCATTAGGCGGGCAGGCTACAGGCAAGGGGGACAACCGAATTCTTGGGACACGGATGAAAAACAGGGATGGGAGCGCAGGTCAGAGTTTCAGATAAGCGCACCAAGCAGCGACCCCGAGCAGAGTGACTGCACAGCGCCCACCGGCCCTCCAACGGGTCCACGGTGCCGGCGGACACTGCCCGTGGTGCTCTGCCCGGAGACGGGAGCAGGCCAGGGAGAGGGAAGCGTCCCCGCGGTCCCCGGGGCCCTCCCGGCCAGAGCCTCCTTCCTGGTCACGTACACACCGGCGTGGCCCAGGCCAGGCGGAGGTTGACCAGGAGGTCCTGGGCCCTGGGGGGCTGCGGACAGGCAGTGCAAAAACGGAAAGGTCAGGGAGCCGTGCAGCCAGGAGCTCAGCAAGAGGCTCCAGAGGAGGAGGTGCAGGGCCTGCAGCCTGGCGCACTCCAGGTAGGCTTGTGCCAGGGCCTCTCTCCGCCCGCAAAAGGGACAGGTGTCAGGGCATCTGGTACGGCTGCACCCGGGCTCCGGAGGCCGCGTGCCCAACCTGGGTGCGTGGGAGGGAGCCGGTGGCAGTAGCTGCAATGGCCCATCAGCCCGCTGGCACCTGCGGCCCCGTAGGGAAGCAGCCTGGAGCAGAGGTGTCTGCCAGGGCCAGGCCGTGTCCCCTGCACCCCTGACAGGTGCCCTGTGTTGCAGTGAAGCCCGGGAAGTGCCCTCCTGACTACATCCGGTGCATCCGTGCCGAGGAGGACCAGTGCCGCCGCGACGAGGAGTGCCGGGGACAGCAGAAGTGCTGCTACAACGCATGTGCCCGGCGCTGCGTGGAGCCTGTGCCAGGTACCGGTGCAGCCGTGGCGTGGGCAGCAGGGAGCGGGCAGAGCAGGGAGCCCAGCCCTTGGCTGCAGGCCCGGGGCACCGCTCCGGTGCCATCGCGCCCCCAGCCCGGGCTGAGCTGCGGTGGGGCCGTGCCCGGGCAGTCTCCTCGCTCCTTGCCGGGCGGTCTCTGCGCATGGGGCTGGGCCGGGCTGGGGGTGGCCGAGGTGGGGCAGCGCGGCCGGCCTGACACGGAGACGTCTTGCTGCAGACGACCAGCAGCAGGACCAGGGCAGGTGCCCTCCACCCCTGCAGGGTGGGAGCTGTGAGGACCGGTGCGGTGTTAGGTGTCCCAGAGGACTCACGTGCTGCAGCACTGGCTGCGGCCGCGAATGCATGAGGCTCATATACACAGGTAAGTGTTTCCGTGTGCTCAGCTCTCCGGGCTGCCGTTCCTGTCCCGTCTCCTTGCCGCGGGC
>NW_005842450.1:11621-13367 GCF_000455745.1 Alligator sinensis
AGGCAGTGATGGAGCTGGGCTGGGGTGTCTCGGGTCGCTGCACCCATTGCTCGTCAGCGTGAGTTGGGACGCGGGTGCTCAGGGCTGTGGCTGTCTGACTTCCTGCCAGCTCCTGCCTCAGCCCTGGGTGGCGAGAAAGCGGTAGTGCTTGCCCTGCCTGGGGGGCACCAGGGTCCCTGGGCTTGCCCCCCTTTAGCCATGGCTGGGCAGGATTGCACGGGGAGGGTCCTGGGGAGCAGCCTACGGTGCAGGGACCCCGATCGCTCCAGCTGCAGGGATCCCAGTGCCCGCCTGCACCTGGGCTCTGGGCTGTGCTGGGCAGCCCCCCCCGGCTGCGGTGCCCCCATGCTCCATGCAAGGGGAAGTGGCCCTGGCCGTGCAGCCCCAGCACCAGTGCCTGGCACCTGGTTTGGTCCCTGCCACCTGCGGGGAGCATGGGGGACCGGCAGTCCCAGGGGACGCTGGCAGCAGGGGACCAGGGACCTCTGCGCATGCTGCACAGCCCTGGCCCAGGCCCGCACGGCCCTCTTATCCAAGACCCCAGGGCCATGGGGAGCCGGCCCAGGGCACAGGAGCCCCGTGAGCACCAGGCCGGGCTGCAGGAAGCCCTTCTCCCTGCTGGCAGGGGATGCTGTGCCATCAGCCCGAGCATCTCTGTGCACCTGGGGCTCTGCGCCCTGTCCGGTGCCGCTGGAACGAGCCTGCAGCAGGCAGGAGAAATGGCCCCAGCGGGCCCTGATTACCAGCCCGGCACCTCGTTAGCCCAGGGGCCTGCTTATAATCAGGAGCTGTTGCAGGGCTCGGCTGGCTGTCCCTGGCCACCCCTGCATGCCCCTGCCCCTGCCCCGCACTCCCTGGCAGCTCCTGGCCCACGGCAGGGGTTGGTGAGTGCCCACATCCTGGTCCCGCACCTGCTCTGGACCCTGGTGAGTGACTCTGGACCTGGATTGATCCTGACCTTGCCTGTTGCTGATGCCCTGGCGGTGCCCGGGGGCTCCAGCACTGCCTGCCCGTGTCCTGGCCGTGGTGCGCGGCAGCGGGCGGCCCCAGCAGCTCAGGGCAGTGTGGGCTTCTGTGCCCGTGCAGCCCTGGGTGCTGCTCCCCAACCCAGACCGGGAGCTGTGCCCAGGCATGTGTGGGCTGCTGGAGACACCTCCGTCCTCGTGCAGCGATGTCCCCAGGCTCAGTGGGAGCTCCGGCCCCGGGCCTGGGAGAGGGGACCAGCGTGTGGGGCAGGAGCTGTGAGGCAGGGCAGGTTTGTGCAGCGCTCGGTTATTTGGACCTCGTCACTACTTTCCAAACAAAGCC
This sequence comes from Alligator sinensis, assembly GCF_000455745.1. NCBI lineage: Eukaryota > Metazoa > Chordata > Crocodylia > Alligatoridae > Alligator > Alligator sinensis. The sequence continues at coordinate 12,930 of NW_005842450.1, forward strand.
CAGGATCCTGGGGACGTGCTGGTGCAGGCCAGTGAGTTTGGAAAATGTCGGCACCCCCAGGGACCAGTAATTCACGGGTACTTGGGCAGGAAGCTGGAACAAAAGGAGCAGCAGTCCCCCGCCCAAGGGAGTCACCTACCTGACCTGCGCATCCAGCAGCCAGAGGCCGAAAGCAGAGGGGGAGCTGGGCAGACCCCAAGTAGCAAGGCCGCGTCTCGGGGTCTCTGGGGGACCTCTGGGCACCAGCCCCACGGCATGCTGCACCCAGGCCAGCAGATCCTGGTGGGCCGAGGGGTCCCGGGGTGGAGGAGGCCGGGCAGGGAGCGCTCACCTACGTGTCGCTGGCCGGCCGCGGGCTGGGGCCTGGCCCAGGGAGCGAGGAGCCCCGCCAGCAGCAGCAGGCCAGCACATTGCATGGTGCCGCGGTGCCCAGCGCCC
>NW_005842450.1:15601-20294 GCF_000455745.1 Alligator sinensis
GCTACCTCAGCCACCCTGGTTTGCTCTATGGGATTCCTCTGATATTCCTGTAAGATTTCTATGATATTGCTCTACCTTTTACCCTGTTTCCGCCCTACCCCCTGTCATCAATAAAGTTCTCCTTTGTGACCGGTGTGGAGACGTATTGAGGGGTGGGTCTAAATTATGCCGAGGAGGCCCCTTAGGTCTGTGGACTAAGGGAGGCGTCCCTAATCAGCCCCTGACTTGGGGAAGTGCCCCAAGTGCTTATACTGGGTCTAGGACCCAAGCGTGCACACTGGTACCACCCAGTGCGAGTGTGCACACCAGAGCACCCTGTGTGCAAGCATGCACACCGGAGCCAACTGCAAATGCAGCACGAGCCAAAAAGGCCACAGAGCCTCGCCTAGCTCGCGTGTAGTCCCGGGGCAGAGCGGCTCCTTGCAGCCGGGGGTTCAGGAAGTCCTTCTGGGTGACGGGGCGGAGATCCCCCAGGCCTCGTGTCAGCCCGGGTCTTCTAGGCGAGTCCGCACCCCACTCTCCCCTCGGGCGCTCACAGCACCGCTTGGGAGGGCGGCTCTGCCTCCAGGAGCATTCACGTCTAGAAGGAAACTCTGGGGCAAACAGGTCTGCACGCTGCGGTGCAGGGACCACCGTCGCCACCTCGGCCCCGTGCAGGATTGGCCCTTTCCATGCGCCCGCAGACACCTGTGCCTGCCCCCGACATCTTCCTGCCTCCTCCCAGATCAGGCGCTTGTGGCCCTGCTCTGCCATTGCCTGGCACCTGCCCTCACTGCGCTCCCGGGTGCTTATGGCGCACGGGCTCATTTGGGGACGCGCACGCGTGCTCCTCTGCCTCGTCCCCTCTGTCCAGTCCCTTTGCCGTCATCGCGTTCAGGGGTGAGACCAGCTCCCCGGGGTCTTCCCCAGGGGTTGCCCTCACCCACAGGCACCTGTGCTTGTGCTGCCAGTCTGAGCCCACTCCCCGCAAGCCACGGGCCTGCTCCCGTCTGACGCCCGGGGCCAAGAGCGATGGCTCTCCGCAGCAGCAGGGCACTGGGGAGCCCTTCCTGCCGCAGATCGGGGCCTGGAGGAGCTGCGCCAGACTGCGGCAGGGGATGCTGCTGCTTCCCCCTGCCCGGGGTGGGTTGTGCTGTTTGCAGCGCCCGCGGTCCCGCGCCCTCCAGCTCTGCTGTTTCCTGCGTGCCATGGCTGTCCTGGAGTGGGGGCTGCTCCACCCCCTCATATCACACTCTGGGCATGTCTACGCAAGCAGTTAATGCTCTTGAATAAATTATGGGGTTTATTGCTCCAGAGGTTTTTGTTCCAGGTCCCAGCCCAGGCATGGGGGCGGGCTGGCGGGTGCGTTCTGCGTCTGTCTGCCCCCCGGCTACAGGCCCAGGACTGGGTGCCCGGGACAGGGGGGTTCAGGGATTTGTGCGGTGGAAACGGGCAATTGGGGACTTGGTGCTGCCTGGGGGAGGCAGAGCAGGGAACACATGAAACCGCATGGCTTGCCATGAGCCTGGCACACGTCCCATTGCACAGAGGCACAGGGGTGTCTCCCGAATTTCCCGGTACCCCTGGGAGGGGCAGGGAGCGGAGCTGGGGCATTGTGCAAGGTCCTCCCACTCCTGGGCTGGGTGACGGTATATAGCGCAGCCGGCCCGGCGCTCGGCACGGCGGCACAGCGGTACCATGCAGCGGGGAAGCCTGTTCCTGCTGGTGGGGATCCTCGCCCTCTGGGCCGGGCTGCAGCCTGCGTCTGGGCAGGTCTCTCCAGGTGAGCGCTCCCCCCGACCCCAGCCCGGAGCCCCCACACCCGCCCCAGCCCCTGCCTCCTGCCTCCCCGTCCCGGGGACAGTTTGAGCATGGGGCAGGGGGTGGCAGCTGCCACGCTGCGAGGGCATTGCCCTGTGGCATCGCATCCCTCTGGAGCAGAGGACTTCTGCCAGCTCCCCGGGGACCCCGGCCCTGCACCATGCACGTCCTGCGCTACTGCCACGACCCGGGGGGGCCCGGGCGGACGAGGGACTGCAATCCCAAGTACGGCTCCTGCCCCTTCTCACCGCCCATCTCTGCCCTCTGCACTGCAGACATCTGCAAGCTCCCGAAGGAAGCCGGCCCCTGCAAGATGTACATCCTTCGCTTCTACTATGACTCAGCCACCAGGACTTGCAGACCTTTCGTTTATGGGGGCTGTAAAGGCAATGAAAACAACTTTGTGTCCTTCCTGGCCTGCCTGGCGACGTGCAAGATACCCGGTGAGTCGTGCAGCCGCTGGGAATTGCCAGGTGGCTCTGGGTGCTGGGGTCGAGGTCAGCCCGAAGGTGGAGGAAAGGGGCATCCCTGAGCTATCTGCTGCCCCTGCCCCACCGTGCAGGCCCCGGGTCAGCTGGGGAGAGGGCGAGGGGCTGCGATCCTGGGCAGGGCTCCTGCCCCCTTCTCAGCGCCTCTCTTTGCTCTGGGCTGCAGACATCTGCAGGCTCCCCGCGGACACTGGCCCCTGCAAGGCGTACATCACTCGCTACTACTATGACGTGGCCACCAGGACCTGCAAACCTTTCGTTTATGGCGGCTGCGAGGGCAATGAGAACAACTTTGGGTCCTCCCTGATCTGCCAGTTGACGTGCAAGATCATCGGTGAGTCGTGCGGCCGCTGGAGGTTGCTGGGCGGCTCCAGGTGCTGGGGGGGAAGCCTGGCAGAGGAGAGAGGACCCCTGCCCCTGCCCCTGCCCCAGCGCAGAGACCCAAGCCTGGCTGGGGGAGAGGGCGAGGGGCTGCGATCCCAGGCAGGGCCCTCTCCTCACTGCCCATCTCTGCCTGGGTCAGGGGTGTGCAGGCTGCCCCAGGACCCCGGCCCCTGCCTGGCCCACGCGCTCGCCCACTACCACAAGGCTGCCCTGGGCAGGTGCGAGACGTTCAGCTCCGGGGGCTGCAGGGCAACGGGAACCGGTTCCCAGTGACGACATGTCTCCGGGCCTGCAGGCAGCGAGCTGAGGGCGGGATGGGGAGCAGGGGTCGAGCTGTGCGGGCCGGCACCTTCCAGGACCCCCTCGGCCCCGACCTCCAGCACCTCCAGGACACCCTGGTGCTGCTCCCGGGGGTGGTGCGGTTCCCTGGGGGGGCAGGAAGAGGGGGAAATGGGGGCAGGAGGCCACGTCACCCCTCCCGCAGTCCTAGAGCTGACCCCTCCTAGGGGGACGCAGTCCTGGAGCGTCACCCCTCTCCGCTCTGACCAATTTTCCCTCCCCACTCAGGGCAACTCCGAGAGTGACCCCGTGCGGGAGGCGGGCCTGCAGGTCCCAGACTCCCCCATGGACCCAGCCTGTGGCTCCAGACACCGATGGGACACGTGACCCCAGCACCGGGGTCTGCTTCCCGCACCCCCGACGGCAGCTCCAGCCTCCACGCAATAAAGACCCGACTTTGCAGCTTCCTGCAATCTCCCTCCTGCGGGTCTTGTCCCTGCATCTCCAGCGCCAGCCCCAGCCCCGGGCAGAGAGAGGGGGCATCGCTCGCCCTGCCCGGGGCGACGTCCGGGCTCCCAAAGCAGGACCCGCCGGGGCCCGAGCGAGGCCGGAGCTGGTTCCTGGTGGGGCAACTGTTCCCTTCGCCGTGGGGCAATGCAGCGCGGTTCCCTGCACTAGAGGCGCCGGGGGAAGCCGGCTGCACCGCGGGTCCAGGGAAACGTGGCCTGCGCCCGTGACCGCCCCCAGCTGCCGACACAGTGGGGGAAGAGGAGCGCTGGCATCCTGGCCCTGGTTAGGGCCCTTTGGGGTGGTGGAGGGGGCTGGGGGCCCGGGCAGGGATGGAGCTGGGCTGGGGTATCCCGGTGGTCGTTGCGCCCATTGCTCAGGGAAGCAGGTGTCTGCCCTGAGCTGCGACACGGCTGCTCAGGGCTGTGGCCCTCGGGCGTCCTGCCAGCTCCCGTCGCGGGGGGCCAGTGGCCGGCTCAGGCCGGGGGCGGGGGCCGGGGCAGTGAGAAGGGGTCAGCGCCTGCCCTGCCTGGGGGGCAACAGGGTCCCTGGGCTTGCCCCCACGGGGCCGCGGCCGGGCAGGATTGCACGGGGAGGGTCCTGGGGGGCAGCCCACGGTGCCGAGTGCTCCAGCTGGGCTGCAGGGAGCCCTTGTCTCTGCCCGCCAGCGAGGCTGTGGCACCACCGATCCCAGCGCCCGCCTGTACCTGGGCTCTGGGCTGTGCTGGGCGGCCCCCCCCGGCTGCAGTGCCCCCGCGCCCCTTGCAAGGGAAAGGGGGCCCTGGCTGTGCAGCACCAGCACCAATGCCTGGCACCGGGTTTTGGGCCCTGCTGCCTGCGGGGAGCACGGGGACCGGCAATCCCAGGGGCCGCTGGCACCAGGGGACCTGGCACGTCTTGGGCCCCCACCTCTGTGCGCCGTGCTCGGCCTCTGGCAGGGCAGTCTGGCTCTCGTATCCGAGACCCCGAGGCCATGGGGAGCCGGGCCCAAGAGCCCCGTGGGCATCAGGCCGGGCTGCGGGAAGCCCTTCTCCCTGCTGGCAGGGGTGCTGTGCCCATGCCCAGCGTCTCCGTGTACCTGGGGCTCTGCGCCCTGTCCCATGCTGGCAGGAGCCCGGCAGCAGGCAGGAGAATTGCCCCAGCTGGCCCCGGTTACCAGCCCCGCACCTCGTTAGCCTTATAAGCAGGAGCTCTCGCCCGCCTGGTTGGCTGCCCCTGGCCGCCCCTGCCCCGCC
>NW_005842450.1:20740-22253 GCF_000455745.1 Alligator sinensis
GGGACAAGCCGATGGTGGAAGGTCTCCTTGTCCCGCAGCAGAGCCTGGACACTCGGGCTTCGGGGTCGGCATCACGACAGGCGGGAGGTGGCAGTGCTGTCGCGTGCGGGCTCCAGGCTAGGGCTGAGATGCAAACCTGATCCCTGCAGAGGGGAGGTGGGTCAGGGGTTTCCAGGGCTCAGGAGCCCCCTCAAGCCCTGCCCCACCAGGTGCCCTCATGCCCCCTGTGCCCGTGGCTGCGATGCGAGGGCCTCATTCCTCAGGGCAGGAGCAGCACCACTCGCCCAGGGGCATCCCAGCCCGAGGCAGCCCAAGATCGCTGCCAGAGGCAGAGCAGCTCAGCTGGGCACAGGGACCCCCAGCCTGCGTCCCCCATCTCCAGCCTCTGCCCTGGGCCAGGCCGGGGGCTGCTGGGCTCCAGCATCGCTCCGGGCATCTCTCACTCAGGCCCTGGCTCTTGGCCATTCAGCTCCTTCCTCCCGCCCGCAGGGAGCCCATGCGCCTGGCCGGCCGGCCGTCACTGCGCTGGGGCAGGACCCGGGGCTCCCTCTGCAACCCCGTAGCGCGGAGCTGCTCCTCACCTTTAAAGGCAGCATGCATTCATTGCCACAGCCGTTGCTGCAGCACTTCCGTGCTCCACGGCAATCGTAGTCAGTGTTGCATCCGTGAAGGCACTTGCCTGGGACGAATGGTGATAATGGGGGGCAGCGTCCGGGCTTCCCTGGAACAGGAGATGTCTCTGAGCCCCTGGCGACCCCGGCACTGCCCTAGCTCAAGGGGTCAAGCTGCGACGTGGAGGCCACAAGTGGCACCGACGGCTCCTGTGCACGGTGTGGGGCAGAGTGGAGCGGGGACGGCAGCGCCGTGGCAGCTGGACACCACGGGGCAACGTCTCGGCTCCTTTGGAGCAGGATGTCAGTGGCACGGAGATGCCCGGGGTGGGGCTGGGGGCTGCGCACTGAGCCCTGCCCATCTGAATCGCTGGGCGCAGACCTCGGGGCGTCCAAACCCATTGCTCCTGCTCTCTGTGCCCAGAGCTTTGCCAACCCAGAGATCCTGGGCGGCTCCCGCGGGCGGTGGGACGGGGACAGCTCTGGGCGTTGGCATCAGTCCCGCGCTGGGCACGGGCAGCTCGGGGCTCCAGGGAGCGGAGCGAGCCCTCGACAGACCCGGCGTACAGGACCGAGGGCTGCGCCATGGGCCGTGCTGGGGCACTGGGGTCCCTGCGGGAGCAGCAGGGACACAGCCCTGCCCTGGGCAGCCCGGGGACCCCCGGCGGGTGGTGGGGACTGGCAGGGAGGGGTGCCGCGTGGGGTGCCTCATGGGCTGGGAGGGGGCCTTGCCCAGAGGGGTGGGGAGGACCGAACGGGCACAGAGCACTAACCCCAACGGGCCATCCCAGATGCAGGCTGGAGCTGGGCACAGAGGACCAGGAGCCCTGCCAGCAGGAGGAGGCCGCCCGACTTCATGGTGCCGCCGTGCTGCAGTGCCGAGCACCGGGGCGGCCGGGGTA
>NW_005842450.1:23495-23806 GCF_000455745.1 Alligator sinensis
AACCGGGCCCCCAGCGAGGACGCGTCTCGGGGCCTGTGGGCAGCAAGGAGAGCGCGGTGCGGACGGGGCCTGAACTGCCTGGTCTGGGACCCCATCTCCGGTGCCTCCAGCCCTGCGAACCTGCCCTGTGCCGGGGGCTGGCACGCTCACCTGGCTGCGGTGCAGGGGCCTTCTTGGCGACTTCACTTCCCCCTGGGCCAGGAGCTCCCCAGCCCGTCCCGAGGCCGTTGGTGGTTCCCTGATGGGGCAACTGTGCCCTTTGCCACAGGGCGCCGGGACCTGACACAAGAGGTGATGGGGAAAGCGGCCGG
>NW_005842450.1:24256-26928 GCF_000455745.1 Alligator sinensis
TGGCTCTCCCGGGGAGCAGGGGACGGGGACCCCTCCCTGCCACAGACTCGTGCCCAGGGGCAGGTCTGAGCCGACTGAGAAGCAGGGGATTGTGCTGCTTCCTCCCTGCCCGGGACGGGTTGAGCTGTTTGCAGCCCCCGCACCCCATGGCACGGGTCATGCCTTCGCCCCCACGCTCTCCAGCTCCGCTCTTTGCTCCGCGATGTCCCTGTGCTGCAGCGGTGGCTGCTCCACCTCCATACAACACTCTGGGCTCGCCTACACATGCAATTAATGCAATTAATGCTCGCAAATAAAATCCAGGGATTGTTGCCACAGTGTTTTTTGCTCCTGGGCGTGCCATTTGAACATGTACCCCGGAGCAAAAAGCTCGGTGGCAATAAGCTCTGGAGTTTATTCACGCGTGGCACATGGGCCGGGTCGTAGCTACCCAGCTAGCAGTAGCCCAGGGCTGCTCCAACCCCTCAGTGCGAGGCGGGCCCACGGCAGCCCCCGCACTGTGTGCCCTCGTGCCCCAGGCCCCTCCACATGCACGCTGCTGCGCACGAGGAGTCTCTGGAGCAGGGCAGGACTTGTGTTCACACGCACAGGTCTGTTGAGGAGTTCATTAGCCGTGCGCGTGCTAGTAGGGCCACACGGGTAGACGCGGAGACATTGACTGCGGAGATAACTGGGCAGCTCTGTAATAAGCGTCTCATGTAGACGCGCTTTCTGGGAATGGAAGGTCCTGCCCTTGTTACACCCGTGCCTGGGAAAGCTGCCCACAGCAGCCCCCATGCAGCTGGCCAGACCCTGGCGGGGTGATGCACCCTCGGTCCCCGGCACCCACGGTCCCCGGCTGCAAGGCTGCGTGCAAGGAAGGGCAGCGGAGAGCTGGTCTTTGCCCTGCCCCAGGCTCCTTTTGTCCTTCAACACTAACACAAGAGCCCCTGAGGTGCTGCCTGGGACCGGCCCTGCGGGAAGGGGCAGAGCAGGGAGCGCGTGCGCCCCACGTGCCAGCCGTTAACGGCCCCGGCCCCATTGCGCAGAGATGCAGGGCTGTTTCCCAACCTTCCCGGTGCCCCTGGCAGGGGCGGGGGCCGAGCTGGGGCGTTGTGCAAGGTCCCCCCGCTCCCGGGCTGGGTGACGGTATATAGCCTGGCGCTGGGCACGGCGGCACAACGGCACCATGAAGTGGGGTAGCCTGTTCCTGCTGGTGGGGCTAGCCTGTTCCTGCTGGCAGGGCTCCTCGCCCTCTGGGCCGGGCTGCAGCCTGCGTCGGGGCAGTTCATTCCAGGTGAGCGCTCCCCCTGACCCCAGCCCGGAGCCTCCAAACATGCCCCAGCCCCTGCCTTCTGCCTCCCCGTCCCGGGGCCGGTGAGCCCTGGGCAGGTGGGTGGGAGCTGCCACGCTGGAGGGCATTGTCCGGTGACCCACGTTCATCTCCCCAGAGGATGTCACCAGCTGCCTAGGGCCCTGGCTGCTGCAAGATGTACATGCTGTGCTGCGGCCACGACTGGAGGGGATGCAGCTGGCCTGGAGGGGAGGGCGAAGGGCTGCAATCCCGGGCAGGGCTCCTGCCCCCCGTCACTGCCCATCTCTTCTTTGGGTCAGCTTTCTGCAGGCTCCCCAAGGACCACGGCCCCTGCAACAGGACCTTCGTGCGCTTCTATTTCAACCCGGCCATCAGGACCTGCCAAACGTTCATTTACGGCGGCTGTCCTGGCAATAGAAACAACTTTGTGACCTTCCAGCAGTGCCTGAATACGTGCAGGTGGGGCCTTCTGGGGCTGAGCCTGCCAAGGCCGGACGCTGCGAGAGGCATCGCGGCACCAGGGCGATGGCTGGAGGATCGGAGCAGGGTGAGGCCAAGTGAGTCATGCGGCCGCTGGACATCGCCAGGTGGCTCCAGGTGCTGAGGTCGAGCCAGGCAGAGGATGGGGTGGGGGACAAGGACTTTTGACCCTTTTCCTGATCCCTCTGCTGCCCCGTGACCCCTTGCCTGACCCGTCCCAGCGCAGAGACCCAGGCCCGGCTGGGGGAGAGGGCGAGGGGCTGCAATCCCAGCAGGGCCTCTGCTCTCCCCTCTGTGCCCATCTCTGCTCTGGGTCAGACGTCCGCAGGCTCCCCCAGGGCCCCGGTCGCTGCTTCCCCTGCAGCCGCCAGGACCACTACGATGCTGCGCCGGCAGGTGGGAGGCTTGGGCTCTGGGGGTGCCCGGGACCAGGAACGGTCTCCCCTGTGAGCAGGCGTGTGTCCGGGCCAGCGGGCAGCAAGCTGGGGGCAGGACGGGGAGTGATGGCCGAGCCGCTCGGGCTGGGACGGGACGTGCAGGGCCCCTGGCCCCGAGCCCTGGAGCTGCAGGAGACCCTGGTGCTGCTCCCGGAGGGGGTCCCAGGGCGGGGCAGGGAGACCCCACGGCTGGAGCGGAGGGAAGGGGCTGCGATCGCACGCAGCTCCTGCCGCCTTCTCACTGCCCGTCTGCTCCGGGCTGCAGGCATCTGCTTTCTCCCGGTGGCCCCCGGCCCCTGCCTGGCCTACGGGCCCAGCTTCTACTACAATGCCGCCACCGGCCAGTGCTTGAGATTTAACTACGGGGGCTGCCGGGGCAACGGGAACCGGTTCGGCACTAAAAAGAAGTGTCTCCAGACCTGCGGGTAGCCAGGTGAGCCCGGGGGGGGGGGCCGCGCCAC
>NW_005842450.1:27040-30702 GCF_000455745.1 Alligator sinensis
TGGGGCTGTGGGATGCAGGGCTGCAGCCACATCGGCACGGACCCCTCGCACCCAGGGCGCCGGGGCCCGCGTGGAGCCGTGTCCAGGGGTGAGGAGCGTCCTCGGGGGCAGAAGTGCCAGGGGATGGAGATGGGCCCGTGCCGTGGGGGTCTTTGTGCCGGCTGGCCGGCCGGCCGGGGTGGGCGCTGGGCTGAGCTCCCCAGTCCCTGCCTTCCCTCCCCGCTTTGATCGACTTTCCCTCCCCGCTCAGCACAGCTCCAAGAGTGACCCCGCGCGGAAGCCGGGCCGTGGGGCAGCGGGACCTGCAGGTCCCAGACCCTCTGCAGACCCCTTCTGTGGCTCCAGGCACCGATGGGCAACAATACCCCCAGCACCGGGGGTCTGCTTCCCGCACCCCCGCTAGCAGCTCCTTCCTCCACACAATAAAGACCCTGCTCTGCAGCTTCCCCCGGCTCTCTTGTCCCTGCGGCTCTAGCACCGGCCCCAGCCCTGGGCAGAGAGAAGGGGGCATCGCCTGCCCTGTCTGGGGCACGGGGTCCCAGGTGGGGCCGGGGCCACGTCCCTGCCCCTCGAGCAGGAACCGCCGGGGCCCGAGCGAGGCCGTTGGTGGTTTCTGATGGAGCAACTGTTCCCTTTGCCGTGGGGCACCGCAGCGCGGTTCCCTGATGCCAGGCACTGGGGGAAGTGGGCTGCACCCAGGGCCCGGGGACACGTGGCCTGTGCCCGTGAGAGCCCCCACCTGCTGACACAAGGGAGGAAGAGGAGGGCTGGCGTCCTGCCCTAAGCCAGGGCCCCTCAGGGTGGTGGAGAGGGCTGGGGGACCGTGCAGGGATGGAGCTGGGCTGGGGTGTCGTGGGAGTCGCTGCGCCCATTGCTCAGGGATGCGGGTCTCCCTGCCTCTGGGCAGCATGGAGGACTGGCAATCCCAGGGGACGCTGGCACCAGGGGACCAGGCACGACTTGGGCCCCCGCCTCTGTGCGCCCTGCGTGGATCCAGCCCAGGGCAGTCCTGCCCTCTTCTCCCAGGACCAGAGGGAGCTGGGCCCAGGGCACCCCTGGGGGATGCCCTTCTCCCTGCTGGCAGGGGATGCTGCGCCATCAGCCCCAGCATCTCGGTGCCCCTGGGGCTCGGGCTCGGGCTCTGTCCCGCCTGTCGGCAGGAGCCCGGCATCACTTCCCCCTGGCCCAGGAGCTCCCCGGACCGTCCCGAGGCCGTTGGTGGTTCCCTGATGGGGCAACTGTGCCCTTTGCCGCAGGGTGCAGGGACCTGACACAAGAGGCGATGGGGAAAGTGCCCGGTGTTGCAGGCAGATCCCGGGCAGCCCATCCTGGTGGATGGAAACGGGGCTGTGCCGTGGGGGTCTCTGCACCATCCCTGGGCTGGGGCCCTTTGGGGTGGGTGCCATAGGGTGCTGGGCTGGGCTGAGCTCTGACCAACTTTCCCTGCCTACTCAGGGCAGCCCCGTGGGGGAGCCGGGCCGTGGGGCAGCGGGGCCTGTGGGTCCCTGACCCTCCATGGACCCATCCTGTGGCTCCAGGCACTGCTGAGGCACGTGGCCCCCAGCACCGAGGGTCTGCTTCCCGCACCACCCCCGCCACAATAGCAGCTCCTTCCTCCAATGATAAAGACTCTGCTTTGCAGTTTCCCCTGGGTATCTTGTCTCTGCTTTGGCCCCAGCCCTGAGCAGAGAGAAGTGGGCATCGCATGGGGTCCCAGGGGTGGCAGGTGGCAGAGGCCTTCAGACCCCGGCACTGGGCGCATGCTGGCACCCACAGCTTCCCGGTGCTGTGGTGGGGGCTGGGGCCACATCCCCGCTCCCAAAGCAGGAACCGTGGGGCCCAAGCGGAGGCTCTTGGTGGTTCCTGATGGTGCAACCGATCCCTTTGCCGTGGGGCAATGCAGCGCGGTTCCCCGCACCAGAGGCGCCGGGGGAAACCGCTGCACCCAGGGCCCGGAGACGTGGTCTGTGCCCGTGACCGCCCCCAGCTGCCGACACACGGGGGAAGAGGAGGGCTGGCGTCCTGGCCCGGGCTAGGGTGGGGCCTTGCAGGGAGCCCCTCGGGGTGGATGGAGCTGGGCTGGGGTGTCTCGGGTGCCCTTGCGCCTGTTTCTCAGGGATGCGGGTGTCCACCCTGAGCTGGGACGTGGGTGCTCAGGGCTGTGGCCGTCGGGCTTCCTGCCAGCTCCCGTCTCTGGTCTCCAACACCTGCCTCAGCCCCGGGCGGCGAGAGAGGGGCGGCACCTGCCCTGCTCGGGGGACCAGGGCTGCCCCCCGGGGCCGCGGCCTGGCGGGATTGCACGGGGAGGGTCCTGGGGAGCGGCCACTTCTCTCTGCCAGCAGGTGAGGCTGTTGCACCACCGATCCCAGCACCCGCCGGCACCTGGGCTTCGGGGTGGCAGGCGGGCAGCAAGGGGGACCGGCAATCCCAGGGGATGCGCTGGCACCGCGGGCCTGACTCACCCACCCGAGGGGCCTGGGCTGGGGTCAGATCTGGATGCCGAGGGGCATGGAGATGCTGGGGGGGTGGCCCAGGTGCTCTCTCTTTTGTCCCTCCATTACATGCTCCCACGCTCATGTCCAGGCGATTCCCCCAGCCTCTGGGGCTGCTTGCAGGCCTCTGGGTCAGCGGGGAGCACACGGGAGCAGGGACGTCCCCTGCTAAAACTGCCAGCTGGCCTCGCACACCGATGACCTGCGTCCCCGCAGGAGAGAGACGGGCCTGGAGCCGCACACCCGGGACACCGAGCCGCGGGGTCCAGCCAGCTCCACCTGGGCCAGGGGCAGCGATGAACGGGGGAGCGCAGAGGGGACAGGGTCGGCTCGGGCTGGGGACTGTGCGCCAGGGGCTGCTGCCCCCCACCTCCATGCACCCCCTCCCCGCACTCCTGGCCCGGCTGCGCGGGGCAGGAGTGGGTCTCCCTGCCCCTAGCAAGCCTCTGCCAGCCCCATACGGGCACTACCCCTGGGGCAGCCCCCAGCTCTGTCTGGGCAGGACCTGGCCGGGAGAGGCTGGCTCTAGGGCAGATCCCTGGACTGAGATGCAGCCCTGCAGAAGCACCGAGTTATCATTCCTCTCCATTTCTACCACCTCCTTTGTGCGGGAGATGAAAGTCCCGAGACGAGTGGGATGGGGCGGGGGGCCGGCAGCATCCCCCGGTGCAGCGCCGCGGCCGCTAATACAGCGAGCGGGGAGCGTGCGGGGCTGCTTTGATCTGTGCCGCCCGAACCACGGAGCAGCTCCCAGCAAATGGAAATGAGGAGATGGAGAGCAGCACCAGCCACTTCATCATGGCACTGCCACGGCGTGCAGCCACGGGAGGTGTGGGGCTGGTGTGGGGCCCGGGGCCGTCCCTGCCAGGGGGGCCGCGAGCGCGCCTGGGGAGCAACCTCTGGGATGGAGCAGCTCTGGGGTGCAGCCCTGGACGGGGTGACGGGCCGGCCTGGGGACGACGCGCCTGCTCCCCGTGTGTCCCGGGGGAGCCTCGCCCCATTAGCTGCAGCTCCTCGGGGGTTAATGGCGCAGCTGGGCTGCGGCTGCAGCTCGATAACCCTAATGGCTCCTATCAATAACGACCGGAGGACGCCGGAGCGAGCGGCCGGGAGCGCGTTCTCGCACACGTCGCGGCCGTTCCTCCTCGCTCCCTGGGGGGAGCTGGGGGC
>NW_005842450.1:31222-32642 GCF_000455745.1 Alligator sinensis
AGGGGCGCTGGGGTGTCTGCTGTGCGGTCCCTCTGCAGTGTGGGTCCGCGTGCGCCTCCCCGGCCGGCCCAGGCCTGTGCGGCCCTGCTGGTGGATGCCCCTGGCTCACACCTGCCCAGAGCCATCAGCGCACCTGGCTCACACCTGCCCAGAGCCCCGGAGCCAGCCCCGAGCGAGCGAGGAGCCCTGAGCAGCAGGGGGATCAGGTAGGAAGGGAGCCGTGGGGCTGGGGGAGCCCTGGGGGCAGCACCCCCGCGTGCCTGCTCCAGACCCGTGCCCCTCTGGGTCTCAGCTTTCTGCCCCCGGGGCTTTGAGAAACACCTCCCTCCCCCTCCGCTTACCTGGAGCCCAGCCCAGCATGACCCAGACCCTGTGCCCCTCGCTGTCCCCGGGTGCCGGGCTCTGGCCCCTTGCAAAGCACCGCGCTGGCACTGCCCAGCCCGCGCCTGCGCCCCCATTCCACGTGGAGCCCAAAGGAGGGTGGGGGAGGGCGTTGCATGCATGGGCGGCATGGGAAGGGTTATTAATTCTGCAGGGTGCTCGTTAGCGCTGCTGCAAGGGGCCGGGTGGCCCCACGGCCTGTTTTTGGCTCTAGCCAGCGGCACCCCTGCCCAGCACGGGAGAACGGGGAACCGCGACTGTACCGCAGGCCTCGGCATGAGACCCATGAATATTAATGCTGTTCTAATGAGTGCCTTTAAATGCTTTGCCTAAATTAAGCATCGCCTCTGTAACGAGCCAGCAGGGCGGGGGGCGGCATCCGTGACAAACGACAGCTCCTGCGTGGCTCCCCGCCACCCCAGCAGGGCCCTGGCCCCACCTGAGCCGTGTACACGGCCCGTGGCGTGTTCACACACGTGTGCCCGTGTTTGCCCCAGGGAAAGGATGGGTCTGCACACACCCCGGCTCTCGCTCCCTGCCCTGCTGGGTGCCCACCAGGGAGCCCAGGCCGGGGTCTCTTCCTGGCAGGGTGACCGGGAGCTGGGGCAGGAGCGGGATGGGGGCTGCAGCTGGGACCGGGGCAGGCTCCCCTCCTACGCCTGCGCCTGTCTGTGGGTCTCCCCCGCCCTGCAAAGATGCTCCCGAGACCCCCCCCACTTTCCTGGCAGAGCTGCGCCACCCGCCCTCCCGATGATTGACACTGTAATTGGGCTGCGCCGGCAACAGGCTAATTGAGGTCACCCGCTGATTGCTGCATCGCTCGTCAGGTCCCCGCTCCTCTCCCTCGCCGTCCCCCGCCTCACCGTGGCAGCCCCCCCCGCCGTGGCTGTGGGGATGGGGGGGGCAGGGCGCTGTGCAGCTCCGCGGCACGCCGTGGCGCAGGGCGCAGGGTGCCCGGCGCCCTCGGGGCCAGGCCCTGGCCGCATCCTGCCCAGGAGAGCTGCAGCCTGGAGACCCCGGGGTGGCAGGCAGCGGCCGC
>NW_005842450.1:32726-33648 GCF_000455745.1 Alligator sinensis
CCAGGCAGCCACGCTGATCTGCCCGAGCAGGGCAGCCGTGCAGCGAGCTGTGACAAACGGTGACCTTCCCTCGCGGGCTCGCGAGCTGGCCTGGGGCCTCCTGAGGCCGGAGGGGATGGGAGGACGTGGCTCAGCGCCCAGACAGGAGCTGCGCGGGAAGGGGGGAGACGGTGCTCAGGAAGCAGCGCAGAGCAGGGCTCTCCATCCTGGGGGCTGGGGAAGCTCCTGGCCGCGGGGAACTCGAAGCCTCGTGCTTTCCTCGGCCGCCCGCAGCGTGCGCCGGATCCCTGCCGCTCCCCTGGCTGCGAGCTCCTCCGCGCCAGGGCCTTCGGGGGGGACGGCGCCCATGCAGTGACTGCAGGAGCCTCTTGAAACCCCCCCATGAAATATCTCCTGAGGGCTCCGCAGTTATAGATAGACGGGAGAAAAAAATGCAACCCCACGATTCAATTTGGAAGATGAATGGGAGCCTGGCGCGGGTGAACAAGAGGAGGCGCAGCCCGGTGACCTTAATCAGGAGTAATGTTATTAATGCACTTGTCCCCAGGTGCGGTGCCGCATTTGCATTTCCAGCAATTTGCACAATAATGAGGAGAGGTGACCGCTGCCACCCCTGCAGCCGCCGCGCCGGGAAGCTCTCCTCCAGCTGCACCCCCCTTACAGGTGTTCCTCCTCGCGAGCACGGAGACTTTGTGCGGGGAGAGAACGAGGGCTCCAGAATGGATCCCCAACGTCTGGCTGGGATCCACTGGGATCCCAGGGGCCGGCTGGGTGCCCTCGGCGGTTTCACGGGGCGGGCGCCGCTTTCCCTGCCAGGCCCTGGCTCCTGCCTTTGCCAAGGATCCTCTTACAGCCCCGTCACCCCGAGACAGGGTCGCGGGCTCCTGCTTCCCCCACGGCTCTCAGCGAGACAAGCCCCCGG
>NW_005842450.1:34774-38604 GCF_000455745.1 Alligator sinensis
GCCCGGGCTGGCCTCCTTGGCGCCGGGGCAGCCCCGAGCACAGGCCACCATGGCTACATCCCCCCGGCGAGCAGAATTGGACCCCACTCCTGGCCTGTCCTTGTCCTGCGGGCGGGGGAGAGGCTGGACAGGGGGGCCGGGACCTCCAGAGCGTGGGCGGGGGGTCCGGGTGTGGGGCGCTGGTGTTTTGGAGGTCGCTTGGCCCCCTCTGCCAGCGGGCAGCGGGCGAGACGAACGGTGCCAGCCAGCACCACCCAGCGGGCGCCGGCGCCGCCGGCTCCATCCCTTGCCCGGTGCCTCGCGGCTCTCCCGATGAAGTTCGAGAGCTCACCTGGGCCCGTTGCCTAGCAACGGGAGACCGTGGCTGAGGTGTGGGGCGCTGGTGTTTTGGAGGTCGCTTGGCCCCCTCTGCCAGCGGGCAGCGGGCGAGACGAACGGTGCCAGCCAGCACCACCCAGCGGGCGCCGGCGCCGCCGGCTCCATCCCTTGCCCGGTGCCTCGCGGCTCTCCCGATGAAGTTCGAGAGCTCACCTGGGCCCGTTGCCTAGCAACGGGAGACCGTGGCTGATGCGGCTCCGACTCCTGCGCTAACCCCGTTGCAGCCGGCGGATAACGAAGGCAGGGCCAGACGTGCACAGCGAATTGCGCCGGGTCCCTGCTCAAGCGAGGGCGAAGCAGCTGGCGCCGTCGGGACCAGACGGGCTCCGTCCCTCCCGGCCGTGTCTTCCAGCCCCCCTTTGCTTGGGAGTTTGAATCATCCGGCCGAAGCAGGACCCGGTGCAGCTCCTGACGTGTGTGCGGGGCTGCACTCGGCGTCTGCTCCGCCGGTGCAGGGTCTCGGTGCCCAGGACAAGGGCTCTTACGCCCAGCGCCGCCCCAGCATGGGTGGGGGCCCCAGGGATGCCGCTCCTCCCAGGAGCAGGCTGGGCTGGGGGTGCACGGGCACGTGCACTTCGGTGCCTGCAGCTGCATATTTGCTCTGTTTGTTCGGTTTGCCCGTGAGCAGCGCGCGGGGGCAGGAGGCGCCTGTGCAAGGGACCCGGGTGCACCTCAGTGCTGCCAAACACAGCCAAGGGGCCAGCGCCCCCATCCCACCCCCCGGCACCCCCTGCTCCTCGGGACCTCTTTTGCCCTCTTGTAGGGGCAGATGATGCCAGCCTCTCGCTGAGCCCGCGGGCTTTCCAGCAAGGCCTCGGCACGCTCGGGCAGCGCAGCCCTCCTCCTCGGGGAGTGATGGAGCCGCGAGCAGAGGAGCGCGAGGAAGAGCAAGAAGAAATCCCGGCGATTCACGCTGGTCCCTGGCAGCGCTGCTAGACCGCGGTCTTGAGGGCTCGCGAGGGGGTGGCTGTGCTGTTGTATCTGCCCTCGGTCAGGGCGCCGGCCTGGGCTTGCGGACGTGGCTCTTGGCTGCTGGTCCCGGACGCCAGCCCCCCAGTCCAAGGAAGTAGGAGGTTGGGGTCTAGCTTGTGACTGTCCCGGGCAAAGGGTGTCCGGACCTGAGTCTGGCCCACTGATGGAAGGGGCCAAGGAGCCGGGGAGAGGAGGACACAAGGGGCAAGCCAGGGCTGCGGGTGCACGCTGGGCACTGCCCCTCGCTGCGTGCCCTGGGCATCGTCTGCCCCCCCCAGGCACGTGGCAGTGGGTGAGCGCACAGGCCCCCAGCCGCCGGGCCCGGGTGCGAGGCGCCTGCCTCGGAGCACAAGGACAGAACAAGCTGTCACCCCGCCATGGGCGGCCGGCTCCTTCCCGCACCTGGGATTGATGGCTGGAGAAGTGAAAGGCTCCAAATGTGGAGGTTATATCCTTGAGACAGCCACATCCATCACCCGAGGCTCATTATTAAGTAACACCCCGGACGCCGGGCTGATTTCACACCTTATCTGAACCCAGCAGCTGTGCCCTAAATTCCGAGCGCCGCGACTGTCTGAAGGAATTCGGTTGCCGGTGTTTAAAATGAGTGTTAGCATCTATCATTTCCCCACGCCAAATGGCTTTGTGTCGGTGCGTGGCAGCTCTCATCTGTCACCAGGGCGCCGGGCTGCCCAGCTCCGCGCCTCTCCGTCACTGTCAGCCCGCGCCCACGTCGCCAAAATGTCACCCGCGGGAGACCCGCGGCCTGTCCCTGGCCGGGCGAGGGCCAAAGGGGTGCAGTGGCAGCGTGGCCTTTGCAGTGGCTCTGAACGAGGTCCCAGCAAGTCCGACCTCAAGGGCACTGGGCCTTTCCCTGCCCCTTCCAAGGGTGGCGTGGGCTTTCGGGCAGTGGCCGTGGCTTGCCGGTGCTCCGTGCCCGAGACGACGTGGCAGCTCTGGACTGGTGCACGGACGGGGCAGGAGCAATGCAGCCTGGACTCTGCCGGCGTGAGCTCACGGCGGGGTTCGCCTTAGCTGGGCACGAGGGCAGGCAAGGGGCTGTGCCTAGTCCCGAGCCGTGTTGGAGCATCTCGTGCCTGGCCTGGCGTCCTGCAGCGCCTCCGCGCCACTTCCCGGCGACCGTCCTGGCTCATCATCGCTCCGGCGCCAGGAGGGAAACGCCATAAATAATGTCCCATTACGGCAGCGGCACGGAGTGACTTGTTTTGCTGGCTACATTATGGGCTTCATAAACAGACTCATTTATTTCCCGGCCTGCGCTCCTGGAGCCTCCAGCGATGGCGGGGAGGGGGAGCGCTGGCGCGTAGGCGGGAGGTGACCGCAGCCGCCCCGGCAGCCTGTAACCAGCACACGCGTGACGTTGTCCTCGAAGGAAGGCGGCCCGAGACCGCAGCTGGGATCCGGGGCGCGGGGGGCAGTGGCAGGGTCCCCGTGCAGCAGAGCACCAGCTGCAGGATCGGGGCCGTCTGGGGGGTCAGGCCGGAGGCTCGTTGGCTGCGAGCCGGGTGGACTTTAGTGCTGCCCTGACCCAAGGTGAGGGGCACGTGGGAGCAGGAGGGCCGGCGTGGTGGGCTCCCGCGGGCCGGAGAAGGGCCTGCCTGAGCAGGTCTCTGGCCGTGTCGGAGCCATGCGTCCATCAGCGGTGAAGGGAACAGGCACGATGCAGCAGGCCTGGCCAGGGATCACACGGGACACGTGGAGGGGGAAGCTGGAGAGCAAAGGGACCTGGGTCGGGGCCGGGGGCCGGGGGCCGGGGGCCAAGGCCAGGCAGTGGCTGGGTGCAGCGTTGCCCCGTGCTGGAGAAGCGCCGAGCACTGCCCTTGCTGCCCAGGAGCTGGTGTGGGCAGGACACAGATGGGACCTGCCCTGGGGGCTGCTCACCCCTCTTCTCCCCACCCGTCCGGGGACCCGGCTGCCCCCCAGCTGCCTGGGCCCTGTAGCCAGCGCCGGCCTGGGGCCCGGGACGGCTGCCTGGTGCGGCCCTTGGCAGGTGCACGATGCCGCGGCTGTCGGCATGATGAAAAGCCTCCTGCGGCACCGCAGATAACATACAAGCACAGGTCAGGTGCGGCCCGTGTAGCCCATCCATCAGGCGTGGCAGCTCCCGGCGTGCCCGGGGCCACCATCTGATGCATGGGAGCTGGCGCCAATGTGTGTTTTCCCCCGAGGTTAAATGGATGAGCGTGGTTTAGCGCTGACAGCGCCACTCGCGGAGCTGTCAGACGCCCCCGCGCTGCCCCGGCTGTGACCCAGCCCCCGCTTACCGGGGCAGATGCCGGCGGGCCCGGTGCTCAGCACCGCTGCTCTCCGGTCTCTGCCCCGGCTGTGCTCGGTGCGTGGCATGGGGTGGCTGGTGGGGGAGACCGCCCGGGGCTGCAACAGGAGGAGCCCGTGGGCTGCTGCACGCTGACCCGGTCCAGGCGGCAGGGCCTGGCAGCCCCCCAGGCCCCGGGGCCCCC
>NW_005842450.1:38718-49670 GCF_000455745.1 Alligator sinensis
CGGCCGGGCCTTGAGGGGGGGGAGCTGGGGCCAGCGCAGCTGTTTGCACCGAGCCTCCCACCCCGCCCCGCTCGTCTGCCCCGCGCGGCCGCCCCGCACCGACCGCCCCGGGCGGCGCCTGCCTTTGCCCTCGCTCAATGTCACCCCGGAGCCTGTCAGCTTGAGAAAAGGTTTGCATCCGATAAGCGATCGGGCTGTCAGGCGCCGAGTGCCGCGGGCCCGTGATTTACTGCGGCGGCGCCAGCCGAGCACAGATTTTTCTTAATCTAAATTGAAAACTGCTCAAGTAGAAAAATAATTTCATTGCTTCGTCTTAAAAGGGGTGGGGGGAGGAAAAAGGATGGTGTCAGTTCCCGGCTCCTTTGGGGAGAGGGCGCAGCCGCGTGGCACGTGCCCGGGCCCGTGAGGCTGCAGCCGGGGAGGCCTGGTGCTGCCGCCGCCTGGGCTTTCCTGCGCCCGGCTGTGCCGCCTGCCTCGCACCGGGGTGAGAACAGGCCGTGGCTAATTCAGCGCCCCCCGGGTTTCAAGCAGGTTGGAGAGAGGACCCTGCTGCAGCCTTTGATGCCGAACCGCCAGCACGTGTGCATGCTGGCCGGCGCAGATAGCGGCACGTAGAGCAGCCCTGGGGTGGCTCTCGCTTGTCCTGCAGCCCGAGCGGCCCCTGCACGGCGCCAGGAGCAGCAGAGGTGGTGATGGCAGGGTGGTCTCCCCCTCTGCCCCCATTGCGGAGAAGGAATAATGGGCAGAGGGTCCCCAGCTGTCTGCAGGCCCCTTGGGCAGCCGGGAGCGGGGAGAGGGCTGAAGCTCCCACGTTGCATCCCCATCTGGGGCTGGGGAGCAGGAGGACTGAGGGGCCTCACCCCCCCGGTTGTGCACGGACAGCTGCATTTCAGCCGCCCAGCTGATTAAATAAGCAAGTGTCCCTGCCCCACCTGCGCCCTTGCCCTGCCTGGCGCCCGCAGGGGCGAGGGAGCCGCCACGCTGCCCGGGCTGGGCCTTGCGCTCGTGCCACGGCCTTGCTGTCGGGAAAGCCGAGCGCAGCCGTGCAGCAGCAGAGCAACGTGCGAGCCGGGGGCCAGGGGCTGCTTTCCGGCACCTTGTTAGGAGCGAGCGGCTCTATCGGGCGTTTCGCAGGTAATCTGCCGGCAATTAGACACGCGCAGCCCTCAGCAAGGCTGCGACGTGCAGCGGGGTGATCCATTTCAATCTGTGGCGCTAAGTGGCAGGGAGAAGCCGTCCCGTGACATCGGGCGGCTCCTGCACCCAGGGGGGCTGGAGAGGGAAAGCACCGCGGCTGTGGGGCACGGAGCGAGGGGCCTGCCCCAGACGGAGACGCGCTTCGCTGCAGGGGCCAAGGCAGCTTCGTGTCCGGATGCCGGGCTTGGCTGAGAGGCTGCCACGAGCAAGGAAGAGCAGCCCCAAGGTTGCTGTACCTCACGTCCGCAGCCCCCGGCCCCGAGGAGTGGTTCCAGCAGCCGGGGGCAGCGCTCCCCTGCTTCCCGACCTGCCCCAGGAGCCCCCACACGGGCTGCCCCCCCCATGCCATGGAGATGGTTCCTGCAGCAGCCTGCGTGCAGGCAGTGTGCATGCATGGGTGGTGAGCGGGCGCACAGGCCTGGGGGTCGGGCCTGAGCTGCTTGTCCAGGTGCAGCCGGCGCCCGCCCGCCCTCCAGCCTGGCAGCACGTCTCCTCCGTCGTCATGTCCGATCCGTCCTTAGGCCGCCAGGAGGTGCTGAGCCAGGCTGCCCGGCACGGCCAGGCACACGCACACGTGTAACCCACATGCAACTGTGCACACGGCTCCTTTTGCCGGAACCAGGTCATCATCGCAGCCTCTGCCTTCAGCCAAGCCCCATTCAAAACACAGGGAAAAACCGCCTCGCGGATAAACTGGTAATTTGGAGAGCGAGCGAATTCCAGGAGCATTTGCTGAGCTGGATAATAACGTGCCCAGTGAGCTGCATCCCAACGACGCCACCAAATTAAAGACATTTTTTTCCCCCCTTTAATTTAAAAGTCACCGCTGGGAAATCTCCGGCGGCCTCGCCAGTGATTTCCCCCCAGGCCGGCTTTCTGGAGAAATCTTTAATTTTGATTGTCACACTTTGTGGAGTTTAAATCAGGGAAGCAGTGCCGTCAATAAGGCCCCGCGTCGGAGCAGCGGCCCAGCCGCGCCAGGGAAGCAGCAGTGCTCAGCAGCGTGGGCAGACGCGGCCCCGGCTGCGCTCGGCCCCAGTCTGCGCCGTCCCCTGCCGCGTGGCTCCGGTGGAAGGGCACGCCCCGCGTGCCAGCATCTCCCCAACGTGCCCAGGTGGGGCTGAGCTGGGAGCTGTGGCAGCCAGGGGATTCGGCTGAGTTTGTGCCTGGACAGATGCCCGGCAGTGCCCCATCCTCCCGTTTGCCCTCGTGACGAGGTGACCGCCCGGCCGCTCTCCCGGTGCTGGCTGTGGCCGGCGGCACGTGGTGGAAGCAGCCTCGACCGGGGAACTCCAGTGTCAGCCGCCTGGCGCCGCCCCGCCCGCCAGCCCTGAGACGGGCTTGGAAAGATGCAGACAGCACCTGGTGCCACAACAGACTCTGCTCCAGGCGTGCCGCTGCCCCGGGCCCCAGGCTGATGTTTGCCCCCCCGTTCTGGGGTAGCCCTGCACCCCTGAGCACCAGCCCCGCTGCCTGCCAGCCCTCCCCTCTTGCCCCGGCGCTGCGCTGGGGGGGACTCCAGCAGGATTTCACCCCCTGGGTGCTGCCTGGCTGCCCTCACCCGGGGTGGCTCATGGTGCATGCTCCTGTGTTGCACCCCAGCGGCAGGGCTTTGGCTGATGCTGCCAGCACCGTGCCCATCGGCACATGCATGCGCCGGGCAGATCAGGCGTGAACGCGGGGTGCGGGACCCCAGGGGCCCTTCTGGCCTTACAAGCAGGTGAGTGCAGGAATGGAGGGAAGGGCATGCCCTGGGCATCCCCCCGCGTGCCTGGGTGTGGAGCACGGGGTGGGAGAGCCCGCACCTCGCTTATTTTTAGGCAGCTTCTCAAGAGCGAGCTTGGCCTTCTGCCGATGCAGGAGCCGCGGTCCTGGGCAGCCGCCCCGGGCTGGGCCCGGGATGTTTGTCTGCCTCCACCTCTGCCGGACGACCCTGCAGTAACGGGGCTTTCTCTCCCCTAACGAGGGCCCGGGCGCAGAGTCTCCCTGCAGCTCCGTTAGCAATTAAAAACGGGGGAAGAACGGGAGCACCTCGGTGCGCGCCGAGCCCCGTGCGGCGGCGCTGGGAGGAGCCGCAAAGGTTACCGCCGATTTGCATTTTACCCTTCAGTAATTTCAACACTTACGGCTGCAATTAAGAGGCGAGTCTGGAGTTATGAAGCCATCAGCGCGGAGAGACCTGAATACTAACAAACTCCGCTGCGCGCTCGCCTCCCCGGGCCGCCTGATTTATCAGTGATAAAGCAGCAATAATGCCGGCAGATTTCCATCGGCCACAGTAATGGCGCTTGACTACATTAAAGGCTCATTTTTCCCCTTGCCGTCCAGCCTGGCCTCCTCCCAGGTGTTGAAGGGATGGTTTGGTGCTCGACTGGGCACCGCGGGCTGCAAACCGCCGGGGCCGCGGCACCCCGAACGCCGTCCCTGCAGTGCTGCGTGCCTGGGGTTCGGGCCCCGCTGTCAACGCCTCCCCCGCAGCCCCAGGCCCCACTGGGAGGGGGCCGTGCCCCACGGGCTGTGAGGGGGGCAGGGCAGTGGGATCCCCTCTGCCAGCTTTCTCCAGGCAGCTGGATGCCCCCTCTCTGCTTCATCCAAAGCAGCCCTGCCCCGGAGCAGGGGGGCTCTGGCCTCTTGCTGGGGCTGCGGGCGGCAGGAGCCAGCCCATCCAGAGCCGGGGGCTGATCCCAGCCATCCGGGGTGCCCACGCTGCTCCCGGGGCGGAGGCCAGGGCTGACTCCTTGATGGTGGAGGCAGCAAGCGGCAGTCAGAGTTGCAGCTAGATGCTTGTGTCCCTTGCACAGCCCCAACTTGCCCCTGCCTCTGCCCTGTGCTCGGGGGACCGGACCCCCCAGCACTGCCCGGACCCCGGGGCCTGCGTCGACACCGGCGTGGCGAAGCCGCCCAGGCTCTGCTTTCTTCTCCCAGCAGCGTGCCAAGGCCGCATCTCCAGAAAAGAGGGTGCCAGCCCTTTAAGTTTCATCATGATTTAATTGGATCCTTTTGAGCTCAGTCTCATGATTTTTTCTCTTTTTTTTCTGGCAGCAATTTGGTCTGAGATTTCTTTCTTTCCCTCTATTATCCACTCTGATTAACTCAACTGCACCTGTCAGCTTTTATTCTGCGGAGCAGGGAGCGCGCGCAAGAACCTGTTAAAATGCATGAGTTTTATCACGTTCACTCTTCCCTGGCCAGCGAGGCTGAACTAGACGCAGGAATGGGCAGGGGCTGATCCCCCACGCCCGCCTGTCCGCGGGGCTGGCTCAGGGGTTTGACGGCAGCTGGGGTTTCCACCGGCTGGTTTGCAGCGGGGTCGAGCCCCCCAGCGCAGCACAGGAGGGTCCCAGCCCGGCAATGATGCCCGGGGGAACGGCGCGGTGTCTGCCCTGCCGTGCCATGGGCCTGGGGCGAACACCCTCCAAACCCAGCCAGCAAACACCACCCCCCTGCCATCAATTCACACTAAAACCAGTGATGGAAGAGACTGCAGAGAGCCCAGCGGGAGCGGGGAGCCTGGCTTCAGCGAGCACCGTGATCTACTGCAGCTGGGCCCGGCAGGTTCGGACACGGTAAATGCACTCCCTCCTTCTCCCGGCGCTGGCAAGGTCTGGCAGGCCGGGAAACGGGTGCTGCAGGCAGCAGGATTTGTCCCTTCTCCCTTTGCTGGAAGTGCATCCTCCCGGGCAGGATGGGCCCCTGGGAGCTGCCCAGTTCTGCAGAGGCAGCCCCTGTCTTTGGCACGTCCCCATGGAGCAAGGGGGCAAGTTTGCTCAGCACCAAGCCCGGGCTGGGGCAGTGTGGTCAGAAAGGCCTCAGATTTGGGGAGCCCAGTCCAGAAACGTGGAGGCTCCGGTCATCCTGGCAGACGTGGAGCGATGCCCGTGCAAAGGCGGCAGTGCAGGAAAGGAGCTGCGTGTGTGCAAGGGACCCTCGTCCCTCCCGCCCTGCAGCTCTGGCCACGTGGCGGGCGGCGGGGAAGAGGCCGGTGCCGGTGCCGGTGCCGGCGCGGGAGCAGCCCCCCTCACGACCCAGCTGCGCTGCCGCAGACCCGCCGCTTCGCAAATGCTAATTTTCCATTCCAATTATAACTTGTTCCCTTTTCTCGTTTTAATAAAAACGAAAGCATCCGGAAACATCACCGCGCCCGGGAAAGAGCAAGATCTGACATAATTAAAAAGTGGCTTCAATCAGGCTGTTTTCCTAATGGTTTGTCATATCAACCCACACCTCCTGGCGCCCCCCCTTTACTCCCAACCCCCTGAGGCATCATTTACATTTCTTAATAACCCCTCATTAATATTCATGATGTGGGGAGGGCGGTACCGGCTGAGCGCACACCACTAATTCAATTTCAGTGAGCCTCAGTGTGTTTAGTTAATCACCGGGGGACCTGGGTTACTCAGTACAATTATTTATTCGGAATTAGATCTGGAGGCATCTGGATTCAGAACTGAACGAGGAATAAAATTAAAGAGGGATTCTCCTCCTGGCCTCGTCTCCGTGCGGCCCCGGGTCCGGGAGAGGAGTCGTCCGGACCGGACCCGTCCCTCCTTCATCCTGCCGGGCTCAGGCAGGCGCTGGCCTCGTGGGCTGCGGGCTCCGCTCTGGCGCCAGGCAGCGAGTCCCGGGGAGGGTCCCCTCCGGCTGTGCAGCCCCTCCGTGCACGTGCACGGGGCCCGGGGGAGTTGCTTGTGTCCGAGGCTGAGCCTGCCTCCCGTCTTCCCCCTGGATGCCTCCTCCCCTGTGAAGAGGCAAAGGCTGGTGGCTGGGATTGGCCTGGAGGAGCCGGGCCTGCCCTGCCGACTTGCCCTCACTCATCCTCCCTAGCACGGAGCCTGCTGCCCTCCTCGTGGTCTCGGCCGCCTGGTCCCAGCACAACCCCTGGGATCTCCCCACCCGGTGCAAGGTGCAGGCACCCGATGGCATGACTGGAGTTTGCCACGTCCAGTGCACACCCGGGCTGTGTGGCTGCTCCGTGGGGTGCACGCCCTGGGGTGTTCACGGCCAGCTTTGCCCCTCATCTGTTCGGCACATTGGGTCAGCAGGGACCCACCAGACCTTGGGGGGGAACCGTGAACCTGCTCCCAACCCCGTCTCTTTCCGTGCCCGCCTCCAGCCCATCCCGCCGCCCACGTGCCATGGCCCCTCGTCCTTCAGCGCCGCATCCATCACGGTGCGAGTCTCCAGGCAACGCCACGCGGGAAGGGGAGGAGAGCACGAGCTCAGCGCGGGGAAAGGCAACGATCAATTATTTATACGTAAAAGAGGAAAGAAAGCATCTGTCAAACGCGGATCGTTTTCACTGGTTCCTCCTGGTGGAACAATTTGCACGGAAAGCCATTGCAGCGACCGCCGAGCAGCGCCTGGGTGTCATTAGCACCGTTCATTATGGCCCGGCGGTGGGACTGGGAGTCCGTCACACCGGGCCCTGCCCCAAGGAGCCTGCAGCCTTATAGCCACGGCAGACGCAGGGAAGGAGAGGCGATGCCGTGCAGACGGGCACTGACCGGCCCAGGGCGCACCTGGCCAGGCCCCTGCTGCCCTCAGCCCTGGCCTTTGGGGTGGGGAGAGCTGCAGCGCTGAGCTGTCCCTTCTTCTTTCATACGGCTGACTTGGAGCAATAATTATAAGTGTAGTTTAAGGTTAGTTAACCAGTCTAATGCTCTCGAGCAAAGGGAACGTATCTCTGCAACGTCACCGTCGAATGTGTACAGCGGGCAGAGCGCTGTTGCGTGGTCCATAGTTTGCTCCGGGTTGCCACAGTCACCTTCTGCAGCGCTCCCACTACCCGGTCTGTGCATCGAGTGACTGCAGCGGCCGTGCCCCGTTCGGATCTGATTTGGAGCCGTCCATGTTTTTCGTGGTAGGTCAAAACCAGGAGGCTTTATTGCTGGAAATGAGATGTTCATTCCCAACAGTGGTTTCATGCCCCGCTTTGCTCCAAGCTGCCGCACTGCCGTGTCCTGCCAGGACCGTCCCTGACATTGCAGCAGGGCAGGGCAGGGCAGGGAGGGAATCGCTCCTTCGTGGCAGCTCCTGGCCCAGCTAGCGAGACGCAGCAGGCACATGGCACCGGGAGCACGCGGGGGTCCGTGGCAGGCGCCAGCCGCCGCGCTCACGGCTTCCTAATGGCCCTAATGAATCCCATCCCCCGCCCGCCCCCGTGTGCCGCGGCGCCGATGCTCCCGAGGTGTTGTCAGAGGCCCTGACAAACGACGCGGCTGATTGCTTATAATGTCTGCGATGATGGAAACGTGGCCGCAATGGCTGAGAGAATGGGCTGAGCGGCTTGTCATAACTTTATTTGTGGGAGGCGAGCGCCTGTCGGCGGCGTGATGGACGGCCCGGCGCGGTGTCTCATTCCTGGGTGCTGGGGAGAAGCCGGGGTCTGGGCAGAGCCGGAGGGGAGCAGCGTGTCGAGGTGGGGGGACGTGGGGCTCCAAGGTGAGTGCAAGCAGTCAGCACTGAGGCTTTCCTTCTGAGCCGAAGTGGCAGGGTAACCCCATTCATGGGCTCTGTTTGCTGGGCCAAACCCTGCCCTGTACGTCTCCAGCTGAGATGCACAGTTTTGGGGGTTCTGGGGGGCTGGACCCCATTCCTCTCCTGCAGTCCCCATGTTAAACTGTCCCTTGCACTTTTGTTCGACCTTCCAGCTGAGGATTGCAAAGTGTTTCCAGCTGGGCAGGGCCTCGCATCGCCCTACTGCACCGACAGGGTGAGGCTATGTGCTGTGGCCAAGGCCGTGCATCGGGCAAGTGGCAGAGCTAGCAATGGAGCCCAGGTTCCCACCCCCAAGTCCTCGCCCAGACTCCCTGCCCCACTGCCTGTCTTCGGCTGCAAGCAGCTGGCGTGCTGCTTACATGGAGCAAATTTGTATGGGGGGCTGGGGATCGTGAATCTTTAGCCGTCCCCTCCAGAATCCTTTTGCTTTCCAGCACCCGCTCCCCCGTGGCGCTTGCTCTCAGCCTGCTGTTCTGAAGCTGGTACCAAGGGCATTTTGCTTTCTTCCATCTCTGCATTCACTTGGCTTTTTCCTTGACTTGATTTTGTTGCTGTATTTGTTTTTAATTCAATATTTTGTCCCTATGCTCCAACTCCCTTTATTGGATAAGAACACTCTGTTATTGAATCCTGCCCTGCAGCAGCCTGGAGAGAATTTAGTTTCCCAGACAGCAATAAGGTTGTTCCGGAGCCTTGTGAGGCCGGGCAGAGCGCTGAGATGGGAATACGGCCAAGAGAGGATCCCCTGGCTGCTCACGGTCACGTCGGTGACAATTGCATTGTCCCCGTGCTGGCTGGTCTCACCGCCGCCTTCCCCTTGCACCCAGCGCAGCCCGGGGCCCTCAGCCTTAAGGAGCAGGTGGCAGGAAAAGAAAAGCAGGAGGGATGCGTTCCTGGGTTATTTCTGAAGGCAGAGCGGGGACGGGCAGCCTCTTGCCGAGGCAGAGAATCAACACAGGAACGGGATGCCCGCACATGAGCCTTGCCAGACTCGAATGGGCTCTCCATCCCTGCCTGCCCGAGCTGCTTGTTGCATGCCCTGCGTGGGCGAGTCCCAGAGGGGTCCTCTGAGTGCCCATGGGCGCAGGGACCGGCGTGTTCCTCCACATCTGTCGTGGCTTCGTTCTTCACACCTCGCCCAAATCTTCCCATCTTCCTTTCCAAAGACTGCTCCTGATCGGGGCTGTCGGGCTCTCTGTGAGAGAGTCTGTCCCTTTCCTGTCTGATTTCTTTAGGGCGTTTCAGTTTCCAGGTCTGTTTGTCCCCCAGCTTTCACCTCTCTACCTTCAAACAGCACTTGGATTACGCTTTGCAGCTTGGTCTGGCAGTGGCCCTCCTTGGATCCCCAAGTCTCACCTAAGCTGGGGGCGCAGGGGCTGCCTTTCCAGTGCCTGCGGCTGGGGGGGGGGGGGGCCGCGGTCCGGCGCGCCCCGTCCTCCCCTGCCTCTCGGGTCCCGTTGTCTCTGAACGGGAGGCCCGAGTTGGCAGCTGCTGGGCTTCTCGTTGGGTTTGTTTCTCAACCCTGCTTATCGACACCGTCTTTGGGCATTCCCATTCCTGCGTCCAGACTTTGGACAGGGATTCTGGCAGGAAATCCTGTGCACCGTCATGGCACTGCACGATGCCCGGGTCCGATCTGCCTCCACTTCCCCTTGGAACGACGCCAGCAGCAATGCCAAATGGGAGAGGGGAGAAGATGTGGGTAATGAGCCCTGCTGCCTGAAAGGGTCTCCAGGCTGTGGTGTGACACCAGCCATGGATCCTCAGGGAGAAAAGTCCAGTTACAGAAATGCAGGAAGGTCTTGGGGGGCAGACACTGCTTCCAGGAAGAGTCCTGCAGCGACCTCCTCTGCTGCCGCAGCCTCTGAGCCTTTAACAAGGCACCAGAGCCATTTACCTGTCCTCTCCTTGGGGGCTGCTGTGCTTCCCCCCCTGCAGCCTCGGTGTCTGATGGTCCTGATTTTGCAAAGATGTACTCTGCACGGACATCCCAGTGGTTCCACAGACTCATGGACAACGGGGGCTGGAAGGGAGCTCAGGAGGTCACATCTAGTCGAGCCCCCTGCTCCAAGCAGGACCAGCCCCAACTACATCATCCCAGCCAGGGCTTTGTGGAGCCGGGTCTTAAACCCCTCCAAGGATGGAGACTCCACCACCTCTCTGGGTAACCTGTGCCAGTGCTTCACCACCCTCCTCGTGAGAGAGTTTTTCTTAATATCCAACCTCAACTTCCCTTGCTGCAGCCTGAGCCCATTGCTCCTTGTCCTGTCGTCTGCCCCCACTGAGACCAGTCCAGCTCCACCCTCTTTGCAACCCCCAGCAGGGAGCTATTCAATCCCCCTCGGTCTCCTCTTCTGCAGACACACGCTCAAGTCTTTGCAGGTTGGGGCCTGATGCCTTCCTACCCGACTCCAGGGCTGCAAGGCTTCGTTCATCTGCGTGTGCCGACTGCTGCCTGACCCCTGGGTGAAGTGTGTGTTCAACATTATTGCAGCGAGAGGGGAAACGCAGTCTTAGGCAGATAGAATCACTCAACAGGAACAAAAGCAGCAGAAGGGAAGAGAAGGGAAGTCGGAGCAGCAGAAATGGATGTCGTCTGACGTTTTTACATCTGCCGGCTTTATGATGCTCGTGTCTGTGCAGAGAGGGTCAGTTCTTATCTCCTTCTGTGCTTTATTTATTTCACAATTGCTTAGGTCTTATTTATCACCATCACTTGTCAAGCTTTCCAATAACTATATCATGTTCCCAAGTAGCTGTCAATACTCCTGGAATGACTGTAAGTGTTTTGGCTTCACAGCTGCTGAATTATCTGAATACTCAATAAAAGAAAGCAGATGATCCAATAATTATCCTCTATTTGTCTTGTCTTTAAAATGCAGATTTGTCGAGTTAATTTTGTCATGACTGATACCTCCCAGACTTTATTGAAACAACAGGGGATACTTTGGGCTCCTTCTTTGAAAACATTATATATATTTTTAATTTCATGACTATCCTTAAAGCAGACTCCTGCTGAGATAACGGCGTTCGAGCCGCTATCGTTATGCGATGAAAAATTATTTTAACTCAAAGCTGATTTTTAAAGAAAAGCTAAAATACGTTTGATCAGATTTTTGCCCATTTGGCGCTCGCTCTTAATTATTCACGTGCGTCAGGCTGACAGATGCTGCGTTGCAGTCTGCTGGAAAGCAGAACTATGTGTCACGCTGGCAGCACGCAGCGAGCTCGGCGCGGCGCGGCGCGGCGCGGCGCGC
>NW_005842450.1:49722-50113 GCF_000455745.1 Alligator sinensis
CGCGTCTGGGCGAGGCAGAAGCTCACTCGCACACGTGCTTTATTCTACGCACACGCGCCATTTACTCTGTATGCGTGCGTGTTTTACTCTACGCACACACGTGTTGCTCCAGACACACTGCACACGCGCGTTACTCTACGCAAGCATGTGTGTGTGTGTGTGTGTCTTACTCTACACACGCACGCACGGGCTTTCCTCTGCACACGCGTCTTACCCTACATGTACACCCTCTGCACGCATATACACATACATACATGTCCACACACACACACATATATATACACATAAATATGTGTGTGTGTGTGTGTGTATATTTATTTATGCACACACACACATACACCTATTCTCTCTCACGCCCGCGGCCCGCAGCCGGGCGCGCTCTTTGCGGCCG
>NW_005842450.1:50823-51145 GCF_000455745.1 Alligator sinensis
GGCGGAGCAAGACCCCCGCAGCCGCTCGCAGCCTGTGCTGCCCCCGGGGCTGCCCGCGCTTCCGGGAGGATGAGGCGGTTTGCCGGGCTGCCCGGCTGCGTTGCTGACCGCACGGACGCGCTGCACCGCACCGCACCGCACCGCACCGACATCTCTCCGGCGTAGGTGCCCGGGGAGGTCGGTGTCTGCTGCCTGCGAGTCAGAGTGCGGTGCGGTGCGGTGTCGGTAGCCAGATGTTTCCCCCGTAGGTCGCGGCCCCGGCGAGCGTGCAGCACGTATGGCGGGGGACATGTTTTTTGGTTTCTGGGGTTTTTTCCTCTTT
>NW_005842450.1:51172-104633 GCF_000455745.1 Alligator sinensis
GGGGGGGGCGGGCGCCTGTTGCTGAATTCTCCTCCATGCCTTCATCTCCCTGCTTTGACTGGAGCTCTCTCCTCTCCGGCATTGAAATCCCAGCTCGTCGCGCTCCAGACACGGCGTGCCGCTCACCTGTGCACGCACACAGCAAAGCGATACTTCATCCTTTGACAGCTCCAGCAGGCTCCTGCTTATTTCAGATTCAGCCCGACACATCCTTCCTCTTTCAAACTCTTGGTGGACTTGCTCCACTTCTCCCACGGAGCGTGCCTATTCCTCATCCCCTCCCTGCTCCGCGGATGTTTTACGCTGATCCTCAGCGCTGTCGACGTGCGATCCTTTCACACTGCTCTGGTGGCTCGGCGCCTCCCCGGCTTCCCATCTGATTTCCAGTACCGGGGGGTGGGGTGGGGAAGGCATTCATTTCTCATACGCTTCTGCTCCCCTAGTTTTCTCAGGCTCCGGTATTATTTATTACTCTGTTACTTAAGTATTTTGTGATGCCATTTGGATATAAGACGCTATAAAATACCAGCGGCGTTGTATTTTCAGCCTGTTTGCTTGTTTCAACAGCTCTTTTGGAAAGGAAGATTTATTCTTGGAGGTTTTTATTTCCTTCCTTTTTTAAAGAAAATAACAGTTCTTTGCCTGACTTGTCTCCCCACTGGAGGGCGGGGGACACACACCTACTGACAAATATGTCAGCTTGTCTCTGATTCCTGCACAACTTTGAGTTCTTACTTCCTACAGAAATTAACTTTTACTGCTGGGATATGGGTAGTTTTTCCAGCTAGTCTAGCTTTATTGTTAGTAGGCTGTGCGTGAAGAAATCCACTCTTCCTTCCAGCTATTATGGCTCTGCCCTCTGTTCTTGCCGCTAGACCTGTTCTCTAGGTGGAGGGAAGAGGGAGGCGGGGGAGAGCACCTCGCAGCTTTCAGTCCATCACTGCCGTTCTGCGTGAAGGTGGCTGTGCTGACTTTGTGCTCTCTTGATCTCTGACCTGAATACACATCTTTCCTGTGTCCACGGGTTAGATAACAGCTCCTCAGAATAAAGAGTAGATTTTTGAAGTGCCGTTATCTTCAGCCCTTCGCCGTTTGGTGCAAGGTGTCCGGTGGGCTGACAGACAAATGTTATGAGAAGTGGACCGCAGGCTGGGAACTGCAGAGGAAGGCAAGGGCGCTTGTGTTAGCTGGATTGTTAGTTGAGTCAGGGAAACAAGATGAGAAGCTCCAAGGGCCGTCAGCTCCTGCCTCTTGCAAATGCAGGGAAATGGGTATCCTGGAATAAACCAGCGTGATACTGGTGGATCATCCCCGCCCCAGCAGTGGGCAAGGCGGGTCCTCCTGTGCGCTTATTGGGAGTGCCTGCGCTTCCCCCGCCGCATAAGGAAAAACCAAAGCGATGAGAATCAAGTTCTGTCATGGCAGCTCTGCAGACTGCCTTATCGTTCCTCAGCGCCAACCCAAATAATTGCTTTTCCTCCTCGCATTGTTTCAAATTTCTCTCCTTTCTAAACATTTAATCTGTGCCCCTGCTTAATCAAGAAGCTGCGCTCCCTTGGTGCCAGACTTGGCATGGCAGCTCTCGGGCACTGCGCCTCTCATCGGCACCGAGAGCTGGTCAGACTGGAAAAGGGAACCTTTTGTAGCAGAGAATACAATTAGCCTGACTCCCGCACCTGGCAGTTTATGCAAAGCTCAGGAATCCATAAACTTTGTGTGTCGCTGCAAAACAGTTGCAGATGGTCTAAACCGATGATTAAATATCACTGCTGGCTTGCCCAGAAATGCTTGTGCCCATATCCTCGATGTCTGCTTCCTGATTACACTGGGTAATTAAAGGGGCAAAGCCAACTTCTGTTACTTCCAGACATCTCTGTCAGTTGTCCCGGGAGTGCAGAAGGGGAGATGATTTTAATCCTCAACAACTGCAGCTTTTGCCACTGAGCGCAGTGATTGCAAACTGCAAATCTGTTTGGAAATAAAGTGTGTTTGTAGAGTCACAGGGCCCTATTGGAAAGCAGAAATGAATGGGGTCTGGCTGGACCTCTTGGGGCTGGGCTGTCTTCCTGCAGGACATGTTGTTTGAATTGATCCAACTTGCTGGCAGTGGGCTTTGTTCCTGTCTCTCAGTGCAGGTGCATGTGAGTTATGCTGCTGGTATAGATAATTTACCAGAATTTTGCTGTGTAATGAATGCATCTGACACGGAAGACAGTCAGTTCAGCTGAGCTGTGAATACTTACAGGCTTATTACCCTGGTGGATCTCCTGCAGCTGATAAGCTGTTCCAAGCAACTTCAACTCTACTTCTGCCTTTTGGTTAAAATAATGAGCGCTCAGTCAGGAGCACCAGCCGTCGTACGCTCGTCGGGAGGTTTGGAAAGTTCAGCACTGCCTTGGGCTGCTCATTTCATCAGGAGTGAAGGCCCAAAGCTAGGCACCTTTCCAGGGCTCAAGGTGATCAACATGAAACATGAGCCTGACCTCTGCTTCCCCACGTGCCGTCTCCTCTCCCGCAGCCTGGAGGGCCTGTGCACATCCCAGGCAAGAAGAAGAGCTGCTCTCTTCTGTTCTTTCAGGCTTCAAAGTGGGAAAGGAAAGGGAAGCGTGCAGCTGGCCACGGGTTGGGGCTCGGTATTTTCTGAAACCCATTCCCGTTGCCGCACGCTCTGCTTGGGTGTGCAGCGTGCTCTGAATAGGGAGCAGACGCTGCTGGAAGGCAGGTCTCTGATTTGCCTTGTTGGTACTTTCAGTAATGGGTAGCTCTCTCTGTCCTCATTCATCTCCCTAGCATGAGACATAACGAGGGCTTTTAAGTACTGAACACGGTGCGATCCGTCTTTATCTACCTGCTGTACAAATAGTGGGAGCAGGACCATTCAGGTCGGGACTCAGAACCTTTATTTTTCCTCCTCTTTCTGATCAGGGTTAACCGTCGTCTCAGGCGGGAAGACAAAGAAGCCGGTTTTGTCTCTGCGGGCGTCTTACTTGCCCGCAGCCCCCGGGGCAGTGGTCTCTGTTGCTCTCTGGGTCCCCTGCGCGGTGTGTGGGGAGAGCAGAGGAAAAAGCAGCGGACTCTGTCCAGGTGGTTGCAGCGACATGTCCCTTCTCCGGGCACCTGTCAGCTCGCCGGTTCCCCGCGCTAGGCAAGGGGCTGTATTCTCTGTGTACTGGGTGGTTTAGCTGCTGTTAATGCCTAGCTCCTTCCTCTGCCTTCTAAAATTGCTTATCTCTCCAGTTAGGGCAATGAGCGGCAGGATTGATAGTCGGCTGGTTTAACACAGGTGTTACAAACAAGATTAAGAGGTTGTTGGAAAGATATCGCTGGAGGTTTGGGGCTTGCTTTCGCAAGTCATTCTAACCTGACAGCTAATGTGGGTAGCTTTCCTCCCTGGCTCTTTTAAGCTGGTTGCAACTGGCTGCGGTTTGCTCACCAAGGGAGCTCCATCACTGCTGAAGATCCATTTCAGATTTCTTTATCAAATGATTTCTGAGCTCCATAGTAACAGGGTTACTTTGCTTCTGCACCATGCAAAGCAGACGCCTTCATGTTGTTAAGCTAAATTAGTCGGATTTCCTTACGTCCTCGTGATG
Source organism: Alligator sinensis (assembly GCF_000455745.1). NCBI lineage: Eukaryota > Metazoa > Chordata > Crocodylia > Alligatoridae > Alligator > Alligator sinensis. The sequence goes on from NW_005842450.1 coordinate 54,766, forward strand.
TGTTGAGGGGGGCTGGAAGCACACTCTCCATCCTGAGAGAGTCCCAGCTCCCGAAGGAGGCCAGGCAGGAGCCCATGGCCTTGAGACTTATTTTTCTTTTGCCACTGCCCCTTCCTTTTTTGCCTACTGGATCACAGAGGGCTTGAGTTAAGTGTGCACGTGAAAGCAAAAGGCCTGGGTGCCAAATGTCCCCTTTGAAGAGGTTTTGTCCTCTGGACCCTCTCACTTCTTGGCTTGAGATGTCTTTAATTTTTGGCTGTTCCCAAAAACAACTGCAACAAAGAAAGTAGCAAGAAGGAAAGTCTTATCACCCCCTATCACCCTGCTCCTTTATTTTTGTGTGTGTTTGATTTCACTGTTTTATTTCCATGTTGGCTCTTCCTTGTCTTTTTGTGGGCCTTTCAGGTAGGGCCAGGGAAAGACAAGCTTTGGAAAAAAACAGGAAAATGTTATGCCGAAACGCATATCTGCAAGGAGACCCAGGCAGATGTCAGCCCTAAAAGTGCATTCAGTGCCACTGTGCTCCTTTCGAATCCCTGCAGGCCCTTTGGGAGGGCACAGGGACAGCTCTACAAAAAACTCTGGGAAGAAAAGATGCAGGAAGTATTGTGAGCGTGCTTACTTGTAAGAGGGCAGGGGACCGGGAACCAACCTGAGAGGTTCCTTCATTTCCCACGGTTAGGCCGTGTGGTTTGCCACCTGCCTGGACACTGCCCAGCCTGGCAGGTGCAACCTGGTGGAGGGACTGCAAACGGTAAATAGGTTTGCAACAACATGGACATTAAGATCCCCCGTAGTTCCCTTTATCACCTCCTAAGAGCGACATTGCAGTGTAGGACTGCAGAAATGAACACATCTAGGATCACACAGGTGTTTAATTTTAACCTAGGCTCTTAATCCCTGTTTTGGGGATTAAGGATAGTCTTGCTGCTCCCCACGTATCCCAGTACCCTGTGCCATTCAAGGCTTGTGCAGAGCAGTGTCCTCCCTGCTGTTGGTCTTATGCCCAGTTTTTAAGAATCAGAGCTCGTGGCAGAGGTGATATCTTTTATTACACCAACTAGATATTTGCAAAAAAAGTCTTTATTTGCAAGCTTTTGGTCACGCTCGCCCTTCCTCAGGCATAGGAGAATACAAAGATTGTAAAATTTTTCCTAGGCGGAAATGAAAATTCATACTTCACAGGAGAGCGGAGGGTGTTATAAGATCTCCTGGATGGAATAGCTTTTAAGATGCATCTAAAAAAGCAGACCTGCGCGGTTTTGAGAGCAACCATAATATAATGCGAAGGTTGAATGTCAGCTACACGGGCAGAGGCGCCATCCTCCGGGCATCATAACTGTGCACAGAGCAGACAAAGGTCTGCTTTAGAAAAAAATGATTTTTCACTGAAACCCATTTTGTAAAACAAACTATCGTTAAAATTAAAATTTGAAATTGCTTATCTACAGTGAGGCCTAAATTTCCTACGAGGAAATTTCAATCCGGGGAAAAGAATTTCAGTTAAATTTTAAAAGTGCAAGTGTTGAAAGCTTGGGTTGAAGTTTCAAGGAAGTCAGACTGCTGCCGGGGAAGACGTCGCTGTTTGGAGTGATCTGCCTCCTCGTCTCCACCGCTCTTGAGCCAGTTCTGCTCTGGGGCCAGCTCAGTTGCAGACTGGGAGGTAGCAGCAGGAAAGCTGGTTTTCTTCTTCCGATTTGTCAAGGGGGGGAGGGGGTTTCTAAATATACAGGACACTAATTCTAACCTCTTGGCAGAGACTGCGAGCAGAAACACTCGGAGCAAATCACATGTTTATTAAAACATGAAAAACATGTTTTAATAAAGCAGCACGTGCTATGATTTTTAACTGAATAAACAGTTTTAAACTCTTGTTCCTGTGTATTTTTAATTAAATTTCCATCTAAATGCAGCATATCACAATTCATGAGTTAAAAAAAAGAACATTCTGTAGGAAGTAAAGCCTTTATTTACCACGTGAGCGGTGTTGTAAAAGGTGCAATATTTAGCACTGCATAAATGTATGTTAAGATGGATAATGGCTTAAACAGATATTGTGTTCCTGGTCAGCAAAAGTACTGATTTTAGTATAAAGCCTATCTGTAATTGGAAACGTGTGACCAGTTACCAGCTGGCAAGAATCAACCTTTCTTTAAGAAAATAGCTGAAAACGACAAATGCAAAATGAGATTGAGATCAATAATTGAAATAAAGGCTTGCTGATCTCAGTCAATCCGCTGCAACTCTGCATCTTCATACTTTTAAATGAGCAGAACTCCAGGCATTTTACTTCAGCTCTGGGTTTCTTGGATTTTATTATTGCTCCTTTTATAACCGCAGTGTGCTTAGCGAGACGTTTCCCCCCCTTCAGTAACTGATGCTGCGCTAAACCTTAACTCCTGTTTAACTAAGTTTGTCTGGGAATTCAATTACGTGCTGTTGCAAATATGTTGGCAGCATTAATAATTACACTCCAGGCGTTTTCATAATTTATCATAATGACTCTTATTACATATTATAGATGTATTCCTATTTCCCTCCTCCCCCCCCCCCAAAAGATAATATAATTGAGGTTGAAGCAGATTGTAAATGCTGATAATATAGATTGCACGCTCAGAGGAAATGGAGTTGGTTTCATGGTGGAGTTTTAATTTAGAATTTGTTCTGGTGGGGTGGTTTCTTCCTATGGTACGTTACTTCGCATCTGACAAAGCGCGGGCTGCCATAGCCCATCATTGCAGCCACAGTCTCGTTGCTTTTTTAATTTAAAAAAATGAGAGGCAGAGAAATGAGAGCCTGAAGTCTGGGGTAAGACATACAGGGGGGCATACGAAGCAAAAGCTGTCTTTTCTCAAACTCTTCCAGGGCTCTAGAAGTCAGGCCCAATTTCCAATGGAAATCACCAGGGATCCTGGTTTTCTCTGACTTAAAAGATCCCCAATTTTCATTTTTTTTTTTTTTTTAAAAAGGTAACCCCAAATTCACATTTTTCCATGCTTAAAATGAAATGCCACTAATATATTGATCTATCTATATAGCAGTGTTTCATTTTAAGCATGGAAAAATGTGGGTTTGGCATTCCTTTTTTTCAAAGCCAGAAATTGGGGATTTTTTTAAATCAGAGAGAACCAGGATCCCTGGAAATCACTTGCCGGGCTGGTGTGAATGAGTGGAGCTGCTCTGCCCTTACGATTTCAGCTTTAACCTTGGGGGCGAAGGGGGCGGTTGAATCGGTATGCTTCCCTCTGTGTGGGACAGCACCGGGGGCGACTATTTAGGGCTTGTGCTCGGCACATCTGTTTACCTCGGCTTCTCCCTGCGGCGGTGTTAGCGAGAAGAGCATCTTTATTTTGGTTTTACGCTGAGTGTTGCTAATTGCTAGGGGAGCGTTCGAATTACTGTCTGCTGGAGACAATATGTTGTTCCTAAGTTGATCCGTGCGGCGTTGTAAGCCGTTACCGTGCCCTGAAGACATGTAAGGGCATGCTTTTTTGGTTTTTTTTTGCTTTTTAAATTAAAAAAATAAATAGCATCCAGTCCTGCGGATGCCAGAATGGTCTACAGCGGCGTACACGCGTTTGTCACTTCAGCAGCTGTTGACATGCTGATGGGGACGGAGGGAACCTCGGCTCTAAACCTGGCGCGTAACGCGGCCCGCGGGCTGCGGGGCGACGCTGGCCGCGGGCGGAGCGGCGGGGGAGTATAGCGTTGAGTAGCGTGCTGAACGCAGCTGGCAGGACGCCAGGGCTTAGCGCTTGCCAGCACCGTGCTGCCGTCTCTCACGTTGAAGCTCTGCCAACCTGGATTTTGCAGCCCATCCAAGCAGTGCAGTTTGCACTGGTTTAAACTAAACCAGTTTAGTTTAAACCGGTTTAGTTTAAACCAGTGCAGTCTAAAGCAGCCCCTAGTTGGGCTGCTTTTATGTTCATCTAAAAAGCAAAGCCGGCTCCTGCGCAGGCCTGCTCCAGTGCCCGCGTGCGCGCTGTGTCGGCAGGCGTGCTCGCACTGACTCGTCTTTCACTGGTATATACAGGACTGAATGAAAAGAAATGAGCTGCTCCCTGGCTTTGCCTCTGAGCTGGTCTGTGGTGGCGCGCTCCTTGTAATCGGAGTCTCAGCAGGTCTTGCCTTCTGAGCCGGGAAGAATGAGCATCCCCTTCCCGGGGGCTGGAGCTCCTCGCCAGCTGGGGAGCTGCAGAGGCCCGCTTTGAAGCCAGTGCTCTCTGGGGACCTGGCAGGAGCAGCGCTCTCGCCCCTTCCCTCTCCGCCGCTGATGATTTGTGATTCCAGAAGAGTCGGGCTTGCAGCGCGGCAGCAGCTGCCATGTTCTTGGAAGTGGCATGTGACATTCGAGGTGGCAGATAACGACCGCAAAGCAGATCTGCGCCTTCCTCACTGTGCCTTTGGATGGCTGACGAAGGCCGGGGGGGGGGCGCGTTGAGAGCAGATGTTAGCTTGCTGTGGTGTAATAAAATGTTAGGCTTTTCCTCCTCCGCTCAGCATGAAAGATCGTGGCTGAGAGACGAACTCGCAGGGTGTTTGTTTCCTTAGTCCGTGCAACCCGCACTAGAGCAGCTGGACGGCGAAGGGATTTTTGCTTCCCTTTAAAAGCCATTTTTTGTTAATGCCGGCCACCAGTTAAAACAATTAGGAGCAGAACCCGCTGCGGTTCTTCAGCATAAAGTGGAGAGGTTTTATTCCCATTTCCTTGTCCTGCAAAAGACAGGGGAGATTCATTTTAATATTTCTCTTTTTGCCAAGGCAAGAAGTCCCAACAACAAGCCCTTTGGGGCTTTCCAGATGCACCTTAAATGAGGAAGGAGTGCATGTTCTTTCTTGTTCTTGGCAGGTTATCTTTCATCTTTAATTTTGCCTAGTGACTACAAACGGTGGATGAAAACAAGCAATCGCAAGCAACCCCTAGTGTGCACATGTTCTGCCTAGGATGGGGGGTCCATCTTCTGCAGAGCTGCACTGAATAACAGTACTGCGCTTGGTGTGCAGATGCAGGGCCTAATCTGCATTCGTTGTGTCCCCAGACTCCCCTGGTCTTTGGGGGGTGGTATTAGGGTACACAGAAGAATTGGGATCTGAGCTGGGAGAGCTGTGGGGTGTGTGTGCAGCACTGGACACTTTAATGAATTGGCCTTTACCTGTAAAACATGAAGGTACATGGGAATTTGCTCATGAGAGATCGCCTCTGGGAACCAAGGACTTGCAATCAGTTTGTTTCACAACCCCAGGGTCGGGTTGCTCTGGCCAGCGCTCAGATTTGAAGTACCGGCGGCTTTTTTCATGATGCAGATATTTGCTGTGGTTGTTGTTGGAGGGTCAAAGCAGGTAGGACATTGTCACAGCTCCTGCCGGTGCCATTCATCTAGTTCTGTGAATTGAATTAATTTCCCTTCCAGTTTTCCAAGCGGGTGAATGTATTGTAGGCAGATCTGCAATTCTGATCAGCTGCGTGCAAAACAAGCAAGCTCTGTCATCGGGATGCAAGCCACCCCCAGGGGCAAACCTTCTCGAGTCGCTCGCTCTGTTCCCACATGCTGTTTCTCTCACCTTAGCCCAACAGGGGGACGAAAAGACCCCGCGACGAGGAAGAGGAGGAGATCAAAGCCCGGCGGAAGCAAGTCGGCTCGCGGGAGCGCACTCGGCATCGGGAGGAGGATGTCGCGGCTTTGGAGGAAGCTGACGATGAGAAGAAGAAACTCCTTCAGATAATGGACAAAGAGGGAGAGGAGGAGGAGGAGGAGGTTGGTTGCCGATGCTCTGCAGGGAGGGGTTGTCTGCCAAGGGCAGCAGCGTCTGTTCAAAGCAGAGGGGTTTTCACCCTGGGACTTTCAAGGGAAGAAGAAGGTGCTGTAGAGTTGTCTGAATCCAAAGCTGGCTTTTCTGGAAGGGAGGGGAGAGCTAAAAATACTTCTGTGCAGGTGTGGAGGGAACGTTTGCAAATAATATCTCTTTTAGTCTGAAACAGCTTGACTCTTCTCCTCAGATTTCTGAGGGGGGAAAAAGCCTCAGGCTTCTAATTAGTTTTCTAAATCCATTACTCTCGTCAGTACTCACAGCCACACAGCTTCAGCCGCCCTCCCCTCGCGAGGTCTGCGGCAGCAGCAGCAAATGAGCAAACATCCTTCTACAGACGAAAGGGCTTGGGTCAGCGGAGTGGGGTAGCAGCTGTCAAGGGTAAATGATTTCAAGCCCAGGAGACAGGAATCCGATACAGGACAGGCCCTTCTGCCAAAGGGCAAGGAAAAGATCACTTTATAAATGTGACGTGCAGATTGCTATGAATCCTGGAGCTATTTGCTTCCTGCTACCTCTGTCCTGTTTGATGGAAAGCAAGTGATATTCACTGCTGCAGTCACGTGGGTTTGTAAAATATCATTGTCCTTCATGTACAGCATTGCCAGCATTCATCTCCCTGAAATCTCCCTTTAGTTTCTGATGTTGAGCTATTGCCGCTGCTGCTGCTGCTGATGCCTGAGACAGATAATGCAGGATTTCCCTAGCGTTTGAGCCTGAGGATGAATGGACAGAAGCAAATGCCCAGTTGACTGGCTAGGATCGGAGAGTCTTTGCGGCAGGGTGTGCGAGTGCCCTGCTCCTCTCTGCCAAGAGTGGCCCCCTCCAGGCAGCCTGCCTCCGCTGTACCTGGTGGTGCCAGACCTTCAAGGTCACTTCCTTGGACCGCAGTTCACATCAGTGCCGCTAGGAAACATTTCAGGTGCGGAGCAGATGCTCTCACGTATACACAGGCCTCATGGAAACACATCTCGCTAACTTGACTTTTTAATCTGAAAATGTTCTCCAGCGAGACTTCCACAGAGCTTCCTCCAGGACCTGTTATTCATTACATTGCTGTATCGTGTCTTGATCTGGGCCCAGGCTGGCCCCAGCCAGCATGCTCCGCTCATTACTCTCTTGTGTCTTGCCAGGTTGCTCTTGTAGCCATCTTTGAAGGATTAAGCTCTGAGGTGTTTTTTTTTCCCCCCTTGACTAGGAGGAACCGCTGGATGAAAGCTCAGTGAAGAAGATGATTCTTACTTTTGAGAAGAGGTCTTACAAAAACCAAGAGCTGCGGATCAAATTCCCAGACAACCCAGAGAAGTAAGGCCCTACTCGGTTCCTCTGCCTAGCTGCTCGCCCCTTCTCTCCAGCCTCAGCCTTTCTGAACTGTAGATATCTTATCCCTTTTAGTGGGAGGAAGGTTCATGGGAGTAAAGGCACTTACCAGACATTACTCATAAACTTTATTTGAAATATTAAAGATAATTTAATTTTAAAAAATGAGTATTCTGGAAAGTGCTTCTAGTAGCAGGTGCGCTGCCAAAAGCCATCATTGGCAATTGCAGCCCGAAAAGGAAAAGAGCAAGGAATTGGGAGGGCAGTTCTGTTTTATTTAAAACTATATTAATTTCCTTGCTGTGTTCATGATGCTTTAAAATTGTGATAGATGTTTTAATAATCTAAAATGTATTGTCTGTTGTTTATCTGTTGTGGGGGCGCAGATTCAAAAAAAAATGGGAGCTTAGAATGGTCTCCTCAGGCCTTTCTTAGACATCTGACTGTGAGGCCTGATTGCAGAAGTGCCACCTGCTCAGCTGCTCCCAGGTCAGGAGGTGTCCTGGCCTTGTTTGCTACCAGGATGGTGACAGATTTGTTACCTTCTCTAAAACTGTGCAGGCCTACTGCTGGCCGACTTTCAAATGATTGGATAAAGCAAACTTTCTGTAAAATATACTGTTTCCCTTGCTTCCCCTCCTACTTGTCCTTTACATTAGTCTCCACTGCTTTCCTACAAGTCGTTGTCCGTCTGCTGCAACTATCCCTCTGTAAAGTGTTCCCATCGTAGAATCGCAGACAACGAGGGTGGAAGGGACCTCGGTTGGACTGGTTGTGACCTCCCCCTGCTCCAAGCAGGACCAGCCCCAACTACATCATCCCAGCCAGGGCTTTGTCTAGCTGTGTCTTAAACACCTCCAAGGATGGAGACTGCACCCCCTCTCTGGGTAACCCCTTCCAGTGCTTCACCACCCTCCTCGTGAGAGTTTTTCCTAAAACTTGCCTTGCTGTAACTTGAGACTGTTGCTCCTTGTACAGTCATAGCATTGTTTTCCTTTGGATCTCGCATTTCTTGTCTTCCATTTCTCTTCATTGTTACCTCTTTCCCCTCTGTTTTGCCCATGATGCTGTCTCCCTCCAATGACCCATCACTTTGACTTATCACCACATGCACTGACAGAGTAAAACCCTCCTTGCATATGGCAAGAGTTTTGGAGGGTGAACATTTGTGTGTGAATTTGAGGGCGTTATTTTCCAAACGAATAAATTCTCCATCATGTTTTGATGCAGTAATTTGCCCCTTCCTTTCTTCTCCATGCAGCTGACATTTGCACGTGGAGGGAATCCTGCCTCGCATTGTGGGAACTGCCAGCACTCGCTGCACTCAGCAGAACGGGAGGGTCAGATCAGCTAACCACAGGCTCCCCCAGAAGTGTGTCCCCAGACCTGCAGTATTTTGAACACTGCGCGTTCCCTCCTCCCCAGGTTTTTGGGAGCTCTTGTGCTGGGATCTTTCCGCTGCAGTGGCAGCACCCATTCCTCACCTGCCATTTCTTGTCATATTTGAATTGTGCCAGTTGCTGCTGTTGTGTCCTCTTCCATGGTGGTGGGGAAGAGGAGTTTGGCTGGTGTGAAGCCAAAGATGTATTCTGATGTGGCAGACAAAGCCTGTGGCCCCTTCTCAGTTGGCTATAGTCCTGATGCAGGGTGCTGGTGCTTGGTACCACGTTGCTGCCTGCTCTCTGGCACGGTCCTTTCTCCCACTGGTGAAGCGCACTGTCAGATGCCCAAAAGACAGTCTTCTCTGAAAGGCAGATACTGCTGAAAGTGATTTTCCCTAACGGGGTCTCTGTCTGGGTTTTTGGTCTCTCTGCCTCAAGCACTCATATCCTCTTTACGTACTTTGTTGGGGGCTAAAAGAACCGATGTACTAATACATACAAGGCAAATCGGGAAAAGAGCTCTCTCTGGAGACCTTGGCATTAGATGTCTTGTGAAACGCAGTTCTGTTGAGATGGAGAGTTCAGCCCCATTACTCGTTTATGCAGGGTTCTAGCTGTCAGTCTTGCCGAGCAGCTGCACCTATCCTGTATGCTTTTTTTTTTTTTCTTAAACTAAAATATATAACTAGCGAGATGGGATAGGGAGCAGTCTTCTAAAATTCTTGTCGGGCTAATGTGCACGGATTGCACAGGACCCTCAAAACATTTGCAGTGAGATCTGGATCCAGCGACTGACCTTGTGACAGCGTGAGCAGAGCTGGTTGGAAGTGATGCACCGGCATTGTGTCTGGGTGAATGGCTCTTTGTGGGGGGCTAGTGCAAATGCTTTGTCCCCCTGGGAAGCCCATCCGTGTGCTTTTTGCCTGTTTTTCTGCTAATGAATTGTGCTGTGCCTCTGTCTGCAGGTTTATGGAGTCTGAACTGGATTTAAATGACATCATTCAGGAAATGCATGTGATTGCGACCATGCCAGACCTGTATCACCTGCTGGTGGAGCTGAATGCTGTGCAGTCCCTCCTGGGGCTTCTGGGCCACGACAACACCGATATCCTTTTGTGTTCAGCCTCTCGCGGGAGGGCTGTGCTGTCGTCTCCTCTTCTCCCTTTTCACAAGTGGCTGCTCATGTCATTCTCTTCCCTTCCACTCCTCCAAGCTTCGTCTCCTTCTGCTCACCTGGAACCCTCTTTAGCCAAGTAGATTTTTCCGGAGTTTTTCAGTGCTCTTAGCTTTCCTGCCCCATTTTTAATGCAGGTTTGAATAATTTGTTTAATTCTCATCTTCTTTTAAAACTCGCTTTTGGGTACTCATGCAAGGGCAGTTGTAAACACAGAGAAGCAAACCCTGGGCTCCCCTTCCAGGCATTGGCTTTGCCCTTGTACCTGACCCAACCTGCTGCCACTCATGCTGTTCCACCCCCAAAACCTCTTTCAGGCACCTCAGTTTTGATCTGCATCCACTGTCTAATGCCTGTTTGCCTGTTCTGAACTGAAGCGGTCGTGATATTTGCCCCTCAGCTTGTATGCAGACATGACGTGAGATAGTTGGCCAGTATCTTGCCCAGGTCTGTAGATGGTCCAGTAAAAGATAACCCCCCAAATCCCTCACCTCTCACACAGTGCCTGGACCATCATTGCTATAACCACGTTTCCCTCTGGTGAAATTCTGTTCGTTTTTCCATAGAATCTACATTACATTAAACCCGAACACTCCTGAAGTGTACTGACCCCCTCCTCTTCCTCTCCGTTTTGGAGAGAGCATTTGTGTTGTGTGTCCTACTCCCAATTAATAGGGCTGCAATGTCCCCTGGGAAGAGCATTGGATTGGGAGCCCGCCAAACAGGGCCTTTTGTTGCTTGCTGTATGACCTTGGGCCAGTCACTTAATCTCTCTGTCTTTTCCCACCGTTAATGGAACCACATTTGACTCCTTTTTGTCAGCAGCTGAGATCCACAGGTTAGAAGTGCCATGAAATTGCAATCTGTAGTCAGGCTGAAGACTGCCCATTTGTTTTTCTTTTTAGCATTTTTCCTTGCAGTTGCTGCTAGGGAGCAGCGATTCAGTCGCTGCAAGAAGATACAGTGATTAGAATATAAAAACATACTTAAAAATATCTCATTACACTGCAGTTTCCATAAGGGGCATTATTTACAGGGTTGGATATTTTGACTTGCGTCTAACGTAACCTTGATCTTGTAGAATGCTGATGCCTGCAAAACAGCAAACACTGCCGCTTGTCTTATCTGTGATCTATAATGGAAATTATTCTCAAGTAAATGGTTGTTAACAATTTACTGTTGTACAGCTGGAAACGCCTTCCGTGCATAACCAGTTTCATGGGTATCGCAGTTTAATATTTTATACCTTCACCAGAGACTGCAGGCTTTGTGTGTAAAGTGTTCGCAGCACTGAAAGGTTATCTGAAATTTGTCATTCGCAGGGAAAACATAGGCCGTGGGGATTTTGATTGGGATCGGAGGGCGAGCTCACAGTGACCTAAGAGCCGGAGCGTATGGGAATACAGCTTGTTTTGTCCTTCCAGCTATGAAAAACCGTGTCCTGAGGTCACAGTTGCTGTTGCGGGCTTGTCAGTATTTCCACTGCTAGCTCCTCCTTTTTTTAAAAGGTTTGCTACGTGTCTGTCAATTAATTTGGGGGGCAGAAATTTGGCCTGTGAGCTGTAACCCTGGGAGAAAATGTATTTCTTGTTACAGACCGCGCTGAAGTGTGTTCAGCTGTGTGGGAAGTGGAGCACAGTCTGCATTAATGCCTTCCTTGAATGCTGTGTTATTGCCAAGGCAAAAAAAAAAAAAAATCAGAAACGGATAAAATAAAGTACCTAGACCTCGAAGAAACAGGGCTTTAAATGCATGTTTCCCAGGGCCTTTAGTCCAGCTAAGCGGCAGAAGCGTGTACAGTAATGTTCCCAAAGGCAGTGCTAAGCAGATCGGTGCCTACACTTGATTTAAGCTAAATCCCTGGAAGGCCTGTGCAGAGAGCAGGCGGGGAGGTACGGGTGCGTAATCCCAAGTGATTTGCTTATCGGTAAAACCAGTGGCTCTTCCGCTGAGCGAATGCCAAAGGTGCGAGCGCAGGATGACAGGCAGATCTGACTTTAAATCAGTGAAATGAGGAGAGCAACCTTTTCCTGGCCCGCGTTTGCTGGGGTAGCCAGTGTTTTTGTTGGCAGCCTGGGTAGAGGCCCCGTGGCTAGAAGTGCCATGGAAACCGAATTGCCGGCTGTCCACTAGAGGGATTGCTGCACGGCTGCAGCGTAGCCTGGGGGAAGCCAGGCTTCTCCGGCAATGCTGAAAGTACTCCCTGGATAAAGGTTTCCAGTTCTGACGCCTGCCTCGGTGCTAAAGGGGACGGATGAAATTTTCAAAAGCATCTCCAGGAAGCCAAGCCTGACTTTCAAGGAGGCTCCGGTTCTTAAGTCCCTTGGGCACTTCAGAAGCTGGCTCTTGTCTTCAAAAGAGCAGGGCCTGACCTGTTTCCAGGCATCTCTGTGTTTCTGTGTCAGCCCAGCTAATCGTGGGCCTCAGCAGGGCCCTGCCTGCGCTGACAGCCGTCTAGAAACGTGTGCCTAAATCTTCATGGTGGGGAGCAAGTGTCGGCTCGCTTCTGGAGCGCTGCCTCCTAGACGAGGAGCGCTGCCTGCTGCCAGCGGCGTTTGGCAGGGCCTGCCCGTGAGCTGGCTTTGGAAGGAAATTGGCAGTTTTATTGCAGGTTTTCCTGAATCTGGTAGATCAGGTCGTTGCCTGGATGAAACGCAGAAGGGGATCTGTGGAAGGCCCTTTCTTCTTGCTTGTGCCCACGAGCAAATACACAAACGAGGAAATCGGGAGGTTGCTCTTTTAGAGAACCATCAGGAAACAAATATGTAGGACATCTCGAAAACTAGCTTTCCCGTTCTGCCCCAGTGGGTATTGGGCAGGATTGATCAGTGTGTCTGAGAGAATAGGAGAGTGGGTCTAATGAGCTGGAATATATCTGGCTGTACTAGAGAGCGGTGCAGCAGTCAAGGGAGCCATGTGTTATGCAGCCCGTGTTAATGAGTGGAAATTGGGCTGGCAGGATCTTTGCTGTTCCTGTGGGGCATGCGGTTCCAGGAGCATGCCCCTAATTGGAGAGTCCAGGCAGAAGGGGTCTGGCATCATGGCCTTGTTAGCGGGGTGCACGCCACATTGAGTTAGTAAGGGTGTGCAAGTCGCACTATTTTAATGCATTTCTCTGTGCTCTCGCTCAGTCTCGGCAGTCGCTGCAGTGTCAGAGGGTGGGCAATCGGCTGTATGAGTTCTTGAGGCTTTGGTTTAAACATCTGGGGGTAGAAAAATAGCACCAAGAGCAGTGAAATCGCCAGACACAACAGGCACATCACAATGTCCCCGTATTACCCCTGGTTTTGGTAGCTTTGGTGTTCTTAAGGACGGGGCAGCCATGGCAGTGCCTGCCTCTCCCCTGCCCTGATCTAGACCTGCCCCTTGCTATTTTGGTCCTGGCGCCTGAGCAGGCTGGGCCAGGAACAGATCTGTGGTATTAGGGCAAGAAACAAGGTCTCACTTATGATGTTGGCAATCCTTAATACCTCCCACATGTGTCCATAGCTGTGGTGGATCTGCTTCAAGAACTGACTGATATAGATACGCTCCATGAAAGTGAAGAGGGAGCCGAGGTCCTCATAGATGCTCTGGTGAGTACCAGTTTCATGCTGATCAACATACCTTAGAGAGCAGAAGGATACCCACTCAGGGACCACCGTCTTTTCCGTACCTATGGTTCTTGGCACTGCAGTACTGTCGTGATGGTTGTGCAGTACTGTCGTCTGGTGTGGTTTCTTTTCTTTTACTGTATGTCCTGGGATTTGTGCATAGAGGAGGAGGTCAGGCTGAGCAGAAATACACTGTGGAGAAGATCTAGTTGGGGCTGGTCCTGCTTTGAGCAGGGGTTTTGGGCTAAATGACTTCGTGAGCTCCATCCAGTCCACGTGGTCTACGATCCTGCGATGCCCAGCAGAGGTGTGCATCCTTTCTCCGGTTAGGCTTTTTCTTGGTAAATTGCTGCCCGTGCGAAGTGCTGGGCTCTATCTTGTTCTGTAACTATTATGTTGAGATTAAGGGGACAGGGAATTGTTTTTTGGAAGAGCGGGGTGAGAACGCAGCTGCATCTCCTCCTTCGCTCCCTCTTGTGTAGTCCCTATAATGTTCCCTTCCAAAGGTTAATTACAGTGGCCCCGAGCCGAGTTCCTCTGGCTGGCCTCTGCGCTGTTCTTAATTACTGTTCTTTCATGGAAAGGTTGGTGGATGAAAGAAGTAGGAGAGAGGAGCAGGTACAGATGATGTTTTCTCTGAAACACAGTGAGAACTAGTAAATGGAACAAAAGCTCTTGCTGCATTTTCCTTGTCACCGGCCCACTAACAACAGCCAGGTTTTCGAGGTTTTATTGTTGGCTTTGAAAGGAACCGGTTGGTCATCTCCTTGGGAGATGTGAGCTGTCTGCGCCTTTATTTTAAGGATATAGTATAGTCTTGGCAGGCCCCTGGGGAGGTGGTTGCATTACTGATCACAGCGAATCAAGCCTTGAAGTTTCTGTACTTGCTGATGCTAATGGAAACCGCACACAGCAAGTAGGGTGTGAAGTTGGGATGATACGTTAGTTTTCTGTCCTCACATCTGAAGCCGAATGCAGTGCTGTCAGACTCCGGCTAGTACTAGTTCTGAAGTTGGGCACCTAAAGGGCTTGGTCTTGGGGCTGGAGCCTAGTTAGATTCTCTAGAGTCTCATTTCTGCTGTTGATCTGTGGTATAGGCTTGACCACCTCGCTTAGGTGAATATGCCTATCAAAAACCCAGGGTTCTGACCTCTGTTATGACATCCCATGCGAGGAAAGCCGAAACAGTAGTACTGTTCCCTAGATTTGCCTGTAGACATAAGACTTCTGCTCTGTGAAACTGCCTGGCCTTTGGCTTTCAAAGCTGCCCTTGCAGGCCTGGTTTCATCTGCTTCGCAGCCAGCCCAGGGGTGGGGTGGGACTAAAACGCAGGGGCAGCGCTGAGGAGCCGGCGGGACGGGGAGCTGCTTTGGAGCTGACAGGCAGCTGCTGCCCAGTGGGTTTGTAGTGCGTAGCGTTCGGGCAGATGATAAATCAATGCGGGCAGTTCGGGGAGTAGTGAGTGTGACAGGGATCATGGTTTCCCTTCAAATGCTTTTCTGGTTTATCTGACAAGCAAAAAACTGTCTGTTTAATTAAGGAAAACAGGGGTGGGTTTACGAGTTGATTCCTTTGCTCACTCTGGGGTTTCAAAGCATGGCTGTTAATGTCTGCTGGTGGGAACTGTGGTTGCTGGAGTGTTTCTTTACTTCGTACTACCTGAGATCTCCCATTCTCTCTTTCCTCCCACTCCCCCCGCGTCCTTGCCATCCTCTCTCCTTGCCTTCCCGTGACCCCAATGACCCAGGTGGACGGCCAGGTTGTGGCGTTGCTGGTCCAGAATTTGGAGCGCCTGGATGAAGGTGTGAAAGAGGAGGCGGATGGAGTCCACAACACACTCGGTAAAGGGCTGTTCCAGCCCACTATCTCTTCTCACTTTTTTTATGATGGTCCACAGAAGAGTGAACAGGTTTTACTTTTATTTCTGTGTTCAGCCACCACCACAGATGGAAAGGGCCTTGTGAATGTCATTTCAGCACTGCTTTACTTTTGCTTGCTAGCAGTAAAGCCTAAATCTGTTGAACAGATAACATAGTTGGAGAGAGACTCCTTTTCCTAATGTATCTAAGTGAGGGGGCTCTGATGTGTGAAATGCATGTTTGTGGTGCACCAAAAACCATATTTGCTTGTCACATCTGTTCTTTCAGGGGTCATGTTTCCTTGAGCTCCTTAGTTTTTAGTTTATTGTCTCTTGGAAAATTACTTTGAAGGCCTCAGACCTGTGCCTGATTACCGAACACTCCTGTTCCCTTAATAATGTGCAGACCATTACTTGTGCATGTCGTGGTACCTTTTGGCAGCTGCAGCAAACAGCTTCTATGGCAAGTCAGTGTAAGGAAAGCAAATACACAGTGGTCCTCTCTTTGTGGGACTGGAAACAAGGAGTGCTGGTTCCTCGGGGCCACCCAGCTCTCTCTGGACCGCAGTTTGAGAGCTGCAGGGCTGTTTGCTTCCATGTGAAGCATTTCACTGTCTCCCTCTCTCTCAAGCGGGGGGGCTGGGAGCAAACTAAATGCCTCTCTCCGAGAAGCCCTGTTTCCAGAGTGTCTGATCTGTGAAGCAGGCTCTGTCTCAGGTTTCTGCATGCACGCACCCGCTCTTTTGCCATCAGTCCCAACGACCTGCAGACCATTTGGAGCAGTTTGGTACTCAAAGGTGTCCTCATTTCTCTGTCTCCCCACCTTTATGGCCAGCTTGAGGCATGAGGCACTAGAGTAAGGACTCTTGAGGTCTTTGTTAATGTTGTCGTGTGGGTGCTAATTTTTGTAAGTTAGCAATTCCCCAGGGAATAGCACCGGAGCTCTCCCTCGGGAGAAGGGGCGGGTGGCGGGATTGAGGGTGCCCTGTCTGCAGACGGATTACCATGGCTATGAGGGAACTGAGGCTGCTGTACTCTTAGAGCAACTCTGCAGCCTTGTTTTCTAAATGTGAAGGTTTATAAATGAGCTCTGTACCTTTGGAAGGAGCTAGGCAATCCTGGGAAGGACGTGAGAGCGGAGGGGGAGAATTGAGAGAGGAGAGGACTGGAAAACGCACACAAACCACGCGGGCTTGAGCTCTGGTCTCTCTCTGTGTCCGCAGCAATTGTGGAGAACATGGCGGAGTTCCGGCCGGAGATGTGCACCGAAGCCGCGCAGCAGGGCCTCCTGCAGTGGTTGCTCAAGCGGCTAAAGGTGAGCGATTCCCCTCCTGTCCTCAGGTAGTATCAGAGGCATAACTGATGAGCTGGGGTGGTGCCCAGGCCTGATGAGCACCAGCGGTCTAGGGCCGGCACGAACTCCTAGGCTGTCCGGGTTTCGCAGTCCCCCATGCTTCCTTGCTGATTTGTACTACCTGCACCCTGTCTTCAATCATACCAGTTCCTCATGGAAGTGCTGGAGGACAAGCAAAGTAAAACAGCTGAGCTGGTTTTGTCTGTGCCAGTGGTTCCCAGCCTTTTTTTTTAACTTTGGCCGGACAGGAGCGGGACGGGGTGCACAGAGCCAGATGCCTCCCTCCCAGGACTCCCCTGCCGCCTGGCTTTAACCCTGGAAACTCAGCTGTGACCCTGGAAGCCGCTTGCCTGGGCAGACAGACGGGGGTCTGAGCAGGGGGCTTATGCCACGACCCAACAACCAACCCTCTGCAGCCTGGTACTGGCTCCTGGCCTGGTGGTTGGGAACCTCTGTTCTATACTAAAGCCATTAGAGGCTAGGGGAGAAGCTCCCAAAGGGAGAACCAGGGCCTTAACCCCCTTGTCTTGCAGGTATGAGGACTCCTCCACGGGCTGAAATGAGTATAGTTATTGGAAGGGCTCATCAGTTGGGTACCTGCAAAGGAAACAGCAAGATGTTTTCAGCTCTGAAGAGGCTGCTGAACAAGAGCATGGAGTCATCCCCAGGGAGCTGTCAGATGAGGCTCCTTAGCATGGGGGGAAGTGGTGGAGGTTCTTCAGGAAACGAACTAATAGCCTGCGAGTAGATTTTAGTAGTTTGTAATAAATCACTTTTCTGGTGTGAAGCGGCTGAAGGAGCTGTAGCAGTCGAGGCTTCGGTGTTGTGTCCAGAAGATGGCACCTGTGGCTGGAAGGTGCTGCCGTGCCTCCCACACGGAGATCTCTCTCTAGTCAGGAGGCAAGTGAACCACAAAATACATTCCAGTAATTGCAGAAGTCTGCAAATGCTCCTGTGTCCCTTACATACTCGTAAGCAGCAGCAGCCTATAATTTCTGACTGTAGGTAGGAACATAATTATATTTCTTTTGCTTAAAAACAAAAAAAAAGGCAAGCTCATTTTATTCCAGGCAGGTAAGCCTGCTCTTGGTTTTGTAATTACTCTGACATCTGAAAGACTTAGAAACTTGGGAAAGCAAAATAATCACAACTTGGAGTCCCCTGGTTAGCGCAACACAACGTGAATGTTAAAGGCCTGAGCAGCCTGATGCCGGATCCGTGTGTTTTCTCCGTTCTGACATGCATTAATTTCATCTGGGTTTGGGTGAAGTGTGATCAGGCAGCGTTTTCTCTTGCTTACAAGCTGTCACTGTGGAGAGACGCACGCTATTGAAAGCTTGCTCGGTGACCTTTGCTTTTGGCAGCACTTGCCTGGTTTGACTCTTTCAGCCCCGACAAATGCATCCACTTGCCACCCGCGCAATGCAGCAGTGTCGGGTGGGAAATACTTCCCTGGCGTTGCGTGGCCTTTTGGTTCCCTTGCGCTCTGTGTGGCAGCTTGTTCCCTGGAGCAGGTCATTCCAGCTGCTTTTGAGCCGTATACTTTAATCTGTTGAGTGAAGTGTGCGTGCTTCCCTGGGATGCACTTGGGGCTGGGGAAGCTTAAAAGGTATCAGCTTGCTGATGAACAGATGCCATATCCAGATATGTAGCAAGCACAGATCCCGTCTTGTCCAAGAAGAGGTGGGGGATGCCCACCTCACAGATACAGTATTAAGCCAGTGCCTCTGCATTTGGGCAGGGCTCTGTGCTGTTGAAGGCCTTGCCTTTTGCACCAAGAGGTTGGCTAGAGGTCATTAACTGTGCAATGGTCAGTGTGCGCTGCTGTCTTCCAAATTGACTAACTGCATTCTGCCTGTCCAAATTCCCTCCACATGCTGACGTGGGGGTGTTATCTTTTGCTTCCTCCACATAAAAAGAGTGTTGTGTTGCTTTGGCACAGCGCAGGGAGCCTGTATTTCCCAATGGCTGTCGCACGGCAGGAGCAGGTACACGCTGACCCCATCAGCTGCAAGTACTGATAGCTCCAGATGGCTGCCGCGTTCCACCTCCAGTGCCTCTTGTTCTTCAGCAGTGGGCACATGGTTGCAATAAGTGCTGCAGTCTGCAGAGCATGGGGGGGTCTTTCTGAGCCACAGGCTTCATGTCCACATGGCATTTTCCTGCTTTCCTGCTCTTTTTCGTGCTGCACATTATTAGTCTGCAGAGGGCCAAGCAGACTAAGGCCACTGTCCTAAGCAGAGCTAAGTGAGGTGAGAGCTCTCTCACTGACACTGCAAGTCACTCTGCACTGGAAGCAGAGAAACTAATGTAATATTTATATCTGTTGCTTTTAATGTGATTTTTTTTTTTTTTCTCTTACAGAATGGAAGGCTAGTAGCCAGGCAGTCTGGGGGGCTGGGGGGAGGGAGTTAAGCATTAGGTGTTTTTTTTTTTTAAAAACTTGTGGTTGTTTTGCAACCCTCTGTAGCAGTCCGTTTCTCACACAGGCATGTCTGAGGTATAGCTGTCCTGTCGGCTTCCACAAATAAAGCCAGCTGCGTGGTGCCTGGTGGGGGACTTTCCTCTTCCCAGGAAAAGAATTCCAGCTGTTCAGGCAACAGCTGATGCACGGTGCAGACTGATGCCCCAGCGCATGGGCAGCCCGCAGTGTGGCAGTGCAAGCACTTTGTATGCTGTCCTGCCCGTGGCACCTTGGCCCTCGCGCCAGGTGCGGAAGGTCAGCCTTTGCCCCTGGGTAGCATTGCTGTGGTACATTTTATGCTAGTCCAGTTCTTGGTGGAGGCTGTTCACAAGGGGGAAAGGGTGTGCAGGTATGTAGCTGCGCATAAGCTGCAAGTATGGAAAATCTGTCACAGCATGGAGGCTTTTCCCGAGAAGCAGTGGTGGCAGGCTGTCTTGGGAGCCCTGCTTTGTAGTCGTTCTGAGCTGACTGCCAGGTGTACCTGCTGATGGAGGCAGTCGGAGGGATCTGAGTTGATTTCCCGCCCCCTTAAACCGGTGGGAAGAATAAATTTTTTTTCTTGGCGCCGAGACTCTCTGCAAAATTACGGCTGTTTGTGTTTTGTTTTTAAATGTTGCTCATGCATTGCGAGGGATCTGATTAGCACATGCCATAAATCACAATAAACACCCGGAGCAGGGCCCCTGACGGCTTTCTCAATCCGTGTTTCTCCAACAGGCGAAGATGCCTTTTGACGCCAACAAGCTGTACTGCAGTGAGGTGCTGGCTATTCTGCTCCAGAACAACGACGGTGAGCTCTGCCTCCGGTATTGATATTCTGTTAGGATAGGATCCAGGCTTGTTTCAAATCATGACAGCACTCTCCTCTGCCTTTGGCTTCCCCTTGCTTTCCCTCTCTCTCTCTGCAGCTTTTGTACTCTGTCAAGCCATATTGATTTTGTTTGCTGATGTATCAGTGTTAGACGGCTGTAAAATCTGACAGTTAGCTTCATTTTTTCTCTCTCTTTCTCCCCCCACCCCCCTCCCAGACAACAGGGAATTGCTTGGGGAGCTGGACGGGATCGATGTGCTGCTTCAGCAGTTATCGGTGAGTAATTAGCATCCTTCCTTCCTGCCTGCCATCAAGAGACTTGTGGCCTGGACATGAGAGCGTAAAACAGATGCTGGGGGTAGCACTTGTCTCATTAACTTGTAGATGTCAAATCATCATCATGCTTAAAGTAGGTATATGGATATAGAGCCCTATGAACTTCTACACAGCCTGGCCTGCTAGGTAGGTGGAGATTATCCCCCATTTTACAGATGGGAATACTGAGGCACAAGGCAGTTCAGAGCTCAGGTGGCACCATCTGCTCAGTTTCTTAGCCTGTGTGAACTCCCTTCCCCTCTGAAGCAGGCTCGACTGCTGGTCTCTCCTCTTATTTCCTGAACCAGTGGTGGTACAGGTAGGGTGTAGTTCCCCTCAACACCATCTTTGCTTCACTCAACCGTGCTTTTGGTGTTCACTGGCACGGAGCCTTCTGTGTTGTAGTCACGGGAAGCTAGAGGGGCTGGAATACACATTCACTGTAGGATCGGATGGGGGGTTACCTCCTCCCTTTGATTCAGATTACATCGTGCCTCTCACTCCTGCCTCCTCATCTTGTAAATCCTATGTCTTTTGACCCTTCCACTTTGCAAGAACCAGCCTGGGGTTTGCACCGCAAGGAGGAAGGGCTGAGGAGGCGGCCTGGAAGGCCTTGGTTTTGGTGGGCAGAAAAATAAATAGGACAAGCTAGGAGTGGCGTGTGGTTGTTGGGCAGTTTGCTTGGGCAGGGGCCGTGAATGGCATGAAGACGTGTTGAAGGTGCTGATGAAGGACTCTAGAGGTAACGTTTGCTTTGCCGTTCCAAATAATCATTGATCTCTTTACACTGCTCTGCTGTTTATTAAAGAGCTCCTCTGCTTTTCCTCTGGCTAGCAACAGTACCCCCCACTGCTCCATTGACTGGAGGAGCCCCCGGCCGCCTTTCTCCAGCATGCCCTCTAGTCCTGCCCTAGACCCGCTCTGGCTTGTGGGTGGCCTGCTGGGGTAGGGCGTAGCCGGCATTCACTCTGCGTAACAAGGTGCTTAAGGCAGCAGAGGTCTTCTGACTGCATCAAGGGGATGGCTGCTCCCGTTGGAGTGGCAGGCCCATGCCGAGCTGTAGCGTGCATGCTGAAGGCCAAAGCTGAATGCTCTCTAGTGTTAATGTGGACACTGATGCAGAGCACACATGCAGTGAAGTCAGGGCTGCCCTTCCTGTCCCTGTCTGCCTGCAGGTTTTCAAACGACACAACCCCGGCACCGCAGAGGAACAGGAGATGATGGAAAACCTGTTTGACTCTCTCTGCTCCTGCCTGATGCTCAGCTCCAACCGCGATCGCTTCCTGAAGGGGGAGGGGCTGCAGCTGATGAACCTCATGCTCAGGTATGGCTGGCTCTTCCTGATCTCCCCACCCTCTCTCAGCCGTCTCTCTGCCCACGTGCTCTGCTCTGCTCTCTTCTCTCCCCCTCCACGTCGCTTGGGCCTTCTCAGGTCTAGAAATCCCATTCTACTGCCTGTCCTCAACAGCCTCCCCTGTAACTGCTGCAGGAGTGGGAAGGATGCCCAAACCTCTGCTGCCCAGCTGGCTCCATTAGCGGTACCAACGAGGGCATAGATGCAGATGTAACGAGTCCAGGGCACGGCTTTGGGTGGTACTCTTGTCCTCTCTGCAGTGCTCCCCGTCTGATGCTGTCAGATGCAGGACCACAAAGGCCTTAAGGTGTGGAACTCCCCGCTGAAACCCCTTCACTGCTGACTATCTGGCACTATGTGCTTGTGTATCCAGCCAGCCCCTTCTCATCTCTGCCTGTCCTGCATCTGTAGCAAGGCTTTAATTTCACAGTGTTCAGCCTCTTGGCGGATGGGTTTTGCTGTGAAAACTAAACTGAAACTTCTGGGGCGTAGCCTCCAATGTGCACATGGGCTTCGTGCTCCCCGAGCCTCCTGTTCTCTCTCCCCTCTCTGCTTTTACTCCCTATGGAGACATGCACGTTCCCCATGTTGGTCTAAGCACCCCAGGCCTACGTTGCGTGCTGCGGGGCTGTCTGGCTCTCCCTGGGGCTCTGAGCCGCCTGTGGCAGTTGGCTAGCGAATGATAATGAGAAATGTAGTCCTGCGGCGTATGGCCCGGTAACGTGCAGCAGCAGGAAACTGAATAAATAACCAGAGAGAAGGATTATGCAGATAAGAGCACTGGGTTTTCTTAAGGCTAATTAAAGAAAAGCTCCAAAACCAAGGACAAGAGGGAAGCCTCCCCCTGCCTCTAATACTAAGCTGCTAGGCTCCTCTTGCAGAACTAATTACCTGGAGTTCTTGTGCTGTGTGGGCGGGACTTAGCAGGCGGATTTTTAATGGCTTTTTTCCCTTTTTTGGGCTGCGCTGTTTACCGTCCTCCGCTCCGGGGTCCCTGCTGGACAATTACGACAAGGGGAGAATTTCTCCCTGGGCGCTTTTTTTAGTGGCTGTAAAGGAGCTGTGAAGGACAAAGCACAGTTTAGCTGCTAGTGATCTCTGCGTGCCTGGGCCGGCCTCTGAAAAGAGCAGTGGTGTTGGATGTGAGGAGTGTGGGGCTGTGAGGAGCTCTCCTGGGTTAAAGGGTTGCATTCCCTGGGATCACAGGCAGCGCCAGTAAATCATCCTTTCTAGCTCTGGAGTGAAGCAGGGAGGGGACTTGGGGAAAAGTTGGGCTTGTTCTAGAGCGTGTGCAGGGAAGCGGATCCTCGCATCTGTCTAATAATAACTGGGATTAGACCGGCGAGGAGGTGCCCCCTTGAACTGCTGCAATCCAGAAGGGTCACAAGCTATCGGCAAGCTTTGTAATCTGCCAGTGTTGCCCTAGCAGCCTGGATTGACAGTCTGCCTGGTCCTTTAGACTGTGCCCATCCTCAGCCACTGCCATCGGCATCGTTTTATCCTCCGCCACAAGTCTCACGTGAGGGCAGTGCCTGTCGAGCTATCCGCCCCAAGAGGTATTTCTTGCAGATGAGGGTCGAGGGTGCCTATTGAAGCTGTTATTACTGCTGCCTGTGCTCTGTCTCTTCTCGTCCTCCACACCCCTTTCTCTAGCACTCAAAGGAGGCTGCTTGAAAGGAGAAAGAAGACCTAGATCATAATCCTTTGTCCCTCTGTGCTGCTGACATGTTTGTTCACACCATATGTCAGCATGTGCTTCCCAAACGCTCTTTGGGGTAGGTGTTTTTGGTTCAGTGTTTGCAACAATGGAGGAACAGCAGGCCCCGATAACAGCGTGGCCAGGTCCTACCCGCTTGACCACGGGTGACTTTAACACATCGAGTCAGAGGAGCTACAGAGAAGTGTGAAGCCATTTGTGTGCTTATGTCCCTAGCTGGGTCCGGAGCTTCATGCCAGCTTTCTGCTCTGAGGCTGCCACTGCTGGATCTCTGCTTGCAGAGAGGTGCAGGATTGCTTACTGCCCCTTCCTGGGGCTATCGGGGACTCGGCTCAGGTCTGCAGTCCTGGGAGGCTCTGGAGTTAACCCGAGGGTCTCTTGGCTCCTCAAGGCAGTTAATTTTATGGGTGCTGCTTGCTTATTATTTCTACCTGTGAAGTAGATAAAGGCGGGGATGAGCAATACTATTGCTAAGTTCACCTGCACAGATAAAACGGGGGAGCCTCAGAGATAACAGGCTGCACTTCACTCCCATAGCTCTTTTCATATAAGGACTGGAAAACATTTGGCACAGCATTTAAGCCTCTGGGCATAGCAGTGTGAATTTGGGATGGAGGAAATTAATGAGGACACCATCGAGGAAGAGCCGGGGCACCTGCAGCATGGCTGCCATTAGGCAGGCTGGGTAATATCCAGTATTCTCTAATCCTTGGGATATCCACGGAGCTATGCTGAGAAATCTCACAATTGCTTGTTTTGCTCAGACAGTGACGCTGCTGTGAGCTTTGGCTGTGATTTCACATGGTGCCTACAAAAGCCTAGGTCAGCACTGTAAATAGAGCACTAAACTTGCTAGCACATTGTCTGCAGACCTTCGTTAAGGAGCAGGAAAGGCTGGCAAGGAGGGAAGAAGAGAAATGTCTGCTAAAAATAATTGACTGCATCACCCACGCTGAGGGTGGAACATTGTGCATTTCAATCAGCTGCCTGTGAAGATCAGTGAGAGAGACCTGGAATTCTGCCTTTCTTTGCAGTGAAGGGAGTTAATATTTGTACCATAGCCGATGTTTGATTATAGAGATGAAGGGATGAGTAGTTCTAATGGAAGACTTCTTCACTTGATTTGGGGGAGAGGGCGAGCCGTGGGAGTGGAGAGTCCTGGCTCAAATCTTGGTTACTTCTGAACGCATGTTGCACGCGATATCTACTGCTTCCAAGTGCGTTCGGCACGTCTGTGTTCGGGGGTAACTCTCCCATGTCCGGCGCTGCCAGGCTGTGGCCTTCAGCTGAATATTTAGCCTAACAGATAGTGACTCAAGATTCCCATGGATAATAAAGGAACAAAAACAGGGACTGGGCTTATCCTAGACTGAGATTTAAACTGCCTGCCAGGAAGGGAAGCTCACCCCTTGAGTAAATTTGTTTCCCACTTCCCTGAAGGGCTGTGTGCTTTCTTCCAGTCTCATAGTAACAAGTAAATCACAGTTGCAGGGTTGATGTCTCCAGCTAATACATTTTTAAATAAGATATTCAACAGGAACAGGACACATGCTCTAATTAAAGCAAGTGGAAAATGGTTTTCACCTTTTTTTATGTTGGACCTTTGGCTGGTGCGCTTGATTTTGAATAATTAATTCTATGCTAAAATGCTCCTCAGGCTTAGTCGGGTTTAAATGAAAATAAAAGGGCCAAGGAAACAGAGATATGTGAAAGGGTGACTCGGTGGCATGGGGGGTCAGAGCCAAGGTCTAAGGGAGGGTGCCCCAGAGGGTGACCACT
Source organism: Alligator sinensis (assembly GCF_000455745.1). Classification (NCBI taxonomy): domain Eukaryota; kingdom Metazoa; phylum Chordata; order Crocodylia; family Alligatoridae; genus Alligator; species Alligator sinensis. The sequence continues at coordinate 79,695 of NW_005842450.1, forward strand.
GTCGAGAAGACTCTAGTGCTGGCAGTGCCACGACTGGAGGAAAGCATGAAGGGCGCAGGCATGGGTTGTTGAAGAGAAGAGGGAGCAAACGGGGCATGAAGAATTGATGCCCATGAGACTGGAGTAAGTGCAAGGCCTTCGGTACCAAGAGGCATTATAAACTGGGTCCTCAAATTGATGGGGATGTGGTGGTGATACCCAAGGATGTCTGCTGTGGTTGTCTTGCTGTGTGCGGAGAAGGTGGACAGCAGCAGTCTTCACTTGCGGCGTGGCGATCAGTGACTGGAGCCATTGTAAGGGCAGTTGGAGCTGTCATATTAAGAGGAGATGAAGGTATGGATGAGAGCATCAGCAGAGTGCAGCTGGGCCGTGCTGCCCACCTAGGGAGAGATCTGCAGAAAGCAGAAGTGGAAAGTCTGGGAGAGAAGAAGATGGTGGGGACCAAGGCTGCGGGCAGCGGAGAGAGAACAGGGCTCGGAGGCAGGGCAAAGAATTGCTCGGGGATGCACCTGTCCTCTGGGAGCGGAGGCTTGCTGATGTCACAAATGAGATAAATTATCTGCAAGATGGTGGCCACCAGCAGGAGGTTTCGAAATGTCACATTCAATTAGAGTCGCTCCTCGTGAGCAGTTCCATTTTTTACAGGTCAGGAAGTGCTTTATGCCATGCAGTCTCCCCGGCACTGCCTTGAGCAACAGAAATGCAACGTACTCCATAAAGCAACACGGGGAGGAGAAGGGAATTGTGTTGTCACTTTCCTTGAAAACATTGACACGGGGCTTATTACTTCTGTTGTGGAAGCATGTTCTGGCTCGCGGGAGAAGCGACCACCACGTTCCCCAGGGATGTGTCAGGCAGGATCTCTGTTGTGCAGGGAGGAGGAGGTGAGGTTGTCTCCGTCATTAGCCGCAGGTGCTTATGCATGCAGACAAAAGCAAGAAGCCGGGCTCACCAAACCCACGCTGCTTGCACAACAGACCTCGCTCCTCCAAAGCACTTCGGCGTGGCTTTCCTTGACCTGCACACAAACACTTGCTGACTGTGCAGCAGAAGAAAGGGGAGAGTGGGCAGGACCAGACACAAAAGACAAATGAGCCTTTGCATGCATTGCTTCGCAGAGCTTGTCTATAGCTATTTTAAGGTACATCTTTCATGACTATGAAAATCCTTTTATGTTTGGCTGTCCTGTCCTTCCCAATGGCCCCTCAGAAACGCAGCACGCCTCTTCGCTGAATCTCTTTTTAAATTAAAAATTGCCACTTTACACGGCATTTGCCTTGCAGACTTTGACCGTTGGTCTGGCCAGCCTGGCATTCTGCTTCTGAAAGTGGCCTGTCCTTGATTCTTCTTTGGTAATGGAAGGAGGCCAGCATGGTCCGGGGCATGCATGCGGTGCTGTAACCTCAGCGGTGGAGGAGTGGGAAATCCTTGTCTGTCTGGACAAACCTTTTTGCCCAGTGAATGAATGAAGTGCTGGCCTGCAAGTGGGAGCTCTCTGCACAGCGTCTTGTTTCACAAGGTTTTTTTCTGCCTTGCAAGTCAGGAGTCACTACATTTAACTCCTGGATGAAAGGAGGTTTATGGGAAGATGAGGCCTCATTTCCTTTCGGTCCGGAAGTGGCTCCTAAAGATGGATAAAGCCTTGGAAAATGTGAATATGAACCCTGGGATTCTGGCGTAGGTGAATACAGAGTCACGTGGGTCCCCAGGAAACCTGAATGCACAGGCTTTTAGTGCCTGGTCTCTTCTGCTTCCTGCACCAAGTGAAAATAAAAATCCATAGGACAAAAATCTTTCTGGAATAAGCCCGTGCAGCAGGCTGGGGGCTGCTGGGGGCTGTCCGTAACTGTTTGTGAACGGGGTTGATTGTTAGCCCGACCAGGGGGTCTGCCGTTGGTCCACCTGGCTCCGGGCGCGTCTCTCCACAATGTGTGTTAATTCCAAGCAGACCTGATGAACAAGATGTTCATTCAGAGGGGGAAGAGACCCCGGGGCAGGCTGAATGAAAGCCTTACTTTGCCAGAATGGGGAGATGTTTCATGTTTTGCTTCGCATTTATGCTATTGCAGGAGTCTAGGGCAGCTTGACACCTGACCTGCTTGAAGGAATAGCCTGGCCCAAAGCTGGCAGTAAAGGAAAGACGAGAGCTCTGTGCGAGAGGAAGGTGCCGTGATGAAGTTGTGCTTCAGAGCCAGCCCCCCTTTTTAAAGTATGACCGCTCTCTGTTTGGGGATGTTCACATATGCTTGGGTTTTGAATTAGTGCTCAGCTAAAAGATACTTCAATAAACACAGATGAGACTAAGATAAACTACTTGCCCTCCAGTAGAATAAATATTTCAAATAAAATCAACCCCAGACAGTCCAGTCAAACAGCTATTGATCTCTAAAAGCCTGAACTTAAACCCAATGAATATTCCAGAGATCAGCTCTGTGCAACCTGCCTAAATGTTGATCAATATGCAATTACTTCCCCTGAAAACATTTCTTAGGCTGTCCAGCCAAAAAACCTACTTTATTTGTTAGCTTTTTATTACCTTGACCTGGCTAGGGTGGGGGTGGGGGTGGGGGTGGGGAGGCAGGAGGCTGCAGTGGGAAGGGCAGGGAAAAGGTCGAACCTCCAGTTCAGACTCTTTTCAGCGTATAATGAACAGGCGGAAGTTTTTGTCATGGGATAAGATTGAGGCCAAAATCATAGTGGAGATTAACAAACCACCCACAGTTACAGTAGGGAAGATAAAATATTTCAGATGGGGCATATACGTCATGTCCCAGGACTGTGTAGTTGACTTGCGGAGGTTACAAAGGACGATCTCCACTGTTATCCACCGTGGAGCGTCTTGAGAAGCATCTCGTGGTCCACAGTCAGAGACCGGGGCTCAGGGCGATCGCCCAGTCTGGACTGGTAGGTTGTTTGTTCCAGTAAGGCTGCTTCCCACTGCAATCTCGATCCTGCATTACTGAGCTGCAGTGCAAATTTGGGGTACGGCCACAAGGCAGGGTTTGAATTTGGAGAGATGTTCTTGCCTGGCCGTTAGCTAACGGGAGAGGGAATGCATGTAGAGTGAAGTGGACAGCATGCTCAATAATACACTATATAGGTTTTTTTTACTGCCTTCCTCGCCATAGCAGGCGAGCGCCTTCTAGTAGTGCATTAAAGAATGTGACAAACATCTGTCATGTGTTGTTTGTTCTTTCATCCCCTGCCCGGAGGGAGAAGCGTGTGGAGCGGAGCATCTTGCTTCTCTAGGGTTTTTCTTTTATTAAATATACATGTTGCTATACGTTTGTTAGAGGAGGGGATATTGGAGAAATGCTCCCAACCCTGGGAGCAGACCATGGTGAGGTCTGTGAGCAGCTTTAGCATGTGGGGAGTCCAGTTTGCAGTGCTGGACTGGCCTCCAAAGGAGCGTGGTAGACTCCTTTGTTCTCCGGTTCACGTTGCCTCCCGCTAATGTTTGTCTGATGCATTTGTTCTGCTGGCTAAATGTTTCCGTGGCTCCCTTTGCAGTTTGTTTCACAGGTTGGGTTTTTTTTAAAGCATATCCTCAAAGGAATTATTGCCTTATTATGTTTCTGGTTCAAGATGGATAGAAGGTATCTGCCATCACTGTAAATTACAGATATTAAAATTACAAATTCATATTAAAATGAAATAGCTGAAAATCCATCTGCTTACCTCTGAAATCCGATTTCCGGAGGCTGAGATTTCCAGACTACGCTTAGTCTCTGCCAGCAAGAAAAAATTCAGTGATTTTGCTGCTATTAGAGTTGCTAACTGTTGCCTTAGTAAAGCCAAGCTGGGAACTTGGCACGTTACAAAGCCTTTGAATTCTACCTTAGTTGTGTTATGGACTGGTGATGATAAACGACTTTTTGCTGTCATCAGTGTGAGGAGATCTGCTTCTTTAATTGCTGTTTAATCTAAATGGACTTAATAAAAGCTGACTGTGTACTGTGTGGGAACCAGGAGCCCCAGCCCAAAGCTTTAGCAGGTCGATTAAATAGAAGCCGGTAGGGTTAGGCACCTGAATGCACCCTAACCCCCTCTATAATGGGAGCCAAACTCCCAGCTGAGCTGAGGCATGATTTAGTGTTTCCTGGGTCCTCTACGCTGGTAAAAGAAACCTGTTCGGACCGTCGAGGTCCCCAGCGACCCCCTTTTGGAGGACTCTGCCTTTTTTCTCAAATGCAGCTTGGCACAGAGACTAGCGGGAACAGCTCTGTTTCCCGGGCCAGGTCGTGCCAGGCAGGTTGCTCTTCGGTGCACTGTGCGTGCAGGAGCGGTCCTCTCTCTTTCCACGTCCTCCGCAGTGCTGCATCGGAGACTCCCGTTACTTCACTAGCATCTCTTCCTTCCCTGCCAGCAAGCAGCAGGGGTAGAGTCTCCTTCTTCAAAAAAAGAGAGTGGTCTGAAGAGAAGGATCCCACTGTAGGCCCGTCTGGGCAGAGAGGTGAGTTTTCCATTTGGCCCTGAGTGCAGCCCTAGCGGAGGGCACCAGGAGTCCTGGCTTTCATGATGGGGGCTGTTGTCGGTCAGGAATGAAGATGAGGTTGCTAACCGCATTCGCCACCCCCCGAACTCTCTACCCCCTGGGGTAGCAGCGCTTGCTCCATGTATCCCGTCTTCCAGCCCAAGCCCTTCCCTTCCCTTCCAGATGTGCAGCTGTGGGTCTGGCAGCCTGGAAGAGAGGCTGCTTTTGAGGTAGGAAAGCGAGGGATACGTTGCCCTTCGCGGTGACTTGAAAGGGACACGGCTGTGGCTTTAGCACTGTGGCTGGTAGCAAAACAGAGCTGGTACAGGGACTTGGGCACAACTTCTCACTTTTTCCCGCTGTTAATCCCTCCTTTGCCATGCAGGCTCGTTAAAGAAGGATGACTAAAGCTTTGCTCCACCGTTCCCCGCAGCCATCCGCTCCTGAACAGGGGTACTTTGTTTTCACAGAGAGAAGAAGGTCTCTCGCAGCAGTGCCCTGAAGGTATTGGACCATGCCATGATTGGACCCGAGGGCACGGACAACTGTCACAAGTTTGTCGACATCCTCGGCCTGAGGACCATCTTCCCACTCTTCATGAAATCCCCGAAGAAGATCAAGAAAGTTGGAACCAGTGAAAAGGAACATGAAGGTAGGCCTGAACTAGAGTCCGTCCTGTTGTGGCAAGTGGTGGAAGGGGGAGGGGATGTCTGGAAAGCCCGGTCAGGGGCTTATGAATAAATCACCAGTCCCATCGCTCCTCCCCAGCATGCCAAAAGCCTGCCCAGTTGCTTAGCTGCAGTGTTTAACTGTTCATGCAGTCGCTGTGCTTCAGAGCCAGCAGCTCCTCGTGGTTCTGCTTCCTGTGTCTGTTAATAAGCTGCTGTGCATGTGTACAGGAATCTGCCGTTTGAAACTCTGCCTCTTTGATGCAAAACTCTTTTGAAAAGAGTAATGAGGCAACTACAAATGTCAGCTCAGAAGCAGCGTCTTCATGGTTCTGAGCACTGAAGTGTGACTCAATGAACATGAGGCATTGCAGAAATAAACTACACGCAGCTAAAGTTCCTCTCTTTGTTCCTTCTCTCTGCGGGGAGACCTTGCCTTACAAATGCTTCACTGGAGGATTGCGAGACCCCATCACCTGAACCGGGGCTGAGCCAGGCTCTCCCTGCTGCTCGTGTCAATTATACTGTTTTTCTGGATGTGGTAAATAATGGAAATGCATCTTGGGGGAAAATGGTAAATACTGAGCGTCGCCTTCAGAGCTTGCGCGAGATGTTGTAGGTGTCCAGAGGGCAATGGCGATTTGTTGGCAAAGCAGCGAGGATTATGAGTTGGAAATCAATCATAAATGTTTGCCGGTGGCTGGGGGAAGGGGAGGGATGGGGACGGGGGAGATGGCGCAGCAGCAGCATTACAGATCCTCCAAACCCAGAGCTTCTCAATAGAGACGATCTTGGTAATTAAGGAGTAATTGGAGACGTGCTGCAATTCTCCAAAGCCAAACCGAAGCGCCAGTCTGCCTCCTGCGAGCTCAGAGCGAGCCTTGAACTGCTCAGGGCAGAGGGCTGTGCTGCGTCTGGATCGGCTCGCGGAAGCTACGGAGGGGCGAACCCGTGCTCGGTTTGTGCGCGAGTCGGGAGCGGCCTGGAAGAGAAGTGACAGATTCAGTGAGCAGCTGTTTTCCTCTTGAAAAATGGGCCAGTGGTGAGCCGGTAACAGTACATTTGCTTTAGAGCACCAGCATTAGAAATTTGATAACATTATATTAATGAAGGCAATGGCTTGGCAAGACAGCTCCTGGAAGGCATGTTTGGGCTGTAATAGCTGTTGAGATGAGCTCTGCATCTTGAATACAGCAGGACTGAGAGGGAGACGATAAAACAAAGCAGAAAATGCAAAGGCTGCGTGGGGGTGGGGGTGTTGCTGCTTCCCTGGGTCCTTGTGTCTGGCGAGGGAAGGGCACATGCCTGCAGGCCGATGCATCAATTCCTGGCCTAGCACTGACGTGCGCAAAGGACGCCGCCGCAGGTGCCGCGATCTGTTCTGCGTTTGTGCTGCTAGCCTGGCGTGGGTTGTGCGGGGGAAGAAATGCTGCCGGGTGTTGCTTGGGTTTGCAAAATAAACCCGCAGAGGGGCTCGGCGAGGCGCTTGGATGCTGGATTTGGGGGTGGTTTCTTCCCTGCCAGGGAACACAATTTCTAAGCTGGAGAGGCAGCCCAGCCTTGTGAGGAGCGCCGGCGCTTTGAACGAGGGGGGCCTCTGCCACTGACTCGATTTGTGGATTTGGGAAAGCCACCTCGCCTTTCAGGTGCTTCATCATTAGCCTGCAGGCAATACCTGCCCCCTTCCCCAGCAGGTTTCGGGAGCATTGGCTAGGGCTTTTCACAGCCATGTGAGAGCGCTAAGTTCCTAATCATTAGTCATATAATGGGAAGCAGAGTCATGCCCCTGGGAGAGGAGTAGCATTTGTTGGACCCCTTGTTCACATGGTTCTCACCTGTTACTGTGCAAAGGAAATGGGGATGGATACACGAGTCCAGAGGTGGGCTTTTTATGAGAAAAAAAAATCTATATAAGAAACTATTTTAGTAAGTCCAATTTTCTTTGTTTTGCATCACTGGGCAGGTGAGTTATTGAGTTTATAGCAATTTAAGTTAATTGAGATGTTTAACAGGATTCCCCTGGAGCCTGTCGGGGCCATTGTCCTGATGTGTACGCAAGCAGCGGAGAAGTACGTGCCTTCACCTTGCCAAATGTGCCGGCAGCAGGGACTCGGGGACGCCGGCGTGCAGGCGGTTACTGCTAGAACGGGGGCGCTGAATAACTTCCTGTCCGCACACTCATCTCAGGGCTGCGGCTGCGTCTCCCAGTTGAGAATCAGTGAGTCCCAGGTCCATTCGTCCTCTGCTTTTCCTGGGATGACAGGAGTAGGTTGCACTCGGGGGTTGTGTCAGTGGCCTGCTAATAATATTTGTTGCTCAATGGGAGCGGAACAGCCGCATTTTGGGAGCTCTGAAGGCTTCTGGTGCATGGCACGCGTCGACCACGGGGGTGATACCGGAGGCGACAGCTGCTGCGGTGAGAGCTGGGAGCAGGTACAGGAATAGGTCGCCTGTCGTTCGGAGGGAGCGAGGGGAGGCTGAGGAGCGTCGCCGGCAATGCAGAGGAGGGGAGGGGCTGTTGGACTGCTAGTAGCAGTTTGCACGGCCACCGGCGATCCAGCGGTGACAGGTACGTAGGTGTACGGTAGGGCTACCGTTGCCACTGGAAGCTTCTTCAAAGCCGGCTTTGACTTAACGTTTTCTGGCAAGTGAAAAGAAGTGGAGTTAAACACAAGCCCTCGACACACTTCTCTCCTGTTTGTAGGTTGGTGGGCTTCCTTCAGAAACCCTGTGCCAGCGCCACCGCTCCTTCCTCGAGGAGGGTCCTTGAGGCGGATGCAGGACCTGCTGTGTCCCCACAGCCCGGCCTTTCCCCTTTTGCCTTTGCAGTCAAAGCAGTCCTCGTCTCGATCGCGGCAACCTCGCCCACCCTGGTGCCCATGGGGCCACCTCCCCACTTGATACCAGTACAGTGCGGAGAGTCTCTTCTTTGCTCACCGGCCTCTCATCATTGCTCTCCTGACACCTCCTTTTCCACTGCATCCAGTTCACCCCGCTTCCCCACCCTTCATTGCCCCGTCTTCCACCTGTTCCTTTCTTTCCCTCTAACTGTCCGCTTCCTCTGTGTCTTCTTCAATAAATTGGTCAGCTACACTATTTCAGTCCTTTGCTCTATCCTGATTTTTTTTGTCCCCCCGAGTTTTCTCTCCTCTGACCCTTTCCAACTGGAATTGTTCACGTCTTATCTCCCTCGACGCCTGTCCGAAGTGAGCGAGCAAGCTTCGTGGGGCAGGGATTAGATCGCATCTGTATCGTGAGGGGCTTCGCACCCACCTAAGTGCCATAAAAATCCCCCAAGACTAATGCCTAACACCGAGGGGGGGCCTGTTTTCCCCGGGCCTGAAAACTGCAAAGGGGATTTTTCAGCTTTGCAGTAGGAGCTTAAGCAATGAGCTGTGCGAGGAGTGAACAGTATTTAATCTCAAGAATGACATTAAGCCATTTGCGAACAGGCCCTTTCTGTGAAACGAGGATTAAACCGTGTCCCTGCCGCGCTTCTTGCGCTGTTCGGTAACCCCGTAACAGCAGTTTCTGCCCCGCGCACCACCTGCTCCTCTGGGACAGCACAGATCTGCGTTTGCAAAGACTTCTCTCAAGAGTCCTCCTGTGCCGGCGTCCTGTGCTGGGGAGGCAGGCGCAGCCCCGCGGGTGCCCTGGCCTCTAGGACGGTGGTGAGGGGGGCAGCTGGTCCTCCGCCGGTGGTTTCATGCTGCCACGGAGCTTCTGTCCTCGGCCGCTGGGCTCCTTTAGCCGGGCGCTTCTTGACCGCGATGGGAAAGCAGCTGCATCTTGGCTCCGCACAGCCTTGGGGGGGCCTTTTCTGTTCCCTGCCCAGCTTCCCAGAGGGACCTCAGGTCTCTGGTCTTGGGTCTCTGCTGGTGACACGGACATTGTAGAGCTTCTCTCCTGCAGGGCTTGTTGCTTCGGGCTTGGCCTCCTTGGGTTTCAGAGCCCTCCGTTGCAGGCACTGTTATTCTGCATCTGTTTTACAAACATTCAGTACAGTGCCGTAGTCTTTACTGGTAATATTTGTGCCTGTAGTTGCGTGTCTGTGATGTGTCATCGGTTTTCCCTACCCTGGTATCACTGCATCTGTTAAAATAGCATAACATTTAAATAGCTTAAAGAAAACACTTCTTGCTTGGGGATTGGTGAATACAAGACATCTGGAGTTCTTACGTTCCTGAGAGACGAGACTTCAGAAACGCTTTAAACATGTCAAATGCTGGTAGTTACCCTTCCCCCGCAAATGCTTTGTCCAACCCAGCTCGAGCTGGTGCAAAAATGAGAGCGATTCTCCTCCAGAAGAAAATGCACATGGGAACTGCCAGGTGGAAAAGACCTTTTATTTCCTCTGGAATGAGGAGGGGGAGTCAGAAGTGGAGAGGTAATAGTGTTTTCTTACAGTGTTAACCACTGGAGCTTCATCATATCAATTTTCATTAAAAATAAAGCATCGCGGCTTGCATGCCGTGAGCCAGCTTGCTGTAATGCTGTGGAGACTGCAGTTAGCTGAACACGAACAATTGCACGGTGAGGTGTGAGCTTCCCTCATACATCTTAATGGGCTATTAACTTTAGAGCCTCATTACAACCACTTAAATGACAACCCTGTTACAAGGCTTCATTCAGCACTGGCCGACGTAGCAGACACATCCATCAGTAGTTCTTGTCCATCGAGGCCGTACTTACCTGGCATGCCCTGATGCTCCGGTTTTCGGCAGGTAGCTGTTGCCAAGGCACATGTGCCTTCCAGCAGCAGCTGGAGCTCGGCAGGTTTAAATATGTTGTTTCAAAATCTGGACTTTACTTGTGGATGTGAGCAGCGAGGCAGTTGCTGCTGGGACGGCTGAGGCCTCCTCCTCACAGCATAAAATCTTCTTGATGCTCAGGATAGCGATGGGCAAGGCTCCTTCCCGTTCTTTACCGTCAGTGGAGGCACGAGTAACCCCACGTTTCACACGGAAGATTGTACATAAAGAATGTTTATCCTCTTTCCTCGAGGCTCTTGTTCTGGGTCTAGGATTTTTCACTGGGGTATTTATGGTTTTGTCAATGCAGCTTGGCCAGTTTTCATTTATTGCAGAATTTTATAGTCCAAATTAAATTTTATAGAAATATCTTCTTATAATGTATTTATCTCTTAAAAACTAGCATGAAGGTGCCAGGGCTGGGGAAGAAATAATGACATTTTTGTTCTCAGTTTTCCATAATGCTGGCACCATTTTATATAAATGTTATATGATGCTCAACAGGCGATACATTTTTTTATTGTAGGGTCTCTTAGTCACAGCTTGGGCTAGTGCTCCTCATGGCTTGCTGGGGTTTTTAGTACATTTTATAGCAAGGAACAAAGATGAGGAATCCCTTGCTCTGCTCTTCTTGCTGGAACACTTCCACGCTGCAGCTTCACGTCTGAGGTTTAACTGACCTCTCCGGATGTATTCTTGCTGTAATCTCCCTTATTCTGCTGGAGTGCATTTCCTGATGCTTTCCTAATGTGAGATTTTTAGGGTGTGACCTATATCTCCCTTTAACTAGAAAGCAGGTGAGTGTAATGCAGTGGATCCTTGAGCCATTGCCTCATTCAGCCGTCCTTCCATGAATGCTGTATTTGGCTGAAGGGGTGCAATTGCTTTATAAAATACTCCAGTGACCTGTACTATTGCATGTGGCTCTTGGTACCACAATGATATCATGTGTAGACATTCTGTTCTGATGAGAAGAAAATGCTAATCTTTATGCCAGTACTTTGCAGCTGGTTCCTCCTTAACTGTGATGCCAACATTTTGGAGTCTTTCATAGACTGTAGAGTTGAGAGGGACCCCGAAGGATCATCATGTCCGACCCCCTGCCCGTCTTGTTGCTGCGTGTATTATCTTTTGATATTTGTACGTACAAACAAAGCTTCCTTTGGTGACATCTCTTTCCATGCTACATAAAATTGATATATGTGGCGATTTCCAGGCCGGAGATTCTGGGTCCGTTTAACCCTGGTGACCACGTGCAATGCTGTTATTGCAAGGGGGACACATCAATCTTGTACCGCTTTTGGTTTGATTTTTATGCCCGGATCCTGATGCCCTTTTGAGGGTAAGGGGGCGGGAAATGGGAAACGGCGGAGGACGTGGGGGAAGAAGAATCTGCCTTACAAATCATTCTTTGAATGCGAGATGGCAAAACAGCCTCAAGTTAGGTATTTCTCAGCTTCTGGTGTCAGTTTTAATAGGGGATCGCTGGCCCAGGGCTACCTCTTCTAATGGGCTCAAAATATTTTGAGCGTCTGGCCCAGCTGGCCAGCCCAAAGAACTGCAAACGCCGTTCTGCTTGCCTGTAGAGCCGGCGTCAGCAAGTTTCCTAGCAAGGGCCCCAGGTGCCCCAGATTGGGTCCAAGAGGTACAGACATCGGGATCCAGCTGCCGCTGCTACTTCTCTCTGCCACCTGCCTGGCAGGGTGCAGGGAGAGCCCCATGCCCATCCTTGGGCCAAGTCCAAAGGCTTTGCAGGCTGCCACGCCTTGCTGTAAAGCCTTTGCGTCTTTGATTATTGTCCTTGGCAACAATCAAATCGCCACCTTCCTGTTTGCTTGCAGCCAAAAAGCAGATTACCGTTTATTTGAGATGTCCTCTCTTGTTGCTGTATTGTCACAACAAATGCATGAAATACATTAGTGTGCTTCTTTCCAGGTTCTTAAATATACCTGCCCTATAAAAACCGGGTATTTTGTGAGAGCGCTTTGTAGCAGATAGAGTGCTGTATCCTTGGAACAAGTTACCCAAGGCCACTCAATATTGCCTGAGATGGTTTGGGGATGTGGGGAAGGGAGAGGAAAGATAATAGGCTCCAGGTGGTGATGGTGAGTTAATGACGGGCATTACCACGGGAAAACACGCTTAATTCCTCTGGATACCCAGTGTTTGTTTTCAGGATTAGCTGCTTCCCCTAATCTTCTTGATTAAGGATTATGATTGCTGTAGAAGTGTAATCCAGATGAGCCTCCAGGAGATGACTGACAATTTACAATACAATGTAGTTTGGAAATGGCCTTTCCCTGGCTGTTAATCTAGACAGCTAAATACAGGTAATGTGTTAAGTACAAGGCTCCCTACAGCTAACCTTGTCGATAGAGCCCGAGGCAGAGCTTGGGGAAATGTTTCATGACATAAGAAGGGAGGAGAGGAAGAGCATTGAACCAGGTACGTCCAGGATGATCTCTCCCCCTCTTCATTACCCTCCCCTGGCCTCCGCCAGCATTGGTCTGACTGTTCTGTTTAATAGCTATGAGTACTATCAGTACTACCTTACTATCAGTAGTGTACTCGTACTGTTAGTTAATACTATTAACACTGTACTAATACTCTGTCTAATACTATTAATACTGTACTAGCTGTTTCTGCAACTCCCTGTGGCAGTGAGTTCCAGGAGTTAACTATATATTCTGCAGAAACATTGCTTTCTCTTGGTTTTAAACCTGTCTCCTGCTAATTTCAGCGAGCGCCTCCTGGTTCTAGTATTCTGGGCCTTGGTGAACCCTTATTCACGTGGTCCACACCCTTCGTGACTTTAGAGACCTCTGTCATAGCTCCTCTCCCGCCTTCTCCTTTCCAAACTGGTCAGCTGCTTACTTTTGATCCAAGTTGCGTCTCAGACTAGGGTTTGACTGTTGGATAGTGATGGCCAAGAAACCGGGGGAAGAGGGTGATAAAGTAAGAGCTTACGTGTGAAGTAGGCTTGTGACTTCTCATCCAGATGCGGGGCATCGTGAGAGGAGGACTGATTGCCCCAGCGTCCCAGAGGCAAGGAGGGAGAAGCACCGAGAACAGGGCAAAAAGACCTTGAGAGGGAGGGAGGGAGCTATCTCCTCTGCTTCTTCCTCCTACACAGCCATGAGATTATAATGAACTATAGGAGAATTTGCATACCAGTTTGTCTTAATTTAACTGCTTTCACATTACTCAAATGCCAGTTCTTTTGGAGAATATGTAGCTTTTTAACTTCAGACCAAGTTCGGCCACTTTCCCAAATGAAAAATCCTCGTTACAAAGTACCCGTGGTTTTGGCATTTTACCTGTCTGCCCCATAATTAAAAGAAGCTGCTTATGGAGATGCTCAGCTTTTCAGTGTCCTTTTTAAAAGAATAGATCTGTTACTAACTATGCTCTCATGATCTATGCGCTGAAATGTAGCAAAGCCCGTTAAAACGAATGCCCGCTAGATGACTAAATTCCCTGGGCATGAAAAGGGTAAAAGGCAATAGGAAAAGTGACCTGATAAAGAATGGCTCTATTAGCCGAACACCATCTGCGAGCCACCAGAAAATATTTGTCACTCAGTGGTCGTCTGAAATGAATACCTGTCGAAGGAATCGGTCTGTTTAAACACAACTGTGTAGCACCCATTTATTATTCTACCACCACCCCTTCAGCATACAACGGGGTCCTGTCCTCCGACTGAGCAGTAGTTTTATTGTTGGGAGTAATTATATTTCGCTTAATGGTTTACGTTCTCTGTCCGTTACAAGACCGTGATTGAAGATCGGTTTGCTCGGGTTGGAGAGCCCTTGCCCTTTGGTCTGAAAGAGAGCGTGGGCCTTGATCCGGGCATGCCACAGCTGCGGCCTGGCCCTCGGCCGCCCTCCCTCTCCCTGTGCTCTTCCATAGGACGGAAGTGGTGTTCGCCTCCGTTGTCTGTCTGTCACATGCTTGACAATTTGGGACCAGCATAGGAAGTACTGACATTGTGGTCCGTCCCAGTCTAGATTCATTGTGGAGTGCAGCCGTGTGTGTCCAGCACGTACCAGGCAGGTCCACCTAGTAATACTACGCTGAGCCCCAAACCTGGCTGAATTGGAGTGTATATATGGGATATCTTTCTAGCCTGGATTTTAAACCGCTTAATGGATGAATTTCTATTGCATCCTCTGAAACTGTTTCAGTGGCTAATCATCCTTGCTGTGAGAACACATCTGTGTCTTATTTCCAGTTTGATTTCCCCCCTTCCCTCCCAATTTCAGATCTCAGGCATTGGACTTTCAGGCATTTCTCTGCTAGATTAAATATCCCTTCAGTAGAAGAGATTGCTTCTTCATATAGTTGTGAATGAACTTACAGTCAAGAGCCACCTTTGGTTTCTGTTGGGTAAGCCAAATAGACTGCGCGGTAAAGGGGAGAGCAGCACACTTAAACATGTAGCTTGTGATGGTATGAGTCAGTGCATTAGAAACATGATGAATCAATGTCAAGGAGCATGACAAAAATGAATTCTTTAGCTGTTTATACACTAATGGGAGGTGTCTGGGCAATAAACAGGAAGATTGGAAATGCCCGTGTAGGGGGAAAGTTCAGCTTGGCTGATATTCGGTCAACCTGGTAGCAGGATGGAATTGGTGAAAAGGTAGAGGTGGCAGGCTACATGTACCAAAGGTGCTTTTTACTGAAGACTCAGAAGCGTGTGGTCTTCAGTGCTTGTGGCTTTGTTTTCTGACAAAATGGAAGATAGGGCAGAGGCCACGGAGGCAGGTAGGAGAACAAGGTGAGCAGCTTGTTCTGCTCTTTCTGCCCCCTTGTATAGGCAAGAAAATGGCATTCTTCCTCCAAACTGGGGGGCATGCGGGAGGTCTGGTGCCGCAGACAGCGAAGTGTCCTTGGAGGTTTTACCAGTCATACAGGATCGTTTTCTAATGTAACAAGTACTGCCTCCAATGTGGGATAATCCTCTGTTAGATCTCCTTCTGACAGCTAAAGATGAACTGATCGCTGAACTGAAGATTAAGATCACACGCTGTTCTCGTTAATAGCCAGCCGGAGAGTCTTCGGGTTTGTCTGCGCTGCTGACTGCAGCATCACGTGAAAATTTTAGCTTCAAACGAGCCGGCCTCGGGCACTGGAAGCAGCCCGGCCGTGGCAGGATGGTTCAGTGCCCCCTTGGCAGAATGAGTTCGCCCGCATGGGGCAGCATGCTGCCGTACCTATGCTACTTCCAGCCCGTGGGCCAGCTCTCGTGGCTCTGCAGTGTGGACGTATCCATAGCCTGTGCTAAGGATCCAAGGGCAGATCTTACCTTGAAAAAGTCTGGAAGACACAGGTTTGTGAGAGAGAGTTTTTACTTAACTCCCTTCACTGCCCCTCGCTGGAAACAGCGTTTGTCTAGGGAAGGTTGCAGAAGCTTTCCATCCCTTAGTTGATTTTGTTGCTCCATTTCCTCCTTCCCTTTACTTGCCCCTTCCATCAGGTGGTTGCCATTGCCCTTTCTGCCCCCAGAATTGCTCACTTCCCTGCCTGCCTCTGGGAGGACACTTGCTACGATCTCCATCGATATTGCGGCGGTGGGGGCCTGCGCTCACCTCTGCCTGTGCGAGCTCCCTCCCCTGCTAGGCAGATGTCCATTATAATGAAATGTAAAAAAGGAGAAAAAAATAATAATAAAAGCAGAGGAGTGTAATGTTATGGCTTGATTTGACAGGACCTCCTGCTGCGGCAGGGGGCCGCGGCATTAATCTGTATTCAAGCACACCGCTGCTGAAGTCAAGATCGATCTAATTAGGGTATTTTAAACACTGCTTGCATTGGAGTCTGTCTGTCTGTGGAGGTGCGGGGAGGGCTCGAGTTTCGACACTGCCGTGGGTCTGGGAGGAATCCCCGGGGCAGCAGGGGACCACGTGCTGCCTGCCTCGAGGGCGGTGGGGCCTCGTGCGCCGCGCAGAGACGACATGTAGCATCGCCTAGCATTTGGGAGGCTTGATTACACCTGGTCCAATACATGTGCAAAGGGGCCCATGGCCCTCGGATGTCTGCGCAAGTAGGAGATAAGTTGGCTAGAACACGGCTCTCGTCCAAGGGGTGATAAGGCGCTGGTGGGGCTGAGCTCGACACCTGTTCAAGGACACGTATCTAGGCCCTCCTTGCATGATGGCATGTGCGTGGGGCATGAGGGGAGTCCAAAGCTAGGGGCTTCCAGTCTTGCCTTTTTTTTTTTCTGCACCAAATCGATGCTTTCCCTGCAGGGAAGGCTGACTTTGGTTGAGACCTGATGCTGTTTGAAAGCTTTGCCAAATAGTCCTGGAGTTGATTTGAGCTACCCAGGGGGGTTGCCTGAGAGTTGTCTACAACCCCGTGGCCTGCTGTGCTGTTCCTGAAACGTCAGGTCCTGGTGCTCAATCACTGACTGAGGGAGGGAGGAAGGTGAGTGGGTGGGAGCCGCGGGGTTGTCCCCAGTACCCCGGCAGCCTGGTAGGACTGTCGCTTCCCTGGTGGCCCCAGGAACAGTCTCAGGTGGGCGCTGGAAACGCAGCCAGCGAACTCTGGGACTTTCTTCCCAAGCAGCAGAACAAGCCTCTTAGCTTAGGGCATTTCAAACTTTCCTGCACGTCCCTTTCATCAGAAGAAAATGGAGAGGTTTATTTTGGGTGGGTTTTTTTTATAAACCCCTGTCGTTTTTTAAATAGACCCTGATTTGCTATAGCGTGCGTGGGTTAGCTGCCTCCCCGCAGCGAGCGCTGCATTCGCGTATCCATAGCTATCCTTCACCTCCGTTTTATCCTGTCGGAATGACAGAGCAGCCGAACGGTGCCGGCCACCAGATAAACCTGTTATCTCCTCTGCTCTTCCTGCCAGCCGCTCTCCCATTCTCCTGGGCTCGTGAAAAATTGACACTACCTCAGGCAGAAATCTGTTTCCGAGGGAGCTACATTTATTAGCAGCTAATGAAATGGGTGCGCGCGTCTGGTTTTGCCGCCCGTGTGTGGCGCACAGTTAACCTTTGGGACAAGGCGGGGGCGCTGACCCACCGCTTGAGACAGGTCGGTGAAGTGGCTTTGGCTCTTAAGGCCAGGATGAGCTGTGGATTCAGGTGAAAGCCCCGTGCAAACGGGTAGATGTCACCTGTTCTTTGTACAGAGGTGCAGTTGATCGGAGCTTCTCGTGGCTCTGGGCTAGGCTGAGCAGTGGAAATGCTTGGTGACCTGCTTTGACGGCAGTGTGACGACATTTCCTCTCCTCTGCATGTTGCCGTATCCTGCGCGCACCTTGCCACCTGTTCCTTCCTACTTTCAGCTTGCAGATTTTTTATGGCGGCTCTTTCTTATCAGTCTTGATCAATAAGCTGAAAGCAAAGATGTTGTCATGTTCTGGCTGGGAACACGCGGACATGCCGGAAACCCGAGGTCTGCACTTGGTGTATGCTGGCAGGCAGGACGCGGTAAGGAGCGGCTTGGCAAGGGGCGGGAGCTCCTGCCTGTGTCTTTGGACTTGGCTTTGCCTTCCTGGAGTCAGACCATGGCCCTCTCTGATACATGCTGCTTTTGCACAGGGCGGTGGCAGGACCAACCTGCACCTCTTGCCTCTTCAGGGGGCTCTGCAGGGAGACTGCATCGATGCAGGGGTGGCTGGTTTTCACAGCTTCTTCCCCACTCTGTTCTCTCGAGAGGCACCGCTGCTTCCAGGCTGCATCCAGCACTTCCAGCTGCTGTTGTCCACACATCAATGGATGGCCAAGGTGCTGGGAGCCCAGGAGGCAAGCCTTCATGGTCAGAGGCCTTGACACCAAAGGAACAGAGAGAGCTGTTTTATTGGGAATAAACTTAAAAACAGGCACAGTTTTTTGTCCCTGTGAATGTGCAGAAGCACAGCGGGCTCCTTCGAAGGAGACAGAGTGGAGGAGAGTCTGGCTTGTCTACTCCTGGGAAGCCTAACGCCAGTGAAAAGGCACCGCGGTGCACCCTAGGAAGGATGAGACCTAGAACAAGGCTCTCCCCTTCCCGGGCCGGCAGTCGGGACCCCGTCCGGGAAGATGCTGAATTCCCTTGAAGGTGCCTGCTGCCCGGATAAGAGGCTGTCGCCCTGTGGCGTTCGCGCGGATCTGGGAGATGATTCTGTTTGACAGGGAAGAGCTTCCAAAGGGCATTTGTGAAGAGCGAGAGAAGTGTTGTGATGCACGCTGTGCTCTCCCTTCCACAAAACCCTGCTCTTCTGCTGGCTTCCCCGAACGGCAGTCTGTTGAGGGACATCTGTACCGCTGTTCACGGGAGGAGAGCACCTTGAAGCTGGGGCCTGCTGCACAGAAGGAGAAAGGAATCAGTACAGATTTGAGGCACTTGGTTCAATTGTCCTTCAGAGAGGAATTGAGCGGGGTTGAACATCAGCACGGATTATCTCTTGCAGCTGTGCCAGCCAGCTCTTTGCTGCGTTCCAGGGTTTGTGCCCTGGAAAGTGTGACCTAGCCGTGGAATCTGGGAGGCTGCAGAACAGGCTTATTTGCTCATTATTTCTTTGTTTGTTGTGCCGTATTCGTATGCAGTGCACAGGACTTGCTGCGAATAAGAGGTCTGAGGATTTTTCTCCAGCGAATGCCAATTAAATCTCTGCATGAGCTGAGCTCTGGCATGGTTATTCCTTTCTTGAGCTTTCCTGTTCTAATAACTGCTCCCTCCTTGGTAACCTAAGGGTCACTTGCATGGCAGTGCCAGCTTCTGAATGATCCCTGGGCCGGGTCCAGAATTACTGTTGGCCATGAGGGAAGGAGCACGGAGCAGCAACTGTGCCTTTAGCTAGGCTGGGAGCTGCCAGAAGGCAAGCGTAAGCCGGTAGGCAGATACCCTGGACTTGTCCTGTGTCACGGTCCTTGGTGCCGCTCGTGTTAGTATCAAGAAGATTCCAAAAGAGGATGAGAGTAGCGCAGAAGATGCGGTAAATGCCTTGAGCTGGTGGGTTTCCACCGGCACGGTCCTCTTGGAAAACTTCCCTTGTCTGCTCTGACCCCCGGCCGGGCAGGGACCTTCCTGCCCCCGTGACCACCTGTGCATCTTCCGCTCTTCGCCCAGAGCATGTCTGCTCCATCCTGGCCTCCCTGCTGCGGAATCTGAGAGGACAGCAGAGGACGCGGCTGCTGAACAAATTCACCGAGAACGACAGCGAGAAGGTTAGTGCGCTGCCTGCCCAGCTGTGCCGACCCCGGGGCCCTGGCACGGAGCTGTTGGGGAGCCCACGTTATGGTGACTTGGGCCGATCCTGACCGCTGGATCGGTTCTCATGGGGACGCTTGGGGGGAGCAGTGGTGGTGGGGAATATCTTGGTGCTTGGTCTTGTCTCTTACCCTCCAGCCTATAGCTCTCTCCTCTACCCATGCTCATCTTAGCGGCTGTGTTGAACTGCCTGTAATTGCCCCATAGTATCTACGTGATGGTAGACCACCAGCGAGGACCTCTGCAAAACAGGAGCCCTTGCAAATCACTCACTCCCTTGGGACTTGTGCCTTCAGCCCTTCCGGGGTAGAGCCGGCTCCTCCGTACAGAAAACAGCTGTAACTTCCCACTGTGTTTTGAAAGCATCTTCACTGGAATGGCTCTGTCCCCCCCCTGTAAAATCCCTCCTCCCCCTAGTTATTTTAAAGCTTGTTCAGTTGTTTAATCTGGTACTGGGGAGAGCAGGACAGCCGTGCCCGGCAGCCGTCTGAACGATCACAGCCTGGCTAGGCAGAGGGCTGTGCTTACCGAGCTGGGGAAGCGGAGGACTGCAGTGGGCTGGCACGCTTGCCTGGTCAGTCACTTCCTACTTCATTACATATGGGATAAAGGCTGCTGGCTTTTCGGTACCGGCCAGTCTTATTCCCACACGAGCCCAGGAACAGCATGCCCTGAGCCCCAGAACTGCCGGCTGCTTTGCAAAGGCTTCTTTTGTGAGCAGGCGGCAGAGTAGGATGGATTGGGTGGCGAATGCCTCGTTCTTTCTTGGCTTAAGTCTGTCTCTCTTGTGCCCTCGCAGGTGGATCGGCTGATGGAACTGTATTTTAAATACCTGGATGCGATGCAAGTGGCCGACAAGAAGATTGAAGGAGAGAAACATGTATGTATTGCTTCCCGTGTCAGCAACTCCTCCCCTTTCCTCCCACTCTGAGCCCGCTCTCGGGAGCAGAGCTGTGTTTTTTCTAATGCCATGCATTTGGCATGGTTTAGCTTGGCTGCCTTCTGCTTGGCCTCTTGCAATCAGCTAATGCCTGCCTGCCTTGAGAAGCATTCTTCTCGCAAGGGCGCTTATCCATGGGGATGCGGCTGTACATGGGGGCTGGCTGGAACGTTGCCACTGGGCAAGGACGACAAGCATCTCCGTAAGCTGCAGATGTTTCTGCCTGATAGACGCTCGGCAGCCAGACCGGTGAATTCCAGCCAAGCCTTGCTGAGTCCCCAGCGGCGGCAGCACAATTCGCCACTCGGCAGGTACCAGTGCCGCTTTTCCCTTGGCTGCATGGGCGCAGCTTTGTTCGGTGTGCAGTGGGAGCGCCGTGCCATCAGGGTGTTGTCCGCACGGCATGGAGCTCCTGTCAGCACCTTGTCCCATTCCTATGTGAAAACTTACCTTTCTTCTTAAGACTTCCCTCTCTGCTGCAGAGAACATGCCAGCCATCTCCCTCCTCCCCACTACCTTATGGCTGCTCCCTCTGCACACTTATCCCCTTGCTTGCAAATGTCACCTCTCTCCTTGCCCTGCCAGGGCTACACCATTGTTTTTCTTTTGCTTCTGACTCTGCAAAGCAGCATTTCTCTCCCTTGTCTCATTAACCTTCTCCAGACAGGCATTACAAATGCTCGCGCAGCTCCTGCTAGCAGGGCACCAGCGCCTCGGAGAAACAAGGTTAGATCCACGCTGTGAAATCATGCACTCGATGGCTTTGGTTGGGTTGTGCATCTGGCCAGCACATTCTCAGGGACTGACTGGGGGAGAGCTCCTTGTCTTCATTGCCTAGGAAGACTGTGATAGGAAACTGGTAGCAACAGCTCCATTTCCAGGCCGTTGCAGCTAGCATGGCTGCGCTCCCATTTTGTGCAGTGTCAGGATTTAGGTGGCAAGGGAGATTCCTGCCCCTACAGCTGGGATGAGATTAGCTGGGACCTCTCCTGGAGCTGGAGGTCCTGCATGGTTGGTAGGTGGCTCCTGCGAGGAGGACCTCAAACCACAGCAGCAGTGGTTCCTGACTCAGTGGTGCAGGGATGGGCTGACAGGGGAGTGAGTGAACCGTGGTGTGACAATTGGAGGTGATATCGGAGACCTCCTACCTCCTCTTCAGTTCTGATCAGCTGCGAGAGCTTCTGTTCCATTGAGCTTAGATGGGGCTGTAGCCAAAGGCTGGTGTTCACTCTCAGCGCCAGCCAGGGCTTGTTTTGAACGGCACGAGCGTCGGTACCATATCGTGCTTCCTTGGAACTGAGGCTGGAACAGACTTTTCTGAAAGGGAGAACGAGCCGTTGGAGTCGGGAAGCAGCTTGCAGAGCTGTTAGCGACTTTGGCCTACTTCCCACGAGATTATCTGTATCAGCATTGAAGAGGGTGTGAAATTAGCACTGACGGAGAGTAATCACTGCAGCCGCTCTCCCCAGCACACAAACAGGCTCCATGTGCCACGGGCTGCCCCCCCACACAGCCCAGCCCAGCTCCTCAATGCCAAGGCCGATGCAGTGGGCACGGGCGAACATTGCGAGGGCATTAGGGCTCTGCGGTTTTGTGGCTGCTCAGAGAGGCACAGGGGCGTGTGACGGATCTAGCTGCATCCGCCTCCAGCACTCAGGCTCCATATGGACAGCTGCAGCTTCACACTCGGTGGCCTGGAGCAAGACAGCCCCTTCCCAGCCCCGGATTACTCCTCCTCAGCTCAGAGGGAGGCATTATTCATTGTTCCCATTCCAGCACTGATGTGTGGGCTTTGGAGCTCAAAGAGCAGGACTAATGATGTTGATGGAGCCTAGCTGTGCGTGGGCAGCTGCTATTTAGAGCCCGCGCGTGTACTCACAGAGCACCTTTCATCCAGAAGGGTCCCAAAGGCTTCCACAGCGGCTCCACCGGCAGCAAGTCCCTGAGTGCTGCTCCAGCCAGCAGCCAGCTCGGGGAGCGTGTGAGCCCAGGACAGCTGGGGAGCCCCTTACAGGATGCACGGGGGCCGGAGGGGTCCCAGCATCCATGCATAGCAGATGAGACCGTAGCGCAAGGTTTGCTCTGCAGATAAGCTGCATGGGCCTGGCATCAGCGACACCATAAGGGTGGGGAGCTGAATTCACCCTGCTTCACTTTCCCACCTCCTTCCTGTGGTTGCCACCCCTGGTGTCGCTGAAGTAGAGCTGTTTAGAGCCCGGCGTGTTCCTGACAGACCCGTGGCCTGTTCTGTGTGCTCTGCCCTGCCACCCTTCTCTCCGGGGACAAGGAAACCCTTCAAACTCAGCTGTCTGTGTGCAAGTCCAGCTAGAAGTGCTGGTTCCCTCTGACGTGGTTTCGTCAGCCCAAGCGGGCCTGCCCTCAGCTGGAAGGGCTGAAATCCATGGTGCCTCCCTCCTCGCTAGGGATCTTTGGGGCGAGCAGAGGTGTCCCCCAGCTCCTTTGTCTGCCTACAGCAATTTCCAGCCAAGAGCCTCCAAGCCTGTCTGGCTCATCACGCTGCACACACGCGTGGCAGGAGGCGTGATTTGGGGATGGGGATCAGGTCGCACTGTTACTGTTTGCCAGGGCAAGTAGTAATGATTGTTGGTTCTGGGGCCCTTCCAGACCCCCCTGCAGCCTGGGCCCTGGCTAATAGTCAGCCCTGGCCACATGTAACGTTTAAGGCGCTATATAAACCAGCCATAAAAAGATTCTGCATTAAACGTGGAACATTTTTCTGGCTCGTTTCCCATGATGTGGTGTCTTAACTTGGGGGCACCGGTAGCCCTCTTCCCATCCATGCCACATTGAACATGTTAATCACAGCATGAATGTGACATGTAGAGGGGGCCGAGTAAGTCATTTCACTTCTCCGCACCTTGCTTCCCCTTCTGTACAACGGGGTGCTGGTGCTTCCGGACCTCGGGGGGGCTTGTGAGGCCGGAGCAGCCGGCGTGGGCTAGAGAGGGACCTGCTTCCACGTGGTCGGTCTGTGCCTTTCCATCCAAAGTGAGTGGCAACCAGAGGCAGGGTCCGCACGGGCAGCCCTGCCAATCCCTGGTACTTGTTGTTGCTCTTTGGAGTCTCGAGCAAACGGAGCCTAGAAAATATCAAAGCTTTGGCTTGTGAGGAGAGCATCTTGTCCTCTCTCGAGCTCTTTAATCCTTTCTGTAGGAAAAAGGTGCAGAACCCCCTTGGCTTGTAACTCGGTCTCAAATGAGACGTAATTATAGATGCTGGCAGTAGCCTCAGCAAGCTCTAAAGAAGGGAAGAAAAAACAGGAGATGGTTTAATATATTTTTTTAGTTCCACTGAAAATTATGCTCAGCAGGTTTATTCAATGAAATGTTCTCACCAGATACTTTGCACTATAATGACTTACAAATTACATGCTAATTGTGCTACAGTTAAGTCATTCGAGCCTTGAAAGGGAGAGACGAGACTCCTGGAACTGAGGCAGTGTCCACAGATTTTGATAGCTTAAATGGGGATTTGTATTAACCTGGCATTTGAGTTCACTTTAAAATGCTCTGAATTGCACAGAATTGAATTGAGGGCGGAAAATAATGAGGGGTTAATGTAATGTAGGAGGATCGTACCTCTTCTGGCTGGAGGGCACGCGGATGTGGAGCCCGGCTGTGCTGACACGGTTGACACCGGTGATGGTCCTGCTCTCCTTGCAGCCTGTGCTACGAGCTGCTTCAGGAGAAGCCAGGAGGGTGAGAGGAGCTCCACGCTCCCCTGCTGGGATTGCTGGGTCATCTAGACATGTCCTGCGAGTGCCCTGTCACGCTTCCCATTTCTAGTGCCAGAGCTGAGCGGCAGATCTCTCCCCTCGTGTTTACCAGTTCAGCGGAGGTGCTGGCATCCTAGCAAACGCAGTGACCTTTGCAGCTCTTGCAGAAGGACTGCTCAGGGTACGGACGCACCAGCACGTCTCGGCATGTAGGCAGGCGTGAACAGCGCTTTTCCCCGCAGTTGGCTGGGCTGCTTTCTTCCCCGCAGGTGGGAGAGCTGGTCTGTCATTGAACCGACGGATGTGCAGCCCTGCATCTGCACTAGGGAGCTGGGCTTTTTGCACATAAAGGAACAGGCCGTGTTCCCGTTCGGAGTGTGGGTGATGCCACACTGTGAACATGAGGGTTTGCTGGGGAAGTCGGTATCTGCTTACAGAGATGGCACGGTGCAAATATTGGCAGCACCTCTGCCACGGTGTGTTGTTTGAACACCTTGGCATGGCGAGCGTGGTGCCTGTAGCTGCCCCTTGCTTGCGCTGTATGGACCACCGGCATCTCCTGGGCTCTAGATGGCTTTGCCAGGGCCCCGATGCTGTTCACATCAGGCACCTTGACGCTGCTTCAGTCTGTTCAGTCTGTCCTGGCCAAGCTAAGATAGAAGCAGATTCTACAGACTGCGCTCGTCAGCTTAACGCATGCGCAAGGCACTGTGCCCTGGCCCCGCTAGTCTCCAGGGCGTGGGCCAGCCTCGCATCTCACAAGGCCCATGGCGCTCCCCGCAGCCGTGGGTCGTGTTGGCACAGCTCGGCTTCCTGCAGTAAAGGGAGGTGGATTCCACCTCCCCTGTGGTTTTTTATATGAAATCGGTGCTACCTGCCATCCCTGCTTTTGCATGCTCCACACCAGCGGTTCCCAAACTCTGACAGATTGCGCACCACCAATTTAAAACAGTACAGCCTTAAGTACCACCAGCAATTTTTTGTCAAATAAGGTAATTATAATAAATCTGTTAACACGTACCACTGACAGGTTGTCTGCGTGCCACTGGTGGTACCCGTCCCACAGATTGGGAACCACTGCTCCAGACATGGCTCCAGCTTCCCTCGATCCGCACTGCTGAGGCGGGAGGAAATTACAAGCTGCTGTGCTTAGTCTTGGGCATT
>NW_005842450.1:104664-107840 GCF_000455745.1 Alligator sinensis
TTTAAAATGCTGTTGGACTGCAGCCTGCTGCATCTGCTGCGTGCTCCAGGCCTGCTGCTGCCTGTTTGCAGTACCAGAAAGGCATCCTTTCCCCCCCTTGAATGGATTTGTTGGCTTCTGGCACTTTTTAAACCTTCCTCTTGAGCCGTGGCTGCAGGCAGGATATTGGCAGGGTGGTGCTGCTGGTGCCAGGCAGGCGGGTCTTGCCCCTGCACACGGGATCAAACCACTGCTTGATACAGGGGCAGGAGGGTTACCCCCAAGTCAGGTTTGCAAGGACTGGTTGGCGGAAAGGGGGGGCTACCTTCCTCTGTATGTAGTACGTGAGCCTCTTCCCCGAGCATATTTTGCCTCCTGTGCTCTAGCCATCACAGCTTGTCTCCCGTTCCCTTCCTGCAGCGTGTGCCAGGTTCGTTGTTTACTGGGAGCTTTGAGCCACCGTGGAGGGGTTTATGCCTGGGATCGAGGGACTGGACTGGGGCCCCCAGGAGATTCCTTCTGCTCCTCGCAGGCTGATCACAGCTGTGTTCTCTGCCTTCCCACTGCCACCTACCCTGGTCCACGGGCTGGTGTGCACACACGTACATGCACACACGTGTGTCTCTTTCCTAGATTGGATCAAGCGCTTGATGACGGGACTCGCTGCTGTGCGATACCTGGTGTCTGCCTTGGTCACCGGACAGCCACGCCGCTGTGACTGGCTGACTTCCCTGGTAGGGAGGCATGGAAAGCAGGGCTGGGAGGGACCACGGGTCAGCCTGTGCGGTGCCCTGCTCGAGGCATCCTTCCGCCTGAGCCTGCCCGCACAGAGCCGGGTGGTGGGAGTGGGGCTGAGCTGTGTCCCCGAGTGCAGAAACCAAGGCCTGGGTGTGGTTTCACACCTCCTGAGCCACTGAAAACCTCTGAGGTTTTGCTTGCTGCTTGGCACATGCTCAAATGACTCTGCTGTTGCAAGAGTGGGGAGAGGAGGCGGCATTCCCTCTGGGGCCAGGGCTGCCCTCTCCTGCTCTGCCGCAGACCGGCTGGGCTGGGCGAGGCAACCAGACTCGGGCATGAAGAGAGGGGCATGGAGCCTTCCTCGCACCCTCTTCCCGTCTGCAGCGGCGGCAATTTCGGTGCGTCTTTAGGTTTCAAGTCTTCACTTGACACCTCTAGGCCTGCCCTGTCAGTCCCGCCTCATTAGTGTGAGAGAAGCTCATTTTAGCTTCAGAGAAGCCCATCTTATTGCTGTCTTCTCCCATCAGCAAGGGGCATCTCAGCACACATCGCCGGTAGATTAGAAATGGCATCGGGATGCTCATTTGGAGGTTAGCGACTTGACGGCTCCACGACAGGGAAACAAAGCGGGGAGGTGTCTGCGTGGTGCAGCCCCGGAGGCAGATCAGCATTTGAAGAGGGGCAGCGGTTGGAAAAGGCTGCGGAAGTGGCGTCTGCACCCGGTGCAGATCTTCCTCCAACGCATCGTGGGAGTCAGGGCTGCTCCACGTGTTGGCAGCAGCGTGACCGTTGTGGTGGGGCGGGGGAAGGACCAGCTGCCTTCTCGCCTGCCGCCCGCGTGGTCAGGAACAGGGTCTGCTGGCTTCTGCGCCCCCGGGCGCCGTGCTCGGCAGTGGTCCCGGCAGAACGAGGCTTGGCTGCCCGGCGCCAGGTCGCAGCCTCGCCGCTCCGGGATTTGGCCACTTGTTGTGTTGCTCTGTGCTGGACCTGGAGTGCACACAGTCCCTCAGTGGGGCCAGGGCCCAGTGGGGTTGGTTCATCAGCTCCGCGTCTACCCTCGAACAGGATCCTGAGCACGTCGTGGTGGCAGTCGAAGACGCTCGGTTGACAGCGGCTGCTCGGGCTAGGCACTGAGTATGTCGGGGAGCTCCGCTGCATCCTCCCCTAGCCCAGCTCCAGCCATCGCCTGCCAGCCCTTGGAGTGCTGCTGCAGGAGGGAACAGCTGGGCATCCTGCCCAGGGCTGCCTGGTGGCCTTCCTGCCCTCATAAGGCCCTCTTACAGCCGAGTGAGTCCCGGCAGATCCAGGCACCGGGGTGTCTGGGCCCCCTGCATGGTCCATCCTCCTCCTCTATTGCTTCCTACAGCAGAGCCCACCGCTGCTGCTCTTCTTGCCCATTGGTGGTGTCATAAAGAAGTAGGGCTGGAAGGGACATCCGAAGGTCATCTAGTCCAGAGTGAACCTGGGAGGGGAAGATGGGAGGTAGCATTCGGCCCAGGACCCACGGAGGGAGGTGCTCTCCTGAGGGCTGTTGATGGCTCATGGCTGTATGATGAACCGGCTGCAGCGGGTTCATCTCTGCTCCTGGCACAGGCCTGAGGGTTGCTGCGCTGCTCTGGAGGAAGCCTGTTGTTTGACTCGAAGGGTTGGTGTTTTCCCCTGTGGTGCTGCCAAGTGACTTGCATGCAGCCAATGAAGCTGTTGCAGCTCACTCCAGTCCTCCAGCGAAAGCGGTAGTTTGCGGCTCCCATTCCAGGACTTGCTGGGGCCTTGGTAGCTAGATTCATTCATGGTTTGGACGTCTCCCCAGATGCAGCCTGCTTCCCAGTCAGTCCAGCCGAAAGGGTGGCTGGGCTGCCTCTGCTGAGGGGCATCCTGGACTCCCTGCAGGGTGCCGTGCTGCTGCATCCTAGCTCAGGCCGTTTGGGAAGGTGCCTCCAGCAGCCGCTGCGCTCGGGAGTTGGGAACGCGCCCGGTGCAAAGAGGTGCACGGGGTTAATTCTGTTTCTGGTGATGAACGGCCTCTGCCCGTAATTGGATTAAGGACCTGGCTCAGAGAGCCCTAAATCAGCTTGTGGCACCAGCGACCTTGCGTGCAGATGTGTTCGCAGCGCGCACGCGCGGAGGAAGCTCTCCTTGCCGAGCGCTGCAGGGACAGGGCGCCCGCCGGCGATGGCTCTAATGAGGAAATATTGCTCTGCTGGCGTGTGCCCACCTGCCAGCCCACTGCATAATGAATCACGCAGGCTGCACGGAGCCACCAGGGCCTGACAAGAGGCTGCCTTTATTTTTTTGTTTAAAATAAGTCCACTGTGAAGATTACGAAAGGTCACACGTGACGTGAGGCACCGCTGGGCTCCCCGAGCGTGGCTGGCAGGTTATGGATGGGGCTTGGCTTAAGCAGCCCTTGTTTGAAGTCATGGCTGGGTTTTCCTCTGCAGCATCTTGGAGAGGCTCTG
>NW_005842450.1:107850-110811 GCF_000455745.1 Alligator sinensis
TTCCCTTTTGGCCTTGCAGTGGATGCTGGTGGCTGCCTCCTTAAAGTCAAGGTCATGTTGCAGGGTTTGGGGAGGGAAGGAAGAGGCTTTGCTGGCTGGGTCACCTAATGCCTGCGCAGTGCAGGAGCCTGGAGAAAGGTAGCTTCTGGGCCAGGTGAGGCCAGGAGAGAGAAGCAGAGAGGCCAAGATGTTTGGCCCTGGGGAAGAAAGAGGGCGGTAGCGGTGTTGGCTGTTTTCTGGTCCGTGCCCGTGGCTGGGACTCAGGGGGGCTCTGGGAGGAAGCTGCATCTCGGTAGGTGAGCTTTGCATCTGGGTGCACCAAGCACCTTTAATGAAGGTTACCGCTGGGAAGTCCTGTCCAACAGGGTTGACTATTATCATTCAACTAACCATACCCACCCCAAATACCTCCTCTTCCTTGTCTGGTGCAGCCTCAGTGATGTCAACGCGGTGGAGCTCTGGGGCCCGAAGAGCAGTAGGCATGATGCCTGACAGCATGGGTTTAGGACGGTGTTCGGGTGAGGGAGCCTTGAGACACCAGCCAAGGCACCATGTCCCATTTCCTACCATGTGTGGGAAAGCTGTGAGCTTGTGCGGAGCAGCTAATGTCTCTGCCCCTAGTTTGCAAACTAGCCAGGCATTTGTGCTTTGGGTACAGGCTGGATAAAGCGGTAAGGAGGCTCTGCATCCAGTCTCGCTTTTCCTTGTTCTTCAGGACATGGTGCGTCGGGGAGAGATCATCGACGATGACACGGAGGATGAGTTCTACCTCCGTCGCCTAGACGCTGGCCTCTTCGTGCTCCAGCTCATCTGTTACATCATGGCAGAGATCTGCAGTGCCAGCGTCCCCCAGGTAAATGCAGCCCCTGCGTGTGCGGGGTGGCAGGAGATGTTCTCCGTGTCTAAGGCACGTGCAGCCCAGCTCCGATGCTCCCTGGTAGCTGGCTCTGGCTGGAGCTCCAGCTTGGACCATGCAGATGCCCCTCCCCACCCCTTGTGAGCATGGATATGGAGGGCGAGGGGCTTCCTGCATGCAGCGTTTGTTTGCAGCCCTGTGGGGCGAGCTTTTCTGCACTAGCCTGGCCCTGCACTGAGGGAAGCGGGCTAAAGGCTGTGCTGCCTATCATGGCATGCTTCTTCCTCTCCCCTTCCTCACTCAGATCCGCCAGAGAGTCCATCAGATCCTGAACATGAGAGGCAGCTCCATCAAGATCGTTTGGCACATCTTGAAGGGTGAGTGTTCACTTTCCCGCTGGCATCCTGCACATCTGGTCTGGATGCACAGGCCACCCCTCCGGGAGACAGCATGGCTGTCACGGGACAGACCGAGCCTCTGCGCAAGGCTCCGGTGCACTCTGCATCCTTGGAGCAGCCGAGAGCTCGGGGGCGTTGGTGCTGGGCACAGTCCCCCCACTGCCTCGTGAGTGCTGCTCTTCCGCTCCTAGTCAGGAGTGTCTTCGGTGTCCACAGGAACCCAGGCAGCTCTGCTGTGGGTGTCTGCCGTGGTAACGCAGCCACCTGCAAGCCTTGCCGAGTCCTGTCTTCCCCTAGCAGGCCCAGCACCTCCTTGCCTGTCGCATACTAGCGTACCGGCCTGTTCTCAGTGTCACATGAATATGGATGGTGGCGCGGCGGCCTCCCTGCTAGTTGCGGCGTGTGGCCGTGGGGAGTTGCCGTCCCAGCGCCGGCGTTGTTTCCGATGCTCGTGTTAAACGACAGCGGTGCCTCCTGCCACACGCCTGCGAGGAGTTCTGGTGAAACCTGGGTGTGGGGGTCACAGACCGGGCACCAGAGCCAGCCGGGGCCTTGCCCCAGTGCCTGTTTCCAGGGTGGGGGTGAGCGAATCCAGAGCATTGGCTTTGGTCCTGCTGCGAGGGGGGGGGATTCTTTGACACGCTGGTCCTGGGGGTGCGGTGCCACCCCCCAGAGCGACCTGGGGATGAGGCCAAGGTATCGGGGAGCTCGAGCACCGCTCCTCCGGTCACCACCTGGCCGCAGTGTCCGGTGCCCCCCGTCCATCGACTGGCTCGCTGCCTGCAGGGGCTGAGGGCTGTTCCAGCCCCTCCATTTATTTTTGCTTTGCACTCCGTGTGCCGCTCCTGTTTCGTTTTTATTTTCTATTTTTGCATACTAATTAGAAGCCTGCTTTTTAGTTTGATTTTATGGCCTACATATTCTCCCTGTTTCTCTGGCAGCCTGACAGCTGATGGGTCCCTCGGGATTGCCGAGAATTGCTTATCATGCAGGAGAGGCAGGAGGACTCTGTTCCTAAGGTGGTGTTGGGGGTGGGCAGGGAATAACCACTGGTTTGCTGGAGCAGGTCGGAGCCCACTGGCCAGGACGCCCCCAACCTCCTCCGCTCCAGGCGCAAGCTTTGCTTGCAGTAGGAAGGGCAGCGTCCCACCCACGGCCCGGGTGGAGAGTCAGGCCCGGGGGGCAGCGCCCAGGCTTCATCTCTCCCCTCCATCGAGGAAGAGGAGCAGGAAGCCTAGAAGCAGGGATGCTTGCTGTGATGGGAGGAAGACGAGCTGATGGGGGTCTGCCCGGAGGGCTGAGCTGTCTTATTCATTCCAGGCTTAGTCCTGAACAGCAGCGCCCTTTGGGGCTGGCCCAGGTTTGGGGCCAGGGAGGAAGGCAGCTGGTCCTACAGTGAGAGGTGAGAGGCTCCTGGAGTAGGGAAATGCACCGGGGGCTTCACCCCAGGCCTCTGCTGCACTTGAATGAACGCTCCAAAAGCAGCACGACTTCAGCCATGTTGTCCATGTGTGGACACGTGTGTGCATGTGTTCCCTCGCCCAGGTGCTCAGCTCCCAGTATCCTCCTGAAGACTGGGAAGCATCTCCCCAGTGGCCCTGACTGTGCCGTACCCACCGTGCCGTGGTGTGCGGTGCGGCAGAAGCCAGGCCGAGGCCCCGGCGGCACCGGGAGGGCCGGTCCGGAGGCAGCGCGCGCTGGCTGCCG
>NW_005842450.1:110895-121136 GCF_000455745.1 Alligator sinensis
CGACGCCGCAGCCCCGTAAACACAAGGCGGCTTCTGAGTGGGTAATTAAGAAAGAAAAAAGGCTCAGGTCTAGCACTCCTGTCTGCTCTTTTCAGCGTAATGTCAGCAGCTGCTGGTAACCTCGTAAACATGTTGCCAGCCAGTCCTTGTAAAGCTTAGTCTCGTGGAACCGATGCCGAAGAGGAAAAGCGTGGCGCTTCCTGGCGAAAGCCGGGAGATGGGTGACCTGCTCCCATGCAACGGGTCTCTCCCAAGCCGCGGAGGGGCCCGGCTGCTGGCGACCACCGTCACCATTGCACCGCTTGAGGCAAACTCCACGAAC
This sequence comes from Alligator sinensis, assembly GCF_000455745.1. Classification (NCBI taxonomy): domain Eukaryota; kingdom Metazoa; phylum Chordata; order Crocodylia; family Alligatoridae; genus Alligator; species Alligator sinensis. Next base: position 111,218 of record NW_005842450.1, read on the forward strand.
GGTCAAACGGTCCTTCAGGCAAAAAACCCAGCCGAGCCCTGGCCTCCTCGGAGGCTCCAGCGTTCGTGGAGAAGTGCCTCCAGCTTCCTGCTGGAAGAGGGAGGATCTGGGCCCCCGGCGCTGTGCTGCCCTGCTCACGCGCAAGGGTTCGAACTGCCAGGGTGCAGCGGCCCGGGGAGAAGTCACCCTGGGGCTGTAAGTCAGCAGAGGCAGCTGCGTTGTTGCAGCTGCTTTCAAGGCCCCTGCTTGACCCAGCTCCCCGAGGTGCCCTGCCCATGCCCCGCACCCACCCCTGTGACAGGCAGTGCCCAAAACTGCTGGCAGGACTGTGTGGGCAAACCCCTTCCCTGTTGGCATGCCCCCCTCCGCCCCGTCCCACCCCGCACCACACCCAGACTCCATCTCCTGCAGGGCGAAGTGCTGAGAACGGGGCGGCGTGTCCCTCCCCTCCGGGCCATGCAGTGGAGACGGGCTCCAGCCCCCTGCCTGTCTGCCTTGCGCCCCGGCTTGGCTGCATCGCCACCTCCTGCCACGGGGACTGTAGCAGGTTATAAATATTCAGAGCCTCCCTCCCAGAGGCCGTGGCAAAGAGCTCCCCGCTTTGTGTGTGTGAAGAGAGCGCGCGCGGGAGGAGAGGCTCCCCCGGCAGCTAACTTCTCCCTGTCCCCAGCCTTTTCAGCGTGCCTACAATGAAGGCTTTGATGGGGCTCCGCAGCATGGAGCAGCGCTGAACACATCAATATTAAAGCAAACTTCCTGCAGCCGCGTTGCCATTCAGCGCCGCCTGAATGCCAGGCGCTCTGTTTGTTTATGGAGAAGGGGAAGGATGAGCGGAGGCGGGGGCTGGAGAGCGCTCCCTTCCCCGGCTGCCGGCTGCCGATTCCCGGAGATTTGTTCAGGTCCCTGGTTTGCAGCCCCAGATGTGCCTTTCAGCAGGGTTTTTTTAACGCTCTTTTGAACGTGCAGCTTCCTGTGGCGGTGGAGCTGGGAGGGAGCGAGAGCTGCCTCCGCGTCTAGGCTGGCAGGCTCCGTGCCCCAGTGGGAATCCGGGGGCGAGGGCTCTGCCCGAGGGAGGACCAGGAGAAGCTGGCCCCTGGCCAGCCTACGGGCAGCGCTGCCGGGGCGGGGAGCCGTCCGTTCCCCACCCCTGCACCCAGTGGAGACAGCCCGCACCACCCAGGCCCGTAGAGTAGGCAGCCTGCGGGTGACGTGGGAGGGGGCTTTGCTGAGCCCTCCTGCGCTCTGCACCAGCGCTGTGTGCACCGCGGGCCAGGCTGGCCCGCAGCCTCCGAGCTCCCTGGGCAGTGCCGTGCTTGCCGGCGGGCCCCGCGGCTGCCCGGGGTCTCGTTGCTGGGATGGTACAGCGGTACGTGTCGGGGGGCCCAGGTGATTGTCCCCAGGAAACATGGGGGGCTCCCAAGCTGCACCTCTGCCGACACCCGTTGTGCTGCCGGGGAGGAGGGAGGCGCAGCAGTGTCCCTTTGCATCCCCCAGCGAGGCGGGCGCAGCTGGACTCTCCAAGCCCCGCGGGATCCGTGCAGGCTGTGGCGGGGCCCTGCCCCGGGAAGGGCTCGTCGGCCGTCCTCGTGGCTCAGGTCTGTTTTCTCCCTTCAGAGTACGCGGAGAACATCGGGGACGGGAAGAACCAGGAGTTTCGGGAGAGCGAGCAGAAGCGGATCCTGGACCTGCTGGAGAATTTCTGAGGGCCTCGGACCCGGCCTCGGCATCCTGCCCGGAGGACGCGGCCGGTGTCACCGTGCCCCTGCTCAGCCCGCCGGCCCGGAAGTGACTTTTATAGGACGCCAGCCCTTGCTGGGGAGGTTCAGATATTAAAGTTAATTTTTGTATTCCTTGGTGGCTTTCTGCAGCGGAGGGAGGGTTGCCGTGGCAAGCACTGGGCCGGGCAGCCTAATCCCTCCACTTTCCCCGGCTGCCTGGGCTACGGCTCTGGCTACGTCGGGGGCACGTGACGGCCTGGCGATGACTGCAGGCACCGCAGAGGGAGGGTGGTGCCGAGTAACAGCTTCCTTTCCAGGATAACTTGGGGCCTGGCCTGCAATGCGGGGCTGCCCACCAGCACCAAATCCCCCGGGCGGGCAGGGCTCCGCGCTCTCTGCCTGCGCCCTCCACCGGCCTCCCCCGGCACGGCCGTTCCCGAGGCCGCCAGCTGGCGGGAAGTGCCAGAAAAGGTTCCTGCTTGGCTCTTCCCTGCCGCTGCTGCCCGTCATCCCAAAGCGGCGCGGCGTCGGCAAGATGAGCCCTGCCTCGTTTGGAGAGATTTGCATGCCGACAGCATTCGTGTTTTATCTCGGAGAAAAATGCATTGTCAGGGAAGCTTAAAGGCTTCCTTCAATCACGGCTTCTGACAGCAGAGCTGGGCCGGGTGGACGAGCACCACTAGGCATGCGGGCCCGGGGAGACATGCGTTCCCCTCGTGCGTCTCGGGTGCGTTGCCTGCGTCCCGTCGGGGAGGGTCTGGGCTCAGGCCTGGAATCCTTCCCTTTCCGCGAGCGGCCAGCCCGGGCCGTGGGTTCGAGACCTGGGAGGCCACTTGTCCCTTCTTCGCGCAGCTGCAGCGGCACCAGAGACCAGGGGCGCAAATGAAGCACCACGAAGGGGAGAAGAAAGAGCAGCGAGACGTTGAAGTAAGCAATTGCCACCTGCAATCCCTCCCCTCAGCTGCCAGACGTGGCAGGGACTCGCCTTCCCTCCCCTCCCCGGGGCGTTTTGGGGCTGCCAGAGGCAGCGTGGGCATGTGGCGCGGCCCCCTGGGCAGGATGAGACCTACCTCCTGGGCCTGTTGCAGGGCCCTGCTCGGTGCCTGCCTGGGCCCCCTGTTAATTGGGAAGGTTACTTGGATTAATGCACTGGCATCGCTGAGGCTCGCTCGCTCGCTCCAGCACCCGCGCTCAGCCGCACCGCCGAGAGCTCGCTGCCCCGGTGCCGAGCATGCAGGTGCTGGTTGCTGAGCGCCATGCCCCATTCATCCCAAAGGCTTGGGGCTCAGCAAAGCCAGCCCTGCCATGGCCGCGGGTGGCAGGGGAGGCCCGGGGCTGGGCCGTGGAGGGCCACGGGGCATGCGTAGGGAACCGTCAGTCCCGGCGAGTGCTGCTGCCCAAGGCTCTCGGTCTCTGCGGGAGTTTGCACCCGAGCCCAGGGCTGCATCCAGGCGCGTCCCAACAGGAGCAGTTCCTGTCGGGTAGGATAAAACCCAGCGGGCTCCGGGAGAAGGGCTGGCAGGATGCGGCCAAGCAGGGCCCTCGTCACGGGCCGGTGGGAGGCTGCGAGGGCGTCTCCTGGCTCTGATCCCCACCCGAGGGGGAGACGGGCCCTGCCTGGGTGGGGACCAGCCTCTGCCGCACTGACCGCGGCGGATGTCCACGCGGGCATCTCACGGGAGCGAGGTGCACTGGCGGGGAGGCCTGTAGCCCACGGCACGGCTCCTCCGGCAGCGCTTGTGGGTCCGCTGCCTCTGCCAGGGGATTGGAGGGGCTCCCAGCTCCCGCTGTACCCGGGCGGGCAGGCGGCAGCAGGCACGAGGCGGGGGGCTGGGGCCAGGCTGGGGGCCGAGGCTGGGGGGCGAGGCTGGCGCGTGGCAGGAGGCGCCGGAGCGTGCGGGGAGAGAGGGACCGAGCTCTGGCACCTCGCACCAGGCCGTGTTTTCTTGTCTCTGATTGTAAACAGATTTGACTAAAGAGGTAAATTAGAAGTTAATTAGAGGGAACATGATTGATGAGGCGCTTTGTGGGGAGCGTGAGGCGCCGGCCGCGTGCTCTCGGAGGCGGGGGGGCCGGGGCTGCTCTCTGGCCCCCGAGTTCCTGCCATGTCACGAGTTTAGCGAGCTCAGGAGGCGAAGAGCAGCACCGACCGCGCCTCGCCTTGGGCTCCAGCGCCCGCCCGGGGGCTCTGCCGCCTTGGCCACGCGAGGGAGGAAGACTCCAGGGAGCATGGCAAGTCTCCAGACAGCCCAGAGCCGCCTTCCTCTCCACGTGGGGCAGGGCGCTGCAAGCCTCGGCCTCCCTGGGGCGCCGGCCGTGCCCCCGGCAAGTGCTGGGCTTGCCCCCCGTGTCGGTCGCAGCCGAGGAATCTCTCCCGACACCTTTGTGCAGGGTCCTGGCAGCGCTGCACAGCGGGTGCCAACGTGGGGCCGTGCCACCTCCGCCGCACCTCTGCAAAGGGGCAGGATCGGGCCCGCCTCGGAGCCCCTCTCCCCGAGCCGCGGGACGTGAACCCGAGGCGGGTGGCGAGGTGCTTCGTGGTTGGTTTCTGGCGCTGGAAGCCACGCTCGGAGCGCGAAGCCATGCTGGGAACGAGTGGCACACCGTGACGGCACCTTTGCTGCCGGGAAAGGGACGGTTTAGGTCTCGGCGCTGAGAGACTGCAGATCAGCGCGACTCCCCACGGCTGCAGCCCTCGTCCGTCTCCAGAGGCCTTCCCGGCGCGCTTGTATCTCTGCCAGCCTTGCAAAGCCGGCCAGGCTGATCGCAGCCGCAACCATCTATTTTATGACCGAGGGCTCCTCCCCGCCAGCCCGGCTCTGTCCGGCCGCGTCTGGGACTCGGAGCATTTTGAGCCTTTCTTTGTGTGCTTGAGGGCGGCTATGGAGGCGGCTCCGACGGGGCTGGGTCTCTCCCAGGCGCCGCCGGCTCCAGGTTTCCAGCTTCTGTGGGCTTGAATGGAGACTGCGCTTCTGCCCGTCCTTGACCCGGTGAGCACCGGGCAGGCCGTCAGCCCACGGTCTCAGACTCGCCACTAAACACGGTGCCGCCTTTCCAGCTGGAATCAACTTGGGCGGTGCCGTGCCTAACCCCGGCCCTTCGCCGCTGCTCTGTAGCCGATCCGCCTCCAGCGCAGCCATGGTTTTGGATCATTTTGTGGTTTCAGGTTCCTTAGAGCAGCGTGTGATGAGGCCGTTTCCCCGCTGACATTTGTACCGTTCTTTCCCAGGTCTGCCTTTTGCTTGCGTCTCCCCCGGAGCAACCTGGGCTGTCCCGTGTCCGGGCCTGGATCTGGACACCCCCACCTTTTGGGTTTGCTTTTATCCCAGTGAAATCCACCCTGCGCTGTCTCCCGCGCGCGCTTGTCGCTGTCAGACCGTGTTTGTGTAACACAGTGTCACATTTGCAGATAGCGCTAATATTGCCCTGCGAGACGCAGGGTCCTTTTGCAAATAATCTAACGCAGGATCCTCAGGCTTCAGAGGTGAAAGGGAAGCCTTTTAAGCAGGGCTCGCCGAGGCTGCAGACACGTATCCGAGCTGCGATGACATTTGTTGTGCCTGTCAAAAAAAATAAGCAAACCAATCTCCCCAGCTGAACACGGAGCAGAGGCGGAAACGAGCCTGCCTGGCTCAGAGCAGGTGCCAGGTGGAAAGCCTGCGTCCACCCTCCGGGCAGGCTTTCTTCCCCTCGTCCAAATGGCAGCTCTTCTTCACAGGGCAGAAGCTTTATCTTCCTGGGGCCAAGGCTGCTGGTGGGGGAGGATTAAGCCTGCCGGTCGTGTGCACGGCCGGAGCAGGGCTCGCAGAGCAAGGTTGTTCCCAGCACCGGAGCGTGGGGCCTCCGCCTGTGACCCCGCGGTGGGAATGGGCCTGGGAACGTGGCTGAGGATGGAGCTGTGCAGGGAACGACGGTACAAGGGGCCGGAATGGAAACTGCCGGGGGCTCGGGCCCGTCTCTGGCAGGCCCCTTTGCAGAGAAGTGGCAGGCGCTCCGTGCAGACCGGTCTGCTGGCACAGCCACGCTGCTGCTCTCCTTGCAAATTTTTCCAACACGTCTGTGCGGGCAAAGTCGCGGTGCAGATGCGTCCTGGGGACAGCCGGACCGTGGCAGCCTGGGCTGTTCTGCCCCCGTCGCTAACCAGGCCCTGGTGCCGGCCAGGCACCTCCCTCCAGCAAAACCAGTCTGAGGGAGGCACCTTGGACTGGGCCTGGGCATGGGAGTTGGAAGTGATCTGCCCAACCACTTCACCAAACCTTAGGGGCTCCGGGCAAAATGGGTCTATGTGGATTTGTATCAGCCAAGGAGCTGGCCTTGCACGACTGCCGGGATGCCCAGCGCGAGGATTTAGTCCTGGCGGGGCTGGGTGCATGGAGCCTGCTCCTGCTGCTACTCTTAGCACTGGACTTCACATCCCAGTTTCAGGCCAAGTCAGAAGGGCACGAAGTGTTACCTGCGCCAGTCCACGTCTGGAGCAAACAGCAAGTCAACGTCTGTCGTTGCAAGCACCACTCCGTGGCCACTCGAAAGCAAATCCCTGCCAGCTTTGCCCATGCACGGCCTGCAGCTGCACGTGCCCCTCATGCAGCTGCCGGGTTTGGTTCAGCTGCATGCAGACATGACCAGTGCCTCCTTCGGCAGATGCTCCTTTTGGTGAGTCGAGGCACCTGAACGTGCAGCACTGGAGGAGGTAGAAATCGCCAGCTGAAAGTGGTCAGGTAGGCTTCAGCGCTGGGGCCAGGCTGCCAGTTTGTTCCAGTGGGACTGGGCAGGAGCCGTGGTGGAGGGCATAGGTTTGGGGGGGAAATGCATGCAGACAAATGGACCGCTGTCACGCGCTGCAGTCACTGATGTCCGGTAGGAGCGCGTCGCAAAGCAAAAGAAAAACCGGGCTCTCCTTTGCCCCGTGCAGCCAGCTCTGGCTTTGGCAGCCGTGTGACGAGGGTGTTCAGGCAGGCAGGTGTTGGGTCCCTTTCCCGGCTCGGAGAAGTGACAGCCATGGTGACAGATGAAACCTTCCAGCTGTGCCCAGATGCAACGACGGTGGGAGTTTCCCCTCTCGTTTCCTGCTAGGCCGCTCGCCCTGCTCCGCAGCAGACTTCTTCTCCCTTTATCATCCTGCTGGGGAGACAGAAAATCATCTGGAAGCAGAACTGAATTCGGGCGCTGCATCTGGAGATGCTCCGGCATTAGGAGAAATGTATGTGCTCTTGGCTTCCTCGTGGCATGGTTTAAATATATTTGATTATACAATAAAAGGTCTTAGCAGGTTTCAGCCATTTAAATGTAATTATGCGACATCAGTATCCAGATTCTGAAGACAGATCCTTAGTAGGGATGCCACCCGGGTGTCCCGCGGCGGGGAGGTGGCAGGGACGGAGCATCCAGCTGAGAGAAGGTGACGGGACTGGCAGGGAATCGAGTGCTCAAAGGCCTGGACCGGACGAATGGGCCTAGGCCCTGTGAGCACGCTGCAGCACTCACTCTCCAAGTGCATAAGAAAGGACATCTGTATCATGCCCCCATTTTACAGATGGGGAAACTGAGGCACCAAGTCTTAACATGGAGGTAAGTGGGCAAGGCAGGCCCAGGCAGGAAGCAGGTGCCCATTCTCACCTTCCCCGTTATCTGTGGGTGCTGTGAGTGGGCGGCTGCTGTCAGGAGATCTCCGTGTTTGCTGCGCTGATCCTGCTCCGCGAGCGTCCGGCGCTCGGATCCCAGGCTGGCGTGGCTGTAATCTGGCTACCAGCCCGGGCCAGGACATGGATCTGGGCAAGCCATCTGGAGTCAGCCTGCGGGAGATGCGTGATGCAGCCCCCTTTGAAACGGGGAGACAAGCAGCTACCAGGAAGGGGCTGTGATCTGCAGCGGTGGCCCCACGTGCTTGGGCCAAGCATCCATCCGGGAGCTCCTTCAGCCTTGCTTTTGCTGCTGCCGGGCAGCTGATGTAACAAAGCGAGGCCGTTCTGACCTGCAACCAGCTGCCCGAGCCCCGAGACACGGCTGCAAGCTGGCCGGGATGATCCATTATTGTATTGCACTGTCTTGTCTTTCCCCCCACCCTCTGCTTTTAACTCTAGAGGGAGTAATGAACTTGAGCAGAGATCAATGCTTTCTGGTCTGCTCTTATGTGGGCTTTATTTTGACATGTGGAAAACACTGCAGAATGTAGAACTTTTTTAAACCTATTGATTTGTAATGTGGGTATTAGACAGTGTAACTACCGAAATAGTCTGCAGTGCTCTTTTTAGCTCGACCTCCGGGGACCCTGCCGGGCAGGGTGGTAATATGAAAAATACTCTTGCTGTTTCTGCTGACGGAGGCCCACGGAGGTGAAGGTGAAGAAAGACTTGGTGTTTTCGAGTTGGATTTAAAGACTCCTTATAGAAAGGAAGCAGGAATCTGTCATCTCTTGGGGGAAAAAAGCCAGCTGGCAGCCTCCGGCTGTGGCTGTTTACCTGGAGAGGGGGGATCAGGCCGGCCCCCAGATAGCATCGGGAACGACGGCTGCGGTGGGGAAGCCGCTTAAAGAGCTTGGTATTTAACTTGGACGTAGGCTGCCTTCGGGGTCCTCTTTGCATTTTAAACGTTGCTGAGTAAGTGTGTAAATCGTATAGGTCGCGATGCCGTCTTCTCAGGCCTGGTGTTGATCGGTCACACGGGGAGAGATCTCGGGGAGCTCCACTGACTGCCAAGGGTTTATCTCCGGGTTCGCGCACGTGGAAAGGAGCGGAGGATCCTATTCGTGGTGTGCGGTGACTTCCCCGGCAGGAAAGCGTGACCGTGACTGTGCCCACGTCCCCCCTGGCTAGCACAGGTCTGGGTTGTGCCGGCCTGGTGACTACGTCCCCACTGCCACGGGCCACAAAGTGGCTAAACTGCTGTGAGCATCCCTGGCCAGCACACGTACAGCCTGGGCAGCCCAGCTGGCAATGCCACGTGCGCTGCACAGACTTGAATTGGGAGCCAAGCACCGCAGCCCGTGGGAGGCTCCCTTAAGTGAGGATTTCGGGATCAGGCCCTTGTTCCCCCCAGCCGGGTGCGAAATCCCTGCGACAATAGTCCCTGCGGAGCAGCCGTGCTGAACCCAGCGGCTCCATTGTGCCCTGCGCAGCTGCTGTCTGGCATCGCACGGCAGCACAGTTGCTGTCTGGCTAAAGCAAACAGAGAGGGGTGAGTTATCGTCAGGGGCTGGGAGAGTCTAAATAATGTTGCCTAATGATCTTATTATCTTCTTTCACGATAAATAATTTATTTTCTACGGTGGGGGGAGGTCTAGCTGAGGGCCTTGCTTCCTATAAAACATCCTAATGAAATCATCAAAATAGGATTTACCTAGATTATTGCCTCTCAGTAATATACAGTGTATAGAGGATGCTTTGGATCTCGTATTAGAGCCTATTAAGCTTTTTATTATGAAGAGGAGCTTGGTGGACTCGTGATTTGTGACACGCGTTCAAACTTGCCTCCCTAGCCCGAGGCTGTGCGCGTGCAACGCAGGCGGATGCTGCGCGCCCCTCCAGCGGGCACGCTTTGCCTGCTCGTGCCCGGGCGGGGCGGTCTGGGCATCCTTCACGCTGCTAGAGGCCGGGCCAGGCCTGAAGGCCGCCCCTCGGCTCCCAGCTCCAGGGCTCCGGGCTGCAAGAAGCCTGGCGCAGGCGGCAGGGCACGAGGAGCCGGGGCTGGGGTCGGCCCACACCGGGACGAGGCGGCTGGCCTCCTTGCCCACTGGTGCGTGCGCTGGAGCAGCCGCCCGCGCTGCTCGGCAGATGGTGGTGCACGCACGGCTCCGGCTCCGGCTCCGGCTCCGAGCAGCAAAGTGCTCCCCGCAGGACCGTGTGCTGGCAGCCGCGTCGCACCACGGCAGCATTTGGCCCTGAAGCCGGGGCTGGGGGGAAGAGGATGCTGGGAGAGGGAAGGAGCTGGCACCAGGGAGCAGGAGGGAAGCTCGGCCCCGGCAGGCAGAACTAACCACCGCCCTTAAACCCACCCTCCAGCCCCGCGCCCTGCCGGCTGCTGTCGCGTGGGGCCGGGGGCATCGCTCCCCCGGCTGCTGTGACCTGGGCTGGGGGTGTCGAGCACCGGGGACTGGCTGGGCTGTGCCAGTGCTCCGGCGGGAGGCTCCGGCACCTCTGGCTCGGGGGCAGACCCATGCCAGAGTTGGGGCACGGAGGCATTTTCCCCCGTGGCCGCACTGGCGC
>NW_005842450.1:122362-122584 GCF_000455745.1 Alligator sinensis
CTCTCTCTCTGCAGCAACTCTCTTCATCACAACAGAAACCTTTATTAAGGATACTGAAACGCCGCGGATAAGTGGGTCATGTATAATAAGCCGGTTGTGTTCAGTAGGTGAATACCAATTTGATGAAAGCGGCGCGCGCCGAAACCCCGGATAAATTGCTGTTTAGCAGATTGGAGATTGATCATTTCATTACTGGCTGCCACCGCCGCTCCCCGCCGGGCG
>NW_005842450.1:122733-124601 GCF_000455745.1 Alligator sinensis
AGGCCTTGGACACGCCAGGCCGCCTCTGCTCCAGGCAGCAGGCCCCGAGGCAGCCCCGCGGCGTCTCCTCTCCGCTGCCCAGAGCTCGGTCTGGAGGCTGCGGGGTCTCGGCCTGGTCCCGGGGGGCAGTGGGGACGCGAGTGCTGCGCGCTCCACCCGTGCTATCAACGCCTGCTGGGGCAGGGGCCGTGGGCAGTCTGCAATCCGCAGCGTGTGTCCACCCCAGGTGGCAGAGGCACTTTGATAAAGCCTCTTTCAGAGCTTCTTCCCCATCAGAGCGGCTGCCTCGGGGCCGAGGTGTAGCTCCAGCTTGTGGCTCGGTGTGTGTCCCAGCCTGCCCGGTCTCTCCTCCCCGGGCCTGTCCCCGCAGTGATGCATGCACCCTGCTGCAAGCGGCATGGGTCGGCTGGGCTGGGGCCACGGGCTCTCCAGCCCCTGCTTGCAGGGAGCAGGGAAGGGAAGAGCGCTTGGGTAAATGGTCGCGTTTGCTGGCACCTTCGCTCTGCCTCACGGGCTGGCGTTACCCTCTGGCCTCGGTGACCCCGAGAGCGGCGTGGCTGCGGGCTGGAGGGAGCGAGGCCTGTGTCCCCGCCGGGCCGCCCTTCTCCTTTGTCTCAGACGCTGGTGATTGTTCTATCAATTACTTCCACAAACACTTTGCATTCGCCTGGATTTTTTCAGGCTTCCTGGTGGGAATTCTCCATCCGATTTGCCTTCCCTGCCACTGCTCGTGCAGGCGTTCAGCACAATTACTTCTGACACCTCTCCCCATCACACGTCGGCGCGCTCCTGCCCCCGAAAGAGGGCTGACAGGCGATGGGCAAGACGCTGGGAATTATTGCATTAGGACCGTGACGGCGAATTTTAATCGCGAGCTTCTCGGTGAGCGAGGCGGCGGAGCAGAGCCAGCAGCCGGGGCTTCTCCGAGGAGTCGGTGCTGTCCGGGGCCTGGACGGGAGAGGGAGCTGGGAAGCCAGAGGCCTTTTCTTCTGGCTTCTGCCCTGCCCCGTCTGGGGGCGTCCTGGTGTGGGGGGGGTCTTGCTTTTGGCTCTCTCCCTTCTCCTCTTTGCTGGGGAAGAGCCTTCCCCGGGCAGTGCAGTGCGGTGCAGGCTCTCCTGGGCCTCCTCCAGCCCCGCAGCTTGGCCCATCGCCTCTCTCTCAGTCTTTGCCTGGCTCCAGATGTGTGTGGGGCAGCAGAAGCCACTCGTGGTGCTTCTTGCAGAGCCACAGGGTGCTTCAAGGCAGGGCGGACCTGGGCAGTGGTTTCCCCTTCCTGCCTTTCGCCTTGCTTTTATCCCTGAGTCCTGGGCAGACTCGGGGCAAGGCCACACACCTGCCATTTCCTTTCCTTTCCTGGCACTGAGCTATGAAATCAGAGCGGGTTTGGCTCTTGGGGTCCTGCCGGGGCTGGGGGATTTGGAAACATCAGCCGAATGCCCTGCTCCAGCCCCCAGGAAACCCCTCTGCGCTGCTATGGGGAGACGGGGGACCCTGGCCTCGTCCGGGCTCACCGGGCTGAGGATCCCCTCCCCTCGAAGACCCCCTCTTAGCACGGACAGCGCAGCAGTAAAACGGGCTGTGAAGGCTCCTGCAAGGGCAGCAGAGACCCCTCCAGGGCCCGCGGGCAGCCGGCCGGTGAAGGTGCAATATTAGAAACACCGGCAGGCGCTGGGGGTCAGTCCCAGGCCCTGGCAGGGCAAGTGCTGGCCCAGTTTGCGTCCTCCAAATTAGTTGGCTTTTTTGTTGCTAATTTGCAGCAAAAATCTGAGATAATTCAGCTCCTAATGTGACAGTAAGTGGGGTCAGAAAAACGACCGTTCTCTCCCCGCTCTGGAAACAATGGGCCTCCCCCGTCACCCGGCTCGGCA
>NW_005842450.1:124632-128650 GCF_000455745.1 Alligator sinensis
CTCCTGCAGCTTGACACTTCCATTTGAGAAAGGGCAATTGCATAATTACTGGAAGGAGCCGACGCATCTCTTAGCGCACGGTCCAATTTCATAAAGCAGGCGCAACGCTGGCCAGATGGTCTGCGGGGCAGCTGCCGCCCCTCGCCTGCCAGCTACAACTTGAGGATTCCTGGCACTTCACAGCACGAAGCAGAGCCGCGCCGTGGGGAGGGGGCGCGTATCGGGCCACCGGGACACGCCGCTCTAAGTGCCTGGTGAGCTCGGGGCCTGGCCGGATGCCACGGGCACGTCTGATGCTTTGCTCCCCGAGTTAGCCAAAGGAAGCAGAATTCCCCGGGACTTCTCCGTCTGCGCTGTCCTGCCGAGGGGGCGAGTGCTGTGACACCGCTGCTGCTTTTCCCCCGAGAGCAGGATGCGCTGGCACATGAAGTCGGCTGTCGGGGGAGCGTGTGCAACAGCTGAGGGCGCCGGTCCTGGCTCGGTTGGGATTTTTGCCGCTGATGGCTCTGGGAAGGGGACTGCTGGGGCCCCAAGAGGACTGTGCGCCGGGGAGACGTGCGCTGCAGCCCCGATTCATCCCTGTTGCTCTTCTCCTGCAGCTTCAAGGGTGGATTTGAGCTTTGCAGGCTGGAGCTGGAGCTAATTTGCACTTGTACATGTGTGTGTGTGTGTGCGCATGCATGTGGGTGTGCACAGCCTGGGGGCACACTGAGATTTTTGCAGTGGGTCACTGGCTGTCTCTGGGCAGGGCCTCCACACCAGGGCAGAGGGAAGCACAGAGACCCAGCACCTGATGGGCCCGTCGCTGCCTGAGCCGAGTGCCCTGGCTGGCTGTGGCCTCTGCTCGCGCGGGTGACAGGGCCATCCTGTCCTGGCTTGCTGGGGCCAGATACGAGGAGAGCCGTGGGCTGTGTGCAAGTGCTGGGGGAGCTCTCCTGTGCCAGGCAGCTCGGAGGTGGAGGTCGCTTCCCCCCTGGGTGCCCGGCGTGAGGACGTAGACGCAGGGCTACACCCGGCTTGCGGTGAGGCTCTGCCTTGTTGCCCAGGGTTTGTGAAGGGGCAGTGGGGGTCTGGCACGGAGGGGCCTGCAGCCCCAGCTGCAGTGCTTGTATCCTGAAGGCCTGTCAGGAGCGCCGCATCCATGGCTGGCTGCCCTCGCTAGCACGTCCATAAATCACCGTGCACCGGACTGCAGCGCCCCACGGCCTTAGCCACGCCAGCTGACGGGCCGCGGAGGCTTGGGCAGGCAGCACTTTTTTGCCGACGCGCTGGCAGGAAAGAGGAGCTCGACTCCTCCTGCGACACCGGCTGTTGGTGTCCAGCTTTGCGCCCCCAGCCCTTCCCGAGGGAGGGTAGATTCGTCGGGGTGCATGGGAGCGACGGGCCCAGGGCTGCACCTTGCATGGGGCATTGGACACAGGTCGTGGCGGTGCACAGAGCGCCGCTTGTACGATGGCCCTGGCATGGGCATGGCACGTGTGCATGCACATACCTGTGCTGCTGCACCAGATTGGGCGGGAGCATCTCTCCCCCTGCAGACAAACCCTGGGATGGGGGGCAGAGCCCCTGATCTCCTGTCGGCCACATGCAGGGGCCTCGGCCTTCCACGTAGATGTGTAGACGTGGCCCAGGCCAGGGTTTCCACTGCAGAGACGAGGTGCTGCTGCTGCCCCGCTCCTGCTCCTCCCTGGGGTAGTCTGCGTGCCTGGACCCGGGCTTCGTTGCCAGCTCTCAGCTGCCACGTGTGCTCAGTGCTGCACGTTCACACCTGCTGCCAGAGCCAGGGCAGGCACATTGCTATCCCCGCTCTGCCTGGGTCACTCGCTGCTTTGACTGCGGATGGAAGTGGGCCAGGCCCCGTATGGGAGCAGAGCGCCGGAGCCCGGCACCCTGCAGCCAGCCAGCCTCTCTGCTGTGCCTGCAGCTCCCCAATGTCCCGTTGTCTCCAGCAGGGTCGGCCTCGTGCCCTGATTTTTGGCTTCTAGCGTCCGTGGCAATAGACCTGAGCTGAGTTGTGGGTCCTCGGCACATCCCTGCCGGGTGCTGGGCCCGGGCAGCGAGCACCCCCAGCCGGGGCGTGCTGGGCACCCCCGGGCTGGATCCCAGCTGGATGTTGCCGGTGCTCGGTGGAGAGGGCTCGGCCCGGGCGGCGCGGCGCCGGCCTGCCCGGGGGGAGACGCTGTGGCAGGCTGGAGGCAGCTCTTGGCTCGGGCAGCCCGAGCGAGACGTGTGTGATTGACTGGACTTGTAATGGCTCATCGGGGTAAATAATTCGCTGAGCGAGCCGGAGCTCTAACGAGGTAATTAATATGCCTTTGCAAATGGCCAATACATATTTAATCGCACTTCAATGCAGGCTTCCTCAAATATTAACCTGCCTGGGTGCCTGTTTGTCTGTCTACGCTCCGGCTTCCCCAGGACCCGCCTGGCTCTGCCTCTCCTTGCCGCGAAGCCTCCTGGGGCTGTCCGTCTGCCCGTCTTGCCCCTGAACAGCATCCCCGTGTGCTTCCTTCTCCCCAGATCTGTCCTCATCGGCCCGGGGAGACCGGGGCGAGGCTGCCATCAGGCGCCGGGAGGCGGCAGCCGGGCACCGCTCAGGGGGAAAAGCCCCGGAGATAAACCTGTGCCCGCAGGGAGAGGGAGAGCAGGGCCCTTGTTGCAGCTGCTGCTGGAAGCGCCAAGCTGCCCGCGGGCCCGTCGGCCCTGAGATGCAGGTCCCTGCCCAGCACCTCGCTTCATCCCCGGGGTCTGCCCAGCCCTCGGCCTCCCTGGAGAGGAGCTGGCATGGGGGGAGGCTCCGGGTTTGCCAACCGGGGCCTGTGCCGGGCTCCCCAGGAGGCTCCAGGTTGGGGGTGCGGCAGGGCAAGGGGGCCGCTGGCCTCATGTGGGCGAGGGTCGCGTGCAAGAGGCGGTGGTCACCTTTGCCTTGGAGCCGGTGCCGGCTCTCGGCGCTTCCCCTGCATCTCCTGCTTTCTGGCCATGCCATGGGCTTCGCGGGCAGGGGGTGGAGAGAGGCTGGTGCCCTGGGCTCAGAGCGGGATGTGCTGGTTAGGGAAGAGTCCCACGTCTGGGTGCCCAAAATGCCCGTTAGACCCCTTGACCCGGAGCTCGGACACGACGGCCAGCGCTGGTTGCTCTGGGCATCGGGCCGTGAGCCGGGAGAGGGCCCCAGGCCCGTGTCGGGACCCCCCATCTCTCCTCCCTGCCTCCCAACCCCCCGGCAGACCAGCCCAGCTCTCCGGGGAGCAGGAAGGCGCCAGGAGCAGCCCTTCAGCCCCGTTGTCTCGGGGGCAGCGCCTTGCCCTCGCTCCCCCGGGCATCGGGGCCCCTGGGACGGGGTGATCACGGGTGTCTCCCTGCCTCTCCCCAGCTCCCGCGAGCCGCGGTTGTGCTGCGCCAGCAAAAAGTGAGCGGAGAAAGGCGCCGGGAAGGAGCTGATGAGGAACGGTCGTACCTGGGAGGGACTGTGCCGAGCGGCGGCCCCCCCTCCCCCCCAGCTCCGCAGGCCCTAACAAGCTCCGCTAATGAGCCTGGAGATCGCCCAGCCTCTCGCAGCCATTAGCGCCCCTGGACTCATTCCTCTTCTGGCGCGCGGCGCGGAGCCCTCTGACACACGCCAGGCGCGGGCGGGAGAGGCCCCGCTCGTTACCTGCCGGCGAAGCAATTACGGGGCGCCGGCACGGATCCGTCATGCCTGTCCCCCCGGGGTAACGGAGCCGCTCTGCAGGGCCGGCACAGCCGCCTCGTTAGGGAAATCATCCTTCCCCACCTGCTCAGGGGAGGAAGGTCGGGTGGGGAGCCGGCGGCAGGGCCCAGCTGGGCCGGCGCGCGGCTCGTTAGCGCCCAGCGGTGCCGTTTGCTGGGTCCGGCGGGCGCAGGTGGTGTCTCTACCTGGGCACGTGCAGCCGGGACGACCAGAGCCGTGTCCTTGCTGACCTTGGGCTCAGTGAGGGCCGGGGCGGCCGCGGGGCTGCTGCGCCCAGGGAGCCGGGTGCGGGGAGGGCTCTTGGGTCCGGCC
>NW_005842450.1:128842-134767 GCF_000455745.1 Alligator sinensis
GGGCCGGCCGCGCTCCCCGCTGCACCCCGCAGCCGGCCCGGCGCGGCCGCCAGCCTGTATATCTCCGGTTTATGGGAGCACCAAGCTGTCCCAGCAGGCGCTTTCAATTCCGTTTATCTGTGTTTCCCCATTGAGCTCGCTTTATTTCCCCTGATTTTTGTTTCCGGGAAGATTTATCGATCCTGATTTTCTCAGTTTATGACAGGGAGCGGGCCATAAACCACTCCGTGCAGCCAGCCCATTAAAGTCACTCCGGCTCCTTCCCTTTGTCTAAGGACGCGGCGCCAATGTCAGCGGAGGGGAAAGGCAGCCGGGGGCGAGGGCACGGCTGGAGGGGCGTCCCACGTCTACGGGCTCCCCGTGGGCACATGGCACCTGGGAGCAGAGCCCGGGGCAAGGCCGGAGCCGGGGCAGGAGCCCCGTCCTGTTGCTGGGGGCTGAAGGGAGACTGGGCCGTGCAAACTCACACCACGTCTGCAGTCCCGTGGCGCTGCGGTGGAAAGGGCCGTGCCCTTCGCGGGCGTCTCCTGCAGTGGTCGCGGCCCTGTCCGAGGAGGCAGGACCCCGCGCCGTCCACCCTGGAGGAAGTCCAGGGCTTGTCCTCGCCCCGCAGCCCCTTTGGGACGTGCCTGTGCCTGTCTGCATGCTCAAACCCCGCCTGGGAGCTCAGGGTCGCAGGCAGTGGCCTGGCACCGTGGGCTTGCCAGCAGCTCTTGCTGCGGGGGCTGAGGGCAGGCTCGCGCTCCTCCCTCGCCGTGCTCTCCCGGGGCGGGGGCCATCGGGGTGGACGAGCCAGCGCTGCTTCGCTCCTGCTCCACGCCACGCTTGCCGCGGCCGTTCTCCTCTCTTCCGCCGGTGCCGTCGCTATTCCTCATTTATGCCTGGCCTCCGGAGGGTCCCCGGCCTGTCCATCACTTGCACGGGCCGTTCGGGAGCGCGGCAGCCAGCTGCCAACTTTGAGAGGCACGCTGATCGTGGGGTAATCGCCCGATGGCTCGAATTGCCATCCCTCTTCATCGCAGCAGCCGCAGGGCGCCAGGCCCCGGCCCTTGGTGTGTGTGTGATGGTCAAGCCCTGCTCGCAGGCACGGACCGGGCCCCGGGGGCCTGCCTGGGAAGACCAGCATCTTCCACCCCCTGCTCCCCCGGCGGGATCACGGGTGCTCAGCCCGGGCCCTTGGTGCTGCAGGGCTTGTGCTGCTTCCCCGGGAGCAGCTGGGGGTGACTTCATGTGATTTCGGCGGCCAATTGCACCGCCAGCGGCTGAAGACAGAAGCAGCACATAGTTTGCAAACAACCTGCAGGCTGGAAGGGGTTGGGAGGGAAGCCTGAAGGACTCCCACCCTCGGAGAGTCCGCTGCCAGGCCGGAGAGGGCTGAGCACATTGCCCCAGCCCGGGTCCTCGGACTCGGGTACCTGAAGGGAGGTGCCCGCGCCTGTCTGCCTTGCTCCATGTACCAGGCGGCCCAGTGCCGCCGCAGGGGGGCATGTGAGAGGGCAGGTTTCCACCTGGTTTGCATCAGCCCCTGTACGGGCATCTTGTGTGCTAAGCCCTGCACACGGCTGGCGACTCCTTGGCCCGTCAGGGTTGGGGAGCTCTGGCTGCACGTCCCTCCTCGCTGCTGCCGGGCAGCCTAGCTCCTCTCCCTGGAGGTCAGGGCACGCGACCTCTGAGGCTGGAGCTGACCCCAGGATGTCTCCGAGCATCCGGGTGATGCAGCTTGGGTTTGGGCTGCTCCCCTCCCTCCCTCCCCTGCGGGGCCGCCCCAGAGGCGCCTTCCTGTGCTGGGAGCCCGGCTGTCAGCAACGTCCTCGCGGCGCCCGCACCCTGCCTCTGCCTGACGGCGGTGGGGATCAGCCTCGCTCCCTGCCCCGGCTGGCTTCCAGGGAGGCCGGGTAGATAATGTATCGCGCGCGGCATCGCTCCGGCTGTCACCGATCCCTCCGCCGGCCAGCCTCTCGCTGTCCATCAGCGCGTCCCTAATCTCGCGCCGGGGGACCGTGCCACCCTCCCTTCACTCACAGCCGCGTCGCGCTCGGTATCGGCCTGTCCACCTGTCAGTCGGACGCGCGCTCTCGCTGTCAGGCCGTAACGGCAAGGCTGGATGCGACGGGAGCCGGGGGGAGCCGTCCTCGGGGATCTGTGCCAACCCAGGGCCACGCGACGGCTTCAATCGCAGCTGTGCACGGCCCTGGCCTGGCTCGGTCCCTTTGCCGTGGGCTGCGTCGTCTGGGGTGCGGGCAGGGAGCGCGGGATGCTTCTGGGCGGCGCTGGTGCGCGCTCGCGGCTGCCCTGCACGTTGCTTCTCCACGAAAGGAAGGGGAGAGCCTCTTCCAGCTTTGCAGCCACCGGGCTTGAGCTGCCTCCTCCGGCAGACCCATGATCAGGATATCCTGCCGGTGGGGCCTGTCCTGGCATGGGTGGCACCGGGTGGGAATCGGTGCCAAGAGTCCAAGCCGCCTGGCCAGCTCAGGCCCTTCTGGCTGCCCGGAGCTGCCCGTTTCTGCTGTCCGAGCGGCCACCCTGAGCTGACATCACTGGGTATCGGATGCCATCGTCCCCACAGGAGAGGGAGACAAGGGAGCCGAGGGGGAGAGGACTGCTGCCCTGTGCCTCCTCCCCGTTAAGCCCTCCGCCGCCTTTCACCGCGTGAGTTTACGACCAGTCTCTTACAAGGTCTCAGCTGGCCCCCGCGGCACAATCCCATGTTCGGGATGCTTGGGAGCAGGCCTGGCGCGGTGCTGCTGCAGGCGCTGGAGATGCCCAGCCTCCAAGGTGCTGCCTGGAGCCCTTCCAGCTGCTCAAGCAACAGCCGGACCCAGCTGGGCTCCTCGAACGAGCAAGCCCCAAGGGAAGGGCTGGAGCAGCGCCGGGCAGTGTCCGGGGGGCCTTCGCCGTGGCAGCGAGCAAGGCACAAGCTTTGGCGGGTGGCTGCTGCTGGACCAGCCTCCGTGCGGCTGCAGGAGGAGAAGGCCGAGCCCCGGGGTTAATTAATACAAGCGCTGCCCAATTAAAGCCTGAAAGGAAGAAGATGTTCGGTTCAATCAAGCCCTTTCTCTGCCAAATCGCAGTCTGTGGGAGCTGCTTTTAATTGTATTCCTGGGAATTTAGACGTGGGCGCGAGGCCTCCATCGACCCAGCGCCGCGCCTGCTCCTTCCAGTCCACCAGCAAAGCCGAGCCTGAGGGCAGGCTCCGGAGGCTGCGTTGCACGCCGTGTGCCGCTCGTGCCCGTGAGAACCGTGTGCCGGGCATCCACTCGGGGAGGTCGTGTGGGACCTGCTCCGCTCCTTGAAGGGAGCTCCCCCAGCCCGCGGGGCGACCACCTGCACGTGCTACCGATGCCCCGCAGCCCCGGGTCCAGCCTGTGCGACGTGGATGCATCTGTCACGAAGAGCAGAGACGAGGGGCCTGCGGGGACTGGTCCCGGTTTCTCTCCTCTCTCTGCACCCAGCTCCTGCCCCGGGGAAACGGGGACCTCCACGCTGCAGATCCAGCTCCACAAGTGACTCTGAGCTCTACCGGCCGACAGCGCGTGACGCCGGCGCGGGCTCCCCGCACCAGGCTGTTGCCTCTGGAGGCCTCCGATCCTGCCTCGTCGATACCCCAGCAGCGCTATGCTCCTTCCAGCACCTTTTCCACGTTGCACAGCCCCGGAGATGGGGGCTCCGGCAGGTCCTGGAGCATCAGGGTGCCTGCAGGTCCGGAGAGGAGAGCATTTGCAAAGCCCTGGGGAGCTGGCAGGAATGGAAGAGGTGGACATGGCACCGGAGGGATGGAGGCCCCGCGCTGGCAGCTGCAGATCAGCGTGGGGGGCTGCACAGTGCCCCCAGCACCCGGTTCGGGTGCCCCGCGGCTGCAGGAAGGGAAGCAGCTGGTCGTGCTCTCTGTGACCGCGAGAGCGAGCTGTCGGGACCTGGGGGCCGGTCTCCCTCCCAGGCAGCGAGCTGAGGATGTCAGCGCAATCAGTGTTTAATTGTTCCAAGGTAATGGCCCCAGCACTGATGTATCAGGACCAGGAACACGGACGTTTGCCATGTGTTGCCCAGCACATCCCGTCCTCCCACCGGCGTGCGGGGAAAGTGCGTCGCGCAGGCCCCGGGGAGCCTGGCGTGGAGCGTGGGGCACCTTCCTGCAGTGCCTGGAGCCCCGGTCATTCTCGGTGCCCGCAGGGGGACAGGGCGGCTGGCTAAGCCCCGGATGCTGCGTTTCCTCAGTTCCCCTGCGAGGAAGGATTAAAGCCAAGCGATAAGTATATGGGATTTCCCGGGCTCCAGAGGGACGGGGGGATATTAAAGGCATTAACTCTTCTGTCTAGGCTGATAATGAGGCAGTTCTCAGACCGGATCAGGGCTCGGCAGGGCACCCCGGGGGCAGGGGGCGGCACGGGACACCGGAAGGGATTGGCCTTGCAGCCTCGCGTGGGCAGGTGGATTCGAGGCGCGGGCTGGGCCGGCTGGCAGAGAGCAGGGGGTCCCTCTGCCCGGGGATACTAGTAATTAGACGCCAGAAGCCAGGCTGGGAGCCATTGCAGGTGACCTCCGGGGTCTTCCCTCCTGTCTCCTGCGTCTGGGCTGCGGTGTACCTCTCTGCTGGGAGGAGAGCGGGCTTGGTGGGAAGGCCTGGGTGTCGGGTACAGCGGGTCCCTTTGGGCACCCTGGCTTCAGACCAAGAGATGGAGCATCTTAGCCCTTGTGTGAACGGGGCTGGACCTCGGCCCAGCCCCGGGGCGGCTCGCTGGTCTCGCCAGGCCGTGGCCGAGCAGGGCCCTCTTGTGCCCTTGAGCCGGAGACGTGCTACCTCGATGGCAGGGGACAGCGCCGGGGCGCGGAGCTGCGAGCATTGCCTCTCGTGTCCTAGCTCGTGGCTTGCGGCACGGGGGACAAAGGCAGCCAGGAGCCCCAGGATGCTCCAGGCCCCGTTCCCCGTGCCCTGGCGGGACGGCTGCCTGTGCAAGTCCCCCGGAGCCCCGGGGCAGGGAGAGCTGGCGTTCGCCGCCGGCGGCGACATCTCCCGACCGACCCGTCGCTGCCGCGGAGCAATCGTCTCTCCGGAGGAGATGAAAAGAATCCCAATGACGTCTCCACGCAACGTTTGTGTCGGGAGCGGCGAGCCGGCCATATGGCGCGCGGGGGCCGCAGCCAGTGAGGACTTGCTTCTCGTTTGGGCTTGGATGCAGGCCGGGACGGGCTGGTGCTTCCTTGATGGAGGGCCGTGACGCGGGGGCGGCAGGGGCAGGGTCCTGCTCCGAGATGGGGACGGGGACGGGGACGGGGACCGACCAGCTGACCCCAAGGCCCCTCGGCTCCTCTTTGCAGCGTGGCATCGTCTCCTCCTGGGAGCCCGCAGGAGGGGTGCGGATGTGAGGCTGGAGCTGGCTGCGCTCCCTGGGGCTGCGCTGCAACGCAGGGGGCTGCAAAAGGAGGGCCCAGCTCAGGGATCGGGGTGAGCAGCGGTCTCGGCCCGGTTGCAGCAGGGTGGCTCCTGGGGGTGGACGAGCTGGGGAGGGGGCGCATGGCCTGTGCATCCCCGGGCAGGGCTGGGGCTGGGCCACGCTGATGGCCCGGGACCTCGGCTCAGGGCACGGCTGGAGCAGAAGGGCGGTGGGGGCCGGAGAGGGCTGCTCCCTGCCCTAGACCGGGGCAGCGGGGTGTCTGGGGTGAGCGCGCGGAGGGCAGGGCAGGTGGGGCCGGGCCCTGCGCTCCCTAACCGCCGTCCGGCTCTCCGCTCTGTGCCCCGCAGCCCTGTTCACAGAGACCCCGCACGACATGACGGCCCACGCCGGGGAGGACGTGGAGATGGCCTGCTCTTTCCGGGGCAGCGGCTCCCCCTCCTACTCGCTTGAGATCCAGTGGTGGTACGTGCGCAACCACAAGGACTGGACTGACAAACAGACGTGGGCTGCCAGCCAGGTAATGCCCCCCGCT
>NW_005842450.1:134863-136734 GCF_000455745.1 Alligator sinensis
TGGATCGTCTTGGCGGACGGGCCCCGCCGCACTCGTCCTCCGCTATCCACCTCCATCTCCCCCCTCTCCTCCTGGATATCAGTCCTGGCAAACAGCTGTCTCTTTATTCCTCTTTCTGTTCACACCGAGATAAGGGCCAAAGAATGGAAAGGCAGCTTTAGGTATTTTAATGAGGCTTTATTATTGTGTCTTTGGCAGGGCGCTGCTACCGGCATTACCATAAATTGAGAGACGTGTCAGGGAAATGCTATCGCGGGAGAGCACTGCCGGGGAGCGGGGCAGGGCGGGGGGAGACGTGGGGCTCGCAGCCCTTTGCGGCAGGCCACGCGGCTCCTCGGGAAGAAGCCGAGCGGCACGCTGCCGGCCCGGACCCCCGGGCCCCGCAACGTGGGGGTGTCTGCAGGGGGGAGATGGGCAGCTGCAGGGGCCCCGGGCCCCTGGTCCTGGGCCACGGCCCCGCAGGGGATCGGTGCTGGGCGCCCGGGGCCTTGCCAGGCCTCCCCAGGCCAGGGGGGCTCTCTCATCCGCCTTGCCCTTGGTTGAGACAACCATCCCTCCTGCTCGTGCCTCTCTCCACGTCCTTCCCTGCTCCCGGGCTTCGAAGTCGGCATTACGGCTGAGGTGTGAATTAGCTTGATGGGTTTCCCCCCCCACGTCCAGCCAAACTAACGGGCTCTCTCCTCTCCCTCCTCTCCCCACAGCTAAAAGCATCGCAGCAGGAAGAAGCTGGGAAGGACGCGACAAAAATAAGTGTGAGTTCTGATAATGACTTCTTGGGAGGACTTGAATCGAGGGCACAGCTGCAAGTGTTCTTGCTCTCCGCACCGCTGGGATGGCGCAGGGCGGGCGGGCAAAGGCCAGGGATTGCTCAGCCCAGTCTGGCAGGGAGACGATGCCCAGTTTGGCAGGGGAGGGGCTCAGGGGCTGCTGGTGCCCGTCTGCGAGTGTGGCCCTGGGCTCTTGGGAGCCCGGCCTCAATTTGGGAGAGCAGCTAAGTGCAAACGCGAGTCGCTCCGATCTGCGGCTAAGGACGTGCCCCTGCACTCCCCCGAATCGGGGCCGGGCTGTGGAGGGGGCACGGAGCATGTGTGTTTGCATCGTGTGCGACGGCCCCGGGGCGGTGCCAGGCGCCCGGCGCCAGACTCGCTCCCCCCGTGACCACGGGATCCATCGCTGCCTCGCTGTTTGCCGGGGCCCAGGCAGGGCAGAGACGGATGGTCTGCGTGCCGGCTGATCGATGGGGCGTCTCCAGCCGGAGGCGCCGGCATCGGACACCTGCCCCCACACCGACGGCGCCCGTTCTCACCTTGCACTTCTCCCACGGCCGCGGGTGCGGGTGCAGGCGTCTGGGCAGCTTCCAGCTTCAGGAGCGTGCACCAGGGGCCTGATCCTGCCTGGGGCTGAGCAACTGCGTCTCGGGGCCCCGTGGAGCTCACCGTCTGCAGAGAGGGAGCCCACGCTGGGGAAAGGCCGGGCTGCTGCCCCGTTTGCCCCAAGGACGGGCCACGCTTAGGTGCATTGCATGGGCGCCCCTTCCCAAGTCCCCTCCAGCCCCCGGGGCCGCGAGGAGCCCCGCGATTCGCGGCCAGGCGAGCTGTGGCCCTGCCGTGCTGGGCCCTGGGTTGGGGTCAGGGCTCCCGGGACCGCTGCGTGCTAAGGCGCAGCCGAGCGCCGGACACCTGACAGCCGGGATCTTAATTTGATTTCTTCGGGCGCCTAAAGAACAAGTTTACACCAAGGAGGAGATCATCTAATTTGCGGAGCGGATTAGCATTCGAAAGCCATTTAGGCTCACATGCGCGGAATGAGGAGACACTAATTAGTTAAATAAAATAACTGCTCTTGGCCTCCTGCTGCCCCCCCCCCCCCCC
>NW_005842450.1:136865-137330 GCF_000455745.1 Alligator sinensis
GCCCCCGGGGCCCCTCTCCGCGGGGCAAGGCTGGCGGGAGATGGCGCAGGTGATGCGCCTCGGGGCTGGGAGCCGATTCTGCGGCTCTCGCCCTTGTTGCGTTTGCTCGGCGCTGCAGGCACGCGGACCCCGGCCGTGTCGGCAGGCTGCTGGGCTTGTTGAAGAAGGCGCGGGATGCATCTTGGGGTGGACGGCACAAAGCCCGGGACTGGCTAGGCCTTCCAGCCAGCGTGCCCCGCTCCGCCGGAGCAAGAGGAGACGGGGGGCGGAGGGGGAAGGATGCACGGGGTCGCAGTCGGCCCCCTGCCCCCTCCCGCCCAGTGGCAGCCGGGAAGCTTTTTAGAGGAAAGGTTGTCATGGCAATGCGGAGACTTTCGGAAATGCCCCTCCTGGTTGCAGGGCTCCACGGGCGAACGTGCACGGGTCGCAATCCGGCCGGGGGTGGCGGGGCTGTGCCGGCTGCAC
>NW_005842450.1:137367-140544 GCF_000455745.1 Alligator sinensis
GAGGAGCGTGCCACAGGCGTGTGCACACACCCGGTCGCCGCTGCTGTGCACCAGGGGGGTCGTGGACACGCTGACGCCCTCCGACCCATTCCTTGCACCCTTTCTCTCTCGAGCTCTGGTCCGGGGGGGCCCAGACCTCCCGGGAAACCCCCGAGCTTTGGGGTCTGGTTTCTACGCAGAGCCCTGACTGCACACGCTGCCCAGCTGCCCCGGCAGGCTGGGCCCCGAGCCTGGGGGCTGCTCCCCCAGCCTGTGCCCGTGGCCCTCGGCTGCAGACCCAAGTCACCGGCCATTCCCTGACCTCTGAGCTCGGGCACCAACCCAGGCACCTGCGCGGGGTGCAGTCGGGAGCAAACGCCTGGTGAGGCATGGCAGGAGAGCAACCCCCTCTCCCCGCCCCAGCCCCTCGGAGGGGAGCATGCAAAGGGAAGCAGATGGAAAGCAGGGAAGGGTTCGGGCGCAGCTGAGTGATCCTGGGGTGGGGTCTTCTATTTACTCCACAATTGCATTTTTCAGCATAATTAGGCAGTTAATTGCATGCCTGGATGTAATCAGTGCATTTGCATGTGTAACTATGATTTATTTCCAGGCAGGCTGGGCGTGACGCTGCCTCCGTTTGCAACCCATCAGGGCTGTGGGGGAGAGGCTCGGTTTGGAAAAAAGTGGATTTTCTGCTCTCCCCCCCTCCCCTCGTTATTTTAAATGTCCTTGATTATTAAACATTGAGCAAATTGGAAGGAGAAAGGAACAAAGAGGAGGCGGCGGCACAAAGGGCCCTGATAAAACACACGTGCCAGGCGAAGGGTAAATCGAGTGAGAACAAATGGCAGCATCACACGGTGCAGAGCGACATGAATCAGGCACCGAAGCCGTTGCATTAGGAGCCCCCTTACCATTTTTTATCCACCAAAATGCACTTGGTCGGATAATAAATTGCTCTTTGTCCTAGAAAAGGCCCAAATTTGGGAGGCAGCTCCCAAGGGTTTCCGCCAGACACAGCCCTGGGCCCGGCGCTCGCCCCACCCGGCCGGAGAGGAGGAGCAGGGTTGACGGAGAGGGACCCTGCTCTGCTCTCGGTCTCCCTCTCCACACCTGTGTGGCATTTCCAAGGGAGCCAGCAAGCAAAACGGCTGCGGCGGGTGGGCAGTTTTCTCCCGTGGCTGCGGTAACAGCTCGGTGATTTGTGGCGCAGCCGCTTGCCGGCGGGCAGAGTTATGTGCCCGCGGGGCCTGCTTCCCTGTAGTGCAGTGGGTTTGCTATAGCAGCCGGGAGCGCCGGCCCAGCCGGTCTGCCCACCCACGCTGCAGACGTCATCGGGGGGCACAAAATCGCCCGGCCCTTTCGCGGGTCCCTGCGGGACGGGCCTCCATGACCGGAGCACGGGGCGCTCCACGGGCTGGCGCCTGCCCGCGCAGCAGACCTGGCTGCCTTTTCTTAGCCTGACGCCTGCCGGCCGTGACTTCTTGTCCTGGCGATGCAGTGTGGAAGCAGGCCGCGCTGCTTCCCTGCCGTGCTCCTCGTGCCCTCCCAGCCTGCAGCTGTGGCTCCCCCCCCGCCCCTGGGCCCCGCGGCTCCCGCCCCGGCCCGGGCCCCCGGGGAGCTCCAGCCCCTGCCGTGGTGCGTGGGTGCCAGCCCATGCGCTCACCTGCCCGCAGCCTTTCCAGCAAGGAAGACCCGGGCACGTGGTTGCATTTCCAGTGGGACAGCGCCTGTGCGCTCCCGGGGGGAGGGGACATCACCTGTGTCTCAGAGCCTCGCTTTCTCCTTCTGTGAAATGGGTGCCAGACATTGTCCTCCGCTCCATGGGGCACTCCAGGGAGGATGAGCGCCGTGTCCGTGCCCCTACTGCCCAGACTCCGTCCTGGCTGGCTGGAGGGCCGTGGGCAGATGGGGGGATGTGGGAATCGGTGACAGAGGGCAGCGGCCGGGGGGTCTCCACGGCCCCTCCGCCCCGCAGGACCATCGCATGCAGCCCAGCACACGCACGGCTTCGCCGTCCACCCGTTCGGCTAGGCCGATGACCGTCTCCCAGCCCAGGTCCCCGGCAGGGGCTCGTGGCTCCCCGTGCAGCCCAAAATCCCCCGGTAACAAATGCGGTGTCCAGGAGAGGAATGGCCTTTCCCAGCCGCCGCGATGGAGGGAGCGGAGCCGGGGGCCTCGGGGCGGGCTATAAATCCGATTTATTGACCTAACCCCATTGCAGTGGCAGCTCTGGCGAGTGAGTAAGTCTTAAATTTCATTGGGTGATAAATACTGAGAGCGAATCAATTTGGTAGAAAAGCTAATTAGCCTGCGTGCTTCTGCATCGATCTCGGGGCCCGGCTCCGCGCAGGAGGCTGCCGGGGATTCGATGTGGCCGTGGCCGCGGGGCCAGCTTTCAGACTGGGGCTGCTCGGCCGCAGGCTCCAGGGCACCGCGCTCCTCTCCCTCGTGCAAAGCCTTGCACGGCGAGGGTCCTGCCTGCCGCGTCCGCCCGCACCGGGGACGTGGGGCCCAGGGCCTCGGCTCCTCTCTGCTCCCCGCAGCCCTTGGGGCAGGTGCTGCAGAGCCAGCCTCGCTTGGCTGGAGAGGACGCCTGGCCCGGGAGCTCCCTGGCTTAAGAGCGTAACATAAAACCTGCCAGTTCGTGGGTCCGTCCTGCCCCGGGTCTTTGGAAGGGATGGGGACGGGGTCGGGGCAGGGGCAGGGCTTTCCCCCTCGTTCCTCTCTCCTGTGCAGCCTCCGGCGTTTCAGGTCTGGTGCAGAGACTGTGCCCTGCAGCGACCGATGCCCCTCTCCCCCGAGCACGTGTCCCCTCCCTGGCACCTCTGCCACGACCAAAACTTCCCTTTTCAACCGGCTCCTGCAAAGTGCCTCCGGGAGCCGGTGGGGAGCGCAGAAGGAGGGTGTCCCCTCCCGGGGTCTTGCAGAGCAGACGCCGGGAGGGGGGCAGGTGGCACCGTGCCCCGGTGCCCGCCCTCAGCGCCCGCTCTCTCCCTGCAGGTGGTGAAGGTGGTCGGCAGCAACATCTCGCACAAGCTGCGCCTGTCGCGGGTGAAGCCCACGGACGAGGGCACCTACGAGTGCCGGGTGATCGACTTCAGCGACGGCAAGGCCCGGCACCACAAGGTCAAGGCCTTCCTGCGGGTGGCACCGGAGGAGAGCGCCGCGCCGCGCCGCCACGGCTCCTGCTCCACC
>NW_005842450.1:140650-140995 GCF_000455745.1 Alligator sinensis
CCCCCCCGCCCTGGGCCGCGCCGCGCCGGGGGGCAGGTGGGGCCACGCCGGATGCTCACGTCCCCCCGCTGCCCCCACTCGACCCGCACACGCATGACCCCCCTCGGCCACGCGCACACGTGTTTTTTTAGTTTCCTCCTAACCCCTGGAGCGCGGGCGAGCTGACTCCAGGACTCGCGGCAGCTCCGGGACGGGGGGACCCAGGGGCCACCTGCCCGCACAACGTGGCCACGTATCGCGCCCCCCAGACTGCCCCTGCCCTGGCCCTTCCCCTGCATCGCTCGCCTCCTCTGCTTCCAGCACCCCGGGGCTCTCCGGGGCCCAGGAGGCCTGGCAGCCGGGGCC
>NW_005842450.1:141050-141258 GCF_000455745.1 Alligator sinensis
CCCCGGTCTCTTGTAAATAGCTTCCCTCTCCCTGCCCCAGCCGCCCCCATGCACCTCGTGCCCCCCTCGCCCTGGGGTCAGGCCCTCCTGGGCGCCGGGGGAGGAGGGCCCGTGCCTCCAAGGCGGGCAGTGGTCCAGGACCCCCGTTTGCCAGGGAGACGGGGCCGGAGACGCCAGTCCCCCTAGAGACGCGGGCGTGCCCCCGGCA
>NW_005842450.1:141354-168456 GCF_000455745.1 Alligator sinensis
CTCCTCGCCCGGCACCAGCGGGCCGCGGGCTGGGCACGCCTGGAGCCGGGGGCAAGCGCAGAGGGCCGAGCCCCGGCCTCCCCGCGCCGTGTGTCGTGTACATACCCGTTTGCTAGCGATGTCTGCAGGGAGGGCGAGCGGCTCCCACAGCCGGGGGCCAAGGGCGGCCGGCGCTGCGCTGCGCTCTCACTGCAAACTCCCCACGCACATGATCCAACCTGTGATCCAGACCTGCTGAAGCGAATAAAGCTCCTTAAACGGATGCGGCGTCGGCCTCTCTGTTCACAGCCCAGCCCCACGCGGGCGCTCCTAGGTGCCCCGGGCAGAGGCCCTGCACCTCGTCACCCAGCTGGGCAGGGGCGCGTGAAACGCCCGCAGCTGGGTGACGAGGGGCAGCTGCGCCCCTGCAAGGTCAGGAGGCTGGGCTGCAGCAGGCGAGCTGGAGGGCGCGGGAGCTGCCTGCACGGAGCGAGGCTGGAAGCGGGGGTGAGTATTTGCCTGGCACGTGCCCCCAGGAGGGTCCTGCCAGCCTGGGGCTGCTGGAAAGCGTAGCTGCAAATGAGATCCCTGCAGCTGGGGGTTTCCTCCCCAGCCCCATCCTCCCTGGGTTGGGGGCTCTGCCTTGGAGAGCAGCGCAATGAAGCCTGCCGGGTTTCCGCTCTCCCCCTGCTCGGCCCTATTGCCAGCCAGGCTTGGCCCTTGGAGCTGCTTGGCAGGGGAGCCTGCAGCCTTGGCGAGGGGCTCTGCCCTGCCCTGCCACCGCGCTGCCGGCGCCAGGGCAGCCCCGGGGCGCTCTCCTTCGTGGAGAGTCCATACCCGCTGCAGACGGACCCCTGAGCTTTCCAGCTCTGTGAAATGGGGCACCGCTGACTTCGGGGGAGCCGTCGAGGGCATGGGGAGGGTGGCAGGGCAAGTGGCTGAGCCTCGGAGCCGGCCTGTGAAATGGGGACCGCCGAACGCCCAGTGTCCCTGCCAGCCGGCTCCTCAGGTGGGAGCCAAAATGCACAAACCGGCCTCTCCAGCATCAAAGCCAAACCACCGAAGGGGCACAGGCGGGCAGGGAAGGGGGTGCAATGGAAGGGCCGGCTGGAAAAGGCATCTCTTTCCTTCCCCGCCCGCGCCAAGCGCAGCGGTCGAGGCCTAAGCAGTGCAGAGCCCTGCGAGATGTCAGCGGAGAAGGATGAGCCCCGGGGCTGGGAGCCTTGGATGGCGATGAGGCTCTCGTATCTCTTCCCCGATGGGGTCTCTCCCGGGCCTGCACCATGCTCCGGTGCCCCTCGTCAGAGGAGCTCGAGCTCACGGGGACCAAACGGGACGGAGGGGGCGAGTGCCGGGGCCTGGAGCCGGCTGTGCGGGGTGATGGCTGGGCAGCGCTACAGCAGCCGGCAGCCCTCGGGGAGTCCCGGCCGAGCTGGCGGCTGGTGCACGGCCCTAGGTGGGAGGCAGAGGAAGGGCTCTGTGCCTGTGTCTGGTGCTGGGCTCTCTCCTCTCAGCTCTGCTAGCTTCTCCCAGGGGCTCACGGTATTGCCTGGCCCCGGCCCCGGCCCCGGCCCCGGCCCCTGGAGCCGTGTTGCAGGGGTCGGGCTCAGGCACGCTATCCGCTCGCCCGGACCGATGCCTGCAGGCGATGGTGCCCCTGGCACCCCACCTTCACCGGGCACCTGGGAAGTGCCGGTGGTCCCGTGCGACCTGGACACCGGGAGGAGGGTCTTCCTTCCCGCTCTCCGGAGGGGCCTGCGTTTAGCTTCCAGCTGGGAAGAGACGTGCTGAGGAGGGGGCTTGGATCCGGACCAGGGGTGGGGCGAGACTGGGCCTGCTCTCAGCCCCCGGGGAGAGCGAGGCTGCTGCCAGAAGCTGCAGGCCAGCATTGCACCGGGGTCTCCAGCGTGCCCTTCCTCTTCCCTCCTTGGGCCCCGACGCCAGCACAGGCTCTCTGCCCCCTGCTCCAGCCCGGTCCCGTGCCCCGCGTCCTGGGGGGAAGTGGCGTCGCCGTCTCCAACGCCCCGGAGCACGCGCCCTGGCGGGCTCGGCCAGGAGTGAGGCAGGCCGGGCTCCTCCGGCCCGCTCGGGGCAGGATGTGGAGGCAGCCTGGATGCACCTGAAAGGTCGTGCTGGTGCCACCTGGGCCCGGGAAGGCAGAGGAGCGTTGCTCCCGATCGCCGCTGCCAGGCACGGGCAGCCGCCCATCGCGGGCCCTCCCCGGCGCTCCAGCCTCTGCCGGCGGCGAGGCCCCCGGCCGGCGGCGAGGCCCCTGGAGCTGGCGGCTCTGGGAGACGCTCGATCCGGGTGTTGCAGGCAAGGAGGATTAGCCGCTCCCCGTGGCCAGGAAGGAAACCCAAACCCCAGAGATGCCGTCGCGTGAGCCATCCCCGGGCCCATCCCCTCTGCCCTCGGCTCCGTGCCCTCATCCCTGGGGCCGGCTGCCGGCCAGGTTCCCGTCTCGGCGCCCTTCCTCTTTCTGGAGCCAAAAGAGCTGGTTTTGGGGCCGGGGAAGGCCCATGCTGGAGCGCAGGCACTTGGAGGAAGGACAACAAGCCCTGGGCAGCGCTTGGTAAACGGAGCAAGCTTAATATGCAAGTCACTGGCGCAGAATAAATAAGCCCCGTGAAAATGTCATTTCCACAGAGTCACTTTTCTGACCATTATCCCGCTTCAAACAAAAGCAATTTACTCTGCCTGTAATAAAGCCGCGGCGATAACGAAGCCGAGGAGAGGCGCGCCGCCGTGTTACGGAGACAGGCCGTCTCCCCATCGCTGCGGAGTATGGCACGCGCCGGCCGGAGACGGCCCGCGACGGAGCCGTCAAGCCGTCGCGTCGAGGACGAGAGCCATAGCCTGGGTGGGAGAAGCCGCGTGGGGGAAGTCAATGCCGGGGCGAGACCTGGGCGAGGGTGCAAACCCTCCCCGGGGGCAGCCGCTGCCCCAGCCGGGGACGTGACTCTTCCTTCCCGCACGCTTCGGCCGCACGGCCCCGGTGCTTGGGCCAGGACGCCGGCACTGCGCCCGATCGGCTGCACTCGGGGCCGTGCCAAACCCACCCGCGGGGCCAGCGGCCTCGCTTGCCTGGGGCGCTGGGTCTTCACCTGCGCGCCACAGCAAACCGTGCCGGAGGATGGAGGAAGCTGGAAAGAGCCCGCTGGCCGGCCGGCCCGTCGGAGGCAGGGGACGGAGCCAGGTTCCCAGCTCAGTTATTTATCAGCAGATTGAATGACTCCGTTAGGCTGCCCTTGAAAAGGGGATGTGGGGAGCTGGGGCTGGTGGGATGTGCCCCACGCCACCCTGGAGCTGGGGTGGCTCAGCCTGGGGCCTGGCGTGGCCCCTGCCCAGGGTTTCGAGGCGTAGATGGAGGGTTTGAGACCAAGGACGCCCAAGCCCAGCGCTCGCCCTGCCTTCCTCCCACAGGAAGAGCCGGCCCTGCACGGAGGACTCGGGCGGGCGCGGGAGGAGATGACGCCAAAACGGACACAAGCGTGTGGGAACGCAGCTGTGTCTGCTCAGGTTGCCTCTCCCTCCCTTCCCTTGCCCTGGCAAGGCTTCCTTCCTCGCCCCTCTGGCCGCTCGGCTTCCCTTTGCAAAGCTGGGCCCAGCTCTTGGCCCAGGACACCGGCGTCTGGGCCCCAACCCGCCCGAGCTTGCAAATGCAGCGTGCTGCACCCCCAGCCAAAGCCCTGCCCTTTGGCCGGGCCGGCCCAGCACTTTGCAGGGAAAGTCTCCCAAAGTCCCCTTGGAAAGTACCAAGAGCAGCTGAGCGTGGCCCTTTCCCGAGCCTCCCAGCCACCCCCGCCCCCAAACCTCCTCCCGGCCGTGCGCTGACAGTGGGCGCAGCGGTCAGGCCCCTCTGCGTGTGTCTTGGGCCCGTGATCAATGCTGACAAGGGCAGGGGAGTCCTTTCTCCCCTTGCCAGCCCTTGGCGAGGGAAGGGGCAGTGCAATGCGTAGAGCAAGCAGCCTACGGACACTAGCAGGCAGGAGCCAGCCTAAGCCAGAGGCAGATTCAGCCCGGGACAGGAGCAGATGCCAGAAATTGGGATGCTGCAGTTGGGGCTGAGGCTGGTCTTGCTTGGAGCAGGGGGTTGGACTGGATGTAACCTCCTGGGCTCCCTCCCACCCTCCTGGTCTGTAATTCGATGGAATTCGAACCCCTTTCCCTAAAAACAACGTTTCGGGCGGCTGTCGCGGAAGTGAGAGCAGCTCTATGTCTGGGGCAGGGACAAGGACACGGGCCGTGGTGCTCTGGGGTTTTGCCCCGAAGGGAGAGTGCCAAGCCGTGCAGCACGTGGCATCCTGCAGCCCGGCCCCGGCTCTGTAACTCGCCATAGCGCGCTCGCTCGCTCGTTCTGGGGCTGACGACGATCACGCGGATGAGGCTGCAAGCGTGACCCAGGAGGGCTAATTGCTGCCTGCGAGCCCATGTGTCAGCTCCTTTCAGGGAAAGGAGTTTTGGGAATCCAGCGTGGACCAGAGGCTCAGGGCAGCTTTGCCGACGCAACAAGTCTCTTGCTTTATTCAAACACCTGCTTCCCGTGCTGGGAGCCGAAGTCCTGCAGCACCGTGCTGGCCTCGAGTCAGTGCGACGGGCGGCCCGGGAAGCATGACACGGGGCAGAGGAGAGCGGATGCCTCTTGCTGCTCAGATCCCATCCCTGCAGCTCTTGCTCTCCCCTGCCAGGAGCAGAGCGCAGGATGCAGCCCGGGGCTGGGGGAGAACGTGCCTCTATCTTCTGAACGCAGGGCAGGGCGGTTGCCAGCTGCGCCCGTGTTGCCAGCCCAG
The DNA here is from genome assembly GCF_000455745.1 of Alligator sinensis. Lineage (NCBI taxonomy): Eukaryota > Metazoa > Chordata > Crocodylia > Alligatoridae > Alligator > Alligator sinensis. The sequence goes on from NW_005842450.1 coordinate 146,124, forward strand.
TCTCTGAGCATCCATCCCGCCGCGCAGGCCGAGCCTACAACTACAAAGGATACCCGCAAACAAAGCCGAGACACGGGGCTGGGGTGGCAGCGCGCTATCTCCACGCAGGGGAGGGGAGGGCGGTGCCCTTTCTTTTAACGCCAAGCACCGGTACGAAGCACGGGCTGCCCGACGCCCAGGGGAGCTGGGCTGCTCTGAAGGTCGGTGCGGGGAGGGAACAATCCCAGGCACGGGAGCTCCTTTGCAGCACGGGGAGGGCAAAGGGCACAGGCCTGCTCACCTGCTGCGAGCAGGGGCGCAGGGCAGCACCGTTCTCTGGGCTGGGGCTGGGCAGGAGGGATATCCCACCAGGCCCCAGGCAGCAGCAGTGCATTAGGCACCTGTCAGCCACGGCCTTTCCTACACGTGAGCCTGTAGCACTGGAGAAGTGCGAGCCCAGCCAGGCCCAGGCCGCCCGCATCGGCTCCCCCTGGGACGGCCAGCGCGCCCCCAGGCCGGCAGGAATCTCCCAGCGAGTGTCCAGGGCTCCTGCAGCACCTCCCTTCCCTGCGATGCGTCGGTCAGGGAGGGGGTGGACCACGCGGCTCGGGGGCTCCCTGGGCCCTGGGCCAAAGCATCGCTCGCTCCCGCTGCTCCAGCTCGCCCAGCAGGTGCAGCACGTTGTCGGTGAGCTCGCCCCGGGGCCGGCCCATCCCGCTGAGCTCCACGGGCCGGAGGCTGGCGTGGGGAGGTGGGTATTGGCGCGGGCAGCAGACCCCGTTTAGCAGGAGCCAGGGGGCATCCGGGTCCACCCGCCTCAGGTGGAGGAAAACGCTTTGGAGAGAAAAGGAGAGCAGCGTGAGCAAGCGGCCTCGGGCTCGGGACCTGGCGCGACAGTCGAGCAGGGCAGGGGGAAGCGCTGAACCCAGAGGCCTGGGTGCTCGGGGAGTGAAAGGCTGACCCAGAGGAGGGACCAAGGCAGGAAGGCGTGCTGAGGTCCCGGTGGACGTGGTAGCACCGAGGCCTCTGTGCAAGCTGCCAGCCCGGCGGGGGAGGCAGCAAAACTAGGGACCCCGGGCAGACAGGTGAGGGCCTCGCTGCTGCTGGAGAGACACGGGCTAAAGCAGCCCGTCCTCCCACGGGCCGGCGCCGCTGGGTTTGAGATGCGGCCCCACGGGCGCGTCTGGGACTCGGGCTCTCCCAGCAAAACGCACCTGATCGGTCAGCTCGAGGCAGGCTGCACCGGTTCTGCTGGAGGGCAACAGCCCCTGCCTCCAAACACCCTGGCCCAGCTCGGAGCCCAGCTACCAGGAGCTGGCCCCACTGGCTGAGGGAACAAAGCAGCATCCCACATGGGCCCTTCGTTGGCTGCGCAACCCCGGGGTGCTCCAAACGCTGCCCCGATTCGGGGTCCTTCCCGGCAGCCTCTGCGCCTGTCCTGCTTCTTCCCGGGACAGGACTGGGTGGATTTTGTTTGAAAGAAAAGCAGCAACCTCCTGCCCTACTCCTGCTGCTTCCCCGAATGCCCCCCTGCCAGGGAAGGGTGGAGCGAAGCTCGGGGGGCGTCCTCTGGGTTCAGGATCTGAGCCTCTCGCACCCTTGGGAGTCTTGGAGCAGGAGGAGCCAAGCGCGCCGGGCCAAATGCTCACAAGACGGCGAAGGGGGCAGCGTGGTGCCGGGGCCACGGTTTGCACACGTGCTCCAGGACCCGACTCCTGCTGCAACCCGCAGGGAAATCCCCGCCCCGACCTCTGGGGTGCGACCCTGCAGACAGCTGGCCCTGACTGTCCGAGCAGGGCCGCCCTCGGCGGGCAACTTGGGGCCCGTGGCCACTGCTTGTTGCCAAGCCCGCGCAGGGGATTATCAAACCAAGCGAACGGGTAAGTAAACGTGGCTGAACGTTTGCACCGGGATCGGGATTAACAGAGCTGTTTTGCAGGAGGAGGGGGGTGTGAGAAGCAACCGTGACATCTGAACTCGGGACGCCTGTCCTGCCGCAGGGAGGCACAGAGAGAAGATGGGTCGTGGGGGAGATGACCAGTTGCCAAGGAGCCTGCGTGTCTCTTGGCGGCACTGGACGCGTCTCCCTGCCTCTACAGAGCAAACCCAAAGCGGCCGCCCCAAAAACGAAGCCAGCTCCCTGCGGGGAGCAGCCCCCAGGGTGGGGGTCCTGCTGCCCGAGACCCCGTGCTCTCGAGGGGCCACGAGAAGCAACAGGCAGCTCAGACAAGCGCAGAAGTGAGGGCCAGAAGCCCCCTCCCCTGCCCCCACACACACCTGCAACCTTTGCGCTTTTGCAAAACCATGCTGTTGTGCAACCCCCGCCCCCCATCTGCTCTGCAAGCTGCCAGAGGAGCTGCCTCTACTGTGGGCACCACGAGCCACCAGCTTGTCGCACACTACACATTACTAGGGGTGCAGCAGGGTCCCCACTAACCTAAGGATGAGCTGACGCCCACGGGTGCTCGCATGCATGCGTGGCCGGGGCGCTCGTGTCCCGCGGCTCCTCCGGCACGCACGTGCTTTTGCCAATCAGGCTTCCAACAAAGACGTCGCACTCCTCCCTCTCCCTGGCAGCCGCTCCGGAGAAAGCGCCTCTTGAGAGATTATCTCGTCCCTGGAGGACAGGAAGCACTCGGCAGCCTCTTGTCCCCATAATGGCCCAAGGCGAGTGATTATCTCCTGATAACCTGGAGTGCTGTGCCGCTGAAATAACAACTTGACTTTTACATTTTCAAACTTACTCCTTGGCAGTTCCTAAGCAACCTCTGTTTCCATGGCAAAGAATCCGGGGGATAATCCAGGGGTTTTTTTCCTTAAACTTAAATGTAATTTTATTGAATTTTGCTTTGTGCAGGTGGCCGTTTTAGTGCGCTCCAGCCCAGCCTGCCATTGACAGCTGTCAATAAGTATCCAATAAACTGCGGCAGCCAAACCAGGAGAGGCGTCTTTATTGCTGTGTAATCAACTCTGGTGCCTAAAAGGCCCCAAAATAGCTCCGGTTTGTGCCGGTCCTGCTATACAATTCGCTCCGCTGGCACCGAGCGGAGGGCGGCTATTCTGCTCGCCTTGCCCTGAAGCGCCGAGCGCAGCCACGGCAAACGCCGGCAAACGATGCGATCGGACGGCTGCTCTGTGGCCTGTCGCTTCCCTCTGTCGAACATCTCTAACCAGGCAAAAGGGCTCGTGGCGGACCTCGGCAAGGCCGGACGCAAGGGACACACACCTACCTGTCCTGCAAAACCCTGTGATGTTGAATGGGTTTTTTCCCTTCCAATTTGACCCCCACGTTCCTTCGTGAAGCGCTTGCACGCGCCGTGTCGTGTCAGACTCCTCTACAAGCCGCGCGCCCAGAAAGGTGGTTCTGGGGAACGGAGGCCGTTTCTGGATGCTGCGGCCCTCCCGTCCGTCTCTTTGGGGTTTGAACCGACGATGCCAGACGGATCTCGTGGGAAGTGAACGGGGATGTTAATGTTCACGTCGCTTGTCGTTTCCTCACACGAGACCCGGGTGGAGAGCAGCCTTTTCCTCTGAGATGTGTCCACTCTGAGGCGGTGTCTTCCTCCCCGAACACGTGTACTCCCCACCAGCCACAGCGGGGCCTGCCCCTTTCTACGTGGATTCGGTAACACGCAGCTCCAGCATGCACGGCCCCTTCCGGATCCCGATCCCGATCCCCAGACCGGGTCAATAACCCCTCACTTGAGTCTGACCAGGCGGGAGGCGCTTGAACCTCACACCGATGCCGTTTCCTTTCCCCCAGCCGAGCTGGCTCTCCTTCTTGGCCGCTGTCTATTGCTGCCTGCTGGGTGCTTCACTAAGCTGCACTCGCCAAACTCATTTAATCCCACGAGCTCATCTAATCAAACGGCCAGCTTCCACAAGTGGGATTAAAGAGCTTCCCAAAGGTGGCCCGGCGCTCCAGATGGACAGCCAAAACCTGGCTGTGTGCAGCTGTGGCAGCTTGGCCAGGGACACTTGGCCCTTCCTTCTCCCTCCCTGATCACAGAAACCTCCCCGTGGGCGCCGAAAAGCGCTCAGACAGGGCCCGCTCCACGGAGCGGTATGTGACCACGCCGGGTCCAACTCTGACCCTCGCTCTTGGCACGTTGGGCATCAAGTGGCGCAGTCAGGACCCAATCTGTAGATCGGCACCAGCTCCGAGCTGTGAAATGCCAGCGCTCGCTGCATCTAATCGGCGCAGGGACTCTCAGCCCCTCTTTACTGCGGATGGTTGTTGCGGCGGCGACACGTGTTCGAGCTGTCGCTCGCACTCCCACTACGCTTCGGGCTGCTGTGGTATTTCAATGATCTGTTCCTGTTCTCACTTTGGTCCAAAGCTTCAGGAAGTCTTTTGCCCACTGGGAGGATGATTTCCAGGCTCGTGCCCTGCTTCCACGCACAGGCGCTGCTGCAGGAGAGGCTGGCGCAGACAGCTGTGGTGGTTTTCAAGCAGGAAGAAGGACACTGCTTGTTATTTAAAAAGCAGCTCATGTGCTGAAACGGAAATCTTGCGTAGCGAGGAAGAGACTGTTCTGAGAGCAAGCTTGGACTCGCACAAGCTACAAACCCTTGCTGCCTGGGGCTCGCCTCTGCCCAACAGAGGCTAATACTTGGGGCATACGTAGCCACGACCCCCTCTGCACCCCAGAGGTGGAGAAACTGCAGCGTGTGTTATCCAGGGAAGCCGGGGGTCGAGGTCTGTGCGCTGGGGCGGCTGTGGAGCCCTAATGGGGCTCCACAGCCCCATTAGCACGCAGAGCTAAATCCTGGCATGGCTGAGCAGGACATTTGCGATGAGGGCTTGCCCCGTGGTCAGCTAGCCTACCAGGGGGTCTGGCCTAGACAGCCAGGAGTCTGGTGAATGACTCAAGCTGGTGGCTGGCTGGCAGGGGTGGTCTGAGATCCCGGAGGGCGATCTGGAAACTCCCCCTGGAAGTCGGCTCTGCCAGGAGGAAGGTGGCCTTTGGCCTCACTTTCTTCACCTCTGTGGTCCAGCGCACGTGCCCAGAGCTGTCTCTGGGGACTCGGCCCCTCGTCTCTCACCCAGGGCGCTCGCTGCTGTCTTACTTGCTGCTGGGCCGCCTGCAGAATGAGGCTCGGGACCCCCAATATGCTGGCGGAAGCCATCTGCCCCTGCCTGCCTTGTGCAAAGGAAAGGAGCTTGTGCTAACCGAAGGGTCACGAGCCCATGGCTGAGGAAGCCTCTGGAGAGAGAACGGTGGGAGCGGAGACGGAGAAGATGACAAATGCCACCCAGGTCAAACTGCGCCTCTGCCCCAGCTCAGACCGAAAGGGGAAGGCTCCTGTTTCCCCGAGCTCTGAGCCGCGTGGGCTCCTTTCACAGCTGAAGGGAATGCGATGGCATGGCACGCTCGCCATAACTCATCACAACCACAAGCTCGACGGCTTGACAGCAGGCGGCCAGGCCAGGCCAGGCCGTGCCGCAGCGCCTGTCAGCACGTCAGAGAGGCGAGTCTCCGTGCAGCAGAGCTGCCATGAGTTCAGCCCCTGCGTCTCAGCCCCATCTTCCCGCTCAGACAGCGAGCCGCGACTCCGTGCCAGCCCAGGCAGGCCCAGAGCGTGCGGTCGGCTCTCCCCGCTGAGCTGGGGAGGATGGGACCTGGCTTGCTCCTGTGCCCCACAGCAGGTTTGCAGATGGAGGAGGCAAATGCTGTCTCTGCAGGCCCCTCCTCTGGTTCCTACCCAGCAAAGACCACAGGCTTTTGCGGCCCTTGGCTCCGTGTGATGTGCGTCCCTGCTGGGATGCAATGCAAACCACTTGCATGGTGCACTGGAGCAGCCAGCACCCTTCAGACTATGTTCCAGATGTCGGTGGACAGAGTCCAACTGAGCCAGGTGAAAACAGGAGCAGGGGAGGGAGAGAAACAGTGGGTACCGGGAGTCCCTTAGCTAATGACTGCAGGTCAGAGAACTGGCTGACGGCCCCTGTTAGCACCTAGCAGCATGGCCGCTCTCCCTGGCTTGTCCCACGGAAAAGTGCCCAGTGTTGATACCTGAATGACTTGTCTCCCAGATGCACAGGAACTCAAAAAAACAACCACCCCGGCTGTAGGGGACAAAGGAGGGAGAGAGATGCCAGCAAGAGCCCCTGCCGTAGCGTACAGTCAAAAGGGGAAAGGAGATGTCGGCAGGGAGGGGGAATGCAGGACTCCGGCCAGAGGCGGGTGGTGAGGATGAGACACCCTGGTATCGGGGAGGAGATGCAGGAGTCCCTGTGGGGGACGGGTGTGGGGGGTAGTACAGGAGGAGCCCGTGGGGTGGTGGGGAGTGAGGCCCGGTGTGCGGCGCACCTGGGCTGCGGATGCATCTAAGCTTGTCTCAAGGTGTAGGAGACAGATCGGAGACCCCCGTGCAGGTTGGGGCATCTGCTCCATCACCCGAGGGCCTTGCCTCCGTGTTAGCAGATGGGGCTGGGGGGCGAGGGAATGGGGATACCCAGGTTTCCCTCCTCTTGCCAGATGCAGCCAGGCTGCACGACTGTGTGCTCACGCGCACGTGCGTGTGTACATGGTTACCTCCGGGCCGCCTCCTGCAATTTCACGGGCTGTCTGGCGCTGAGGTAAACCAGGCAGGCCCCCGCCACTCGATTCAGGTCGCCCTCGCCTGCGGAAACGGGAGAGATGAGAACGGCAGGTCACCCGCTGGCCGAGAGGATGCACTGGGGTGTTGGGCTCCCAGCCCTCGGGCACCCGAGCCCACAGCTCTGCTCACCCGGCCCCTCCAGGGCCTTGAGGCAGGGCAGAGCTGGGGCCACGCGGCGCGTTACCCACAGCTCTCTGGAGGTGCTTGGAAATGGAGGTGTCTGGAAGGGATGTGGTCGCAGCTGAGCAGAAGCACGGGTCGGAGAGGAGGGATGGGGCCACAGACCTCGGAGCCCACCCCGTCTTTCCCAGGTACTCACCCATGTCTAGCTTCTCGCACAGGGGCCCCAGGCCCTGCAGCACGGCCAGCTGCATCTTGAAGGCGAGCGTGTGGCTGTACACGGGCCCCGCTCTGGCGCTGACCGGGGCCTGGCTGCTGAGGGAACCGGCCAGCTTGGGCAGGACGTCTTTGGAGAACCGCTGCCTCAGGAAGTCACCACATTTCTCAGCCAGGGTACACAGCACCTGAGAGGAGCCCCAAGAGCCCGTGGTTATGGGGGTGGGGGGGGTTTCTGAAGGGGTTGCAGCTCCGCAGCAGCCCTGGGGATCCTTCCCTGGAGGCCAGCCTGTTGGAGCAGCGTCTGCAGCCTCTGCTCTACGCCCAGGGCACGGCAGCTGAGCTGGTGCATAAAGGGCGAGGCTGGGCGGTTGAGGTCCTGTCCTAGCCTTCCCGATACAAGTCACTAACCACTCCCTGCCCAGTTCCCTCCCTCTCAGTCGGGATAATAGCGTCGTAGCATGCCACGTGGCCTCGGACCCTGCAATGAGACCTACGAGGTGCTGAGAGACCCTCTGAGGGACGATGCTGCAGCAACACATCTCCACAGGGACCACGATCCACGTTTCAAGTACGCGGTGGGGACTGGGATCTGCTAAATACGGGCGGGGGGCATGGTGCTTTCCAGAGTGACTTACAGGATGGCACCATAACCTCTTCCCGCTCGTCCCTAGGGTGGGAATGGGAACCTGTGTGAGGCTTGGGCCTGAGTCTGCACGTAGCTGGACCATGTCCATGAGGGACCTGCTCCCCCTGGGATACCTGCCTGAGGCCAGCCCTGGGCAGGACATGTTTTGGGGCTGTCTAGCGTGGTGTTTTCTGAAAGGAGGGAGGAAAAACCCCTCAGCATGGTGTATAATCATGCCTTGGACTTCCCGAGCTGTTCACTGGGTTCTGCATGATGGTCAGTCTCTCCCTTTATCTCGGGGCCGTGCTGGGCATACGGGAAACTCAAGGGAGCAGGCTCTGGGGTTGAGGATATTCTGTCGTCTGTGCGAGCCGCCAAGAGGCGCTTGCTGCAGAAACACCTCCTGGTTCTGGGCTCAGGAGAAAGGTAGGCTGGAGGGTGGAGAGGCAACCTGGAGGATGTCCCCATGAAGACAGAGTATGTGCGTGTGTTTGCGCAGCTTCCTGGGAGCCAGGCACAGCTGCCAGGCAGCAGAGTGCTCTGCAGATCGGAGCCCGGGCCCAGGGTTTAATACAACTGTCAGCTTGAGGATTTGCTTCTGGTGCCCCTACAGCCCCATCTCCCTTACACTGCCATCACCAGGCAGCCCTGAGTGCACGCTCAACTCTTGGGCACTTCATAACGGTGCTAAGACCTGGTGGCTTGCATGGGGGGGCCACAGGGGCAAGGGCACTGGGTGCCTGTCCATCAGGCCCTCGGAGGGTAAAGGAACCTGGAACCTGCCTTCCTCCCCATGCCTGTGCAGCCAAAAGTACAGGCACTCAACAGATAACGTGGTTCCCTGCAAGGAGGGTGTCAGCATCTCATTCGTGAACAGCGTGCGCCCAGAAAATACCTGACCGTGTGCTGCAGGGGAGCACACCTTTGCTCCGCACGGCCTTTAAAATTCACTCTGTGCTTTCCCCCTCCCGAAGCCCTGCGGACGACAGGGCAGCTGCTTTGCTGCTGGCTGGCTCTGCTTCAGCTCGAAAGCTGCTGGCAAGAACTTGCTGCCGTACCTTGAAGGCTCTGAGCACCGCCAGGGGGTCGTCGTTAATCAGCCGGGTGACGAGAGCTGGCCAGGCGCGGTGAGCCATGGGAAGCAGATGGTTGTTGTGAGGATGCAGCACCGTCACGCCAAGCTCCAGCACGTCCAGGACCTGCATGAAGGGCAAGGCACAGATTGCTGATGCCCCGAGAGCCTGGGGCCCCCACAGCTACTGCAATGAGGATGGAGGAGGACAGGGCACAGAGACTTTTCTCCTCCCGACTTGGGATCGAGTGAGCAGGGCAGGGCGCACAGCCCTATCCCATGAGCACCGTGCAGGGAAACAGCCCGACTGATGCCAAATCAGCTGCAGGGAACAGACTGGCAAGAGTGTGAGATCTTGAGCCCTGATCCTGCACCTGGATCCATACAGCCAGACCTGCGTCCCCATGGGAGTTGTGTGCCTGGGGTGAGCTTGTGGGACAGGCATGTCCTGGTGACCCTGAGCAGCAGCACTCCTGGAGGAGGACGCCTCTGTCGGCCTTATGACAAAAACCCCTCGGTGCTGCCTGGGCAAAGGGAACCAGCTCCTGAGCAGTGCTGTGCAAAGGACACGTCCCCGGCCTCACCCTGGATGATGCGGTTGGCTCTGTCTGTTATGGGGTCCCATCTCCGGATAAAAAGCAATCTCAGAAACAAAGCTGCTCTTGGGGATGAATCCCCTCTTCTCCCAAATGTCAATGCTTTCCCTTTGCAGAAAGCCTGCTGATCCCGGAAGGGGGGGGGAATCCGTTTCATCCCTGCTCTGTGCAGAGGAACGCGGGAAGGTTCCCTTCGTGGGCAAACCCCGTGCCCTGATATGCCATCTGGCACGCATGGTGCTAACCTTCAGCCGCACCCGGAGGCTCTTGTCAGACAGCAGGTGGATGCACCGCTCCATCACGTCCTTGGCCACCTGGGCATGGGCTGGCAACGGAGCCTCTCCCTCTGCACTGGTGTCGTTGCCTTGGGGCTCCTCCGCAGGGGGTAGAAACACCTCTGGAAAACGGAGCACAGCGTGAAGCCATGGCATGGCCTGGAAGCCTCAGCACGCTTCTCAGGACATCTGGCTGACCGCCGCATCGCGGCTCTTCTCCAGAGGGCCAAGGGTGGCCTCTGGCATTTGTGAGTATGTGTGGGCTTGAGCCTGTGCCCCCCAGACCAGGCGTGTGATGCACTACCCCAATGGCAGCAGCCCATTTGGCTAGTTTCCGCTGGGCTTTCCCAGGCACAGGAGCAAGCACAACCTGGCACGTGTTCCCCACCACGCCGCTCAATGGAGCCGAGAGCACCAAGCTCAGGACCGCGAGCCCCTTGCCCTCCCCCGAGGTCAGCGGCGTTCCCATGCCCAGCACTGACCCTCCTCCTCCGTGTCTGGCAGGTCGCCCTCTGCAATCTGCTTCTGCTTGATGTAGTCCAGGAAGAACCGTTCCACGTCCTGCCCCGTGGTGGTGGCGGCGGCTGTGGGAATGGCCCCTGGAAGCTCTGTTGCACCAGGAGACGTCTGGGCTCCCTGTTGCTGCTCACTTTGCTTGGCCAACACGAACCACCGGGCTACAAGAGAGGCACAGGTGTGTCTCTGGGAATGGCAGGTGCCAGCACCATGGGGAGAAGAGCCTGCCCATTCTGCCTGTACGGAGATGACCTAGAGAGCATCCAACAAAGCTCTCTGCTGGGGGCGAGGCCCAGAAGCAGGCACTGACTAACAGGGCTGGTGTGTCCTTAGCCAGGGCTGGTCAGAGCCTCAGTCAAAGGACCTAGGCCTTCAGTGGAGCATTCGGGCATCCCCCGTCCCTTGTCCTCTTCCAAGAGGCGTTGGGTTTTGGGGGAAGAGCTGTCATTTTGTTGACAACTTGAGGGTCCCCCAAGCCCTCCACTGGGGCTGAAAAGAGTTTGGGGGAATCATGCAGATAGGAGAGAACCTTTTCCTAAGCCCATCCCTGATGGACAGCAAGCCAGGGACATGCCAGGGATGGTGTGGGCTACCACAGGTGCTGAGAAGCGTCTGCCCCAGCCTGGGGCACAGGGAAGACTGCTCTTGGCAGCCGCTGTCAGGAGGCTACAGTCCAGTATAGCTGTGACCTCAGACAGGCCAGGTGGGATGGGAGGGACGTCTGACAAGTGCAGGACCCTGCAGATAGGCAAGGAGGGAGAGCGCGCACGGAAACAGCCAGGCTAGAGGTCCATCTTCTCCAGTCTCCTGCCGCTAGTGGATGGCAAAACTCCAGCGGGCAGTTACCCATCTCCCCCTTCTCCCAGACCCCCTTTCCCATCCCCATCTGGTCCCTTGCTCATTCTGAAGTGCTGTAAATCTGGGGGGTTTAACCAAAACTTTCACTGGCAGAAATGGATGGTTTAGTGCTCTCTCTTTTTCTGCCTGAGCAACGTCTGGAGAAGTTTCCTATTTCCCCTCCCGACCCCTGAATAACTTTATTTCCCTCCTTGGCCCACCTCCACCCAGTGACAGCCCTCCACCCAGGGGCTGTTGCTGGGCTGCACCGGTCAGCAAGGGGCTGAAGAGAAACAATTGGAAAATACCTAACGCTGCCATTAATGAGTGCAGGACCCTGAGGAAGGAGGCAGCCCGGGAGTCGTAGGACTGATCAAGTGTGAACAGAACGTCTTGGATCACGTCCTCGACCAACGGGAGCAAGCTGGCGTCCGAGTGCCTGAGCATGGTCTCCAGGACCCGGGAAGCATGCGGCTGATGTGCCACGCGGCGCAGGCTGAGGGAGATCCCATTCACCAGGTAGTCCGTGTTCTCACTGATGAGCTGTTGCACGGAGCCGTAGCCACAGGCCTGACAGATGTCCACCATGGTCCCCGTTGCTGTCTGGCTAATGAGCAGAGTGCTGTCCCCAGCCTTCTCGAGCACGGGGTAGAGGGCTGACATGAGCAGCACCCGAAACTCCTTCCCCAGGGCATGTGTGAAACAGCCGACCCCTTCCAGTTGGATGCAGATCTGCCAAATGTTGCCGTTCATAGAGCGGATGGTCGGGTTTGGCTCCGAAGTGGCAGCAGAGGACAGGATAAGAGTGCTGCTGTGTGCACTCTCTGGCAGGGCTCGTAGCCTGGACGGGGGCATTGCCAACTCGTCGCTAGGTTCCTCCTGCTCCTCCATGCTGGTGACCAAATGCCAGTTTGCCTGGCCTGTGTATTCTTCAAGGATGGACGTTATAGTCCCTTTGAGGTCGTCCACGCTGGGAGCGGCTTCCCTTTCGTGAAGGACATCCACCCCCAGTCCAGCAGCTCCTGTGATCAGCTCATTGAGGACCAGAGCAGCCTGCTTCCGAAATGCAACGGACTCGCTGTACAGCCCCGTGAAGTGATCCACCAGCAAATAGAGGTTCCCATAATAGCCAAGAACTCGGCACACCTGCTGGAGGAGCGGAAAGATCCGCTCGTCGGTGAAGAACCGGAAATACTTCTTCTGGGCTTGGCCCTTCTGCAAACCATGCTGCAAGGAGGCAGGGAGCTCGCCCTGGCGCCGTTCTTCCACGATCTTCACGTCGGTCACATCCAGCTCCAGAACCTGCATCAGCGCTTTGGAGAGGCGGTGGAGGTGGGCTGTGGAATTGAGGACGATGTTCATCTTGGAGCCTAGCAGCTTCAGGGAGCCAAGCAGTATGTTCAAGGTGGAGAGTTTACCCTGGTCATCCTGGGAAGTCATCAGCCGTGGAAGAGCCGTGGCCAGGGAATGCAGATTCTCGGAGAGAACGTCAGCCAGAGCCCTGTTCTCCGTGATCACCTTCCGCTCCGCGATGCTCCGCAGGACCTCGCTGCTCCTGCTTTGGACCTTGGGGCTGTCATCATTAACGAGCCCCACCAAGGCTTTCAAAAGTTGCCCGACTGATGCCACCAGTGACTGACTGCTCTTCAGCATAAGGTGATGGGCCAACTCCACCAACTCCAGCCTCACCTTCCAGTGCTGGTGAACGGAAGAAGACTCAACTATCTTGTGGATAAGCAGGGAGAGCTTATCAGCAGTACTTTGTACCCAGTCGGGTCCTCTATGGACCATGAGGTCTGCTATTCTGCTTTGCTCCACTCCCGGCTTCTCTTTTTTCTCTGGAATTTTCCTGAGCTGCTCATCAGCCATGATGAAGCCCACGGTCTGATAAAACAGCTTGATGGCAGAAACCGCGATCATATGACTTTGTTTGATGTCTCCAGTGATCACTCGGGACAGCGTGATGGAGATCCCGGGTAGAAAAGAAGCAAACAAATCCCCACACCGCTGCGCTTCCTCCTTGTCTAAGAGTCTGTGATATTCCTGGCAGTCGCACTGCAGAAGAAGGGCTTGGAGGCACTTCAAAGCCGAGGTCCTAATTTCCTTTGCCTTCTCCTGTTCTGCCAAGGCCAGAAGCAAAGACACAGCAAATCCTAAGTGAGGAAGAGTGGAAGGCTGGTACAGAGACAGAAGGATGTCCCCGTAAGCCGAATGCATCAGCGCTTGGAGTGCTTGGATCACAGCCAGTTTTATTTCCTCCGACTGGGCGGGCGGTCGCTTCAAGCCAGAAGGGGAAGAGAGGCACGTGCAGAGCTCGGAGAAGAGCTCGTGCAGGAGGTCCGGCTTCTTCACGCATGTCTCAGAAAGGATGGACCTGATGCACTCCACCACGCTCTGGACAAGCCGCTCCCGTTTGGGCCCTGGGGTCTTCAGGGTGAACCTCAAAGGGAAAAGGACGTACTCCTGCAGTTGCTGGAGGGCCGCGGCACTAACCTTCTGCAGCTGGGCTTGCAAGCGCTCCACGTTCTCAACAGTCTGCACCTTCGTGAGCTGCACGCAGACCGGCCGCAAGACCCCAAAGGCCTCCTGCGGGGTATCGAAGACTGCCATTGCCTGGCAGCGACTCCTCCTATGCGTCTCTAGGGATCATCCTACAAAAGGGAGAGAAGCAACACCCTTTTCAGTGAAAGCAGCACGACAGCGAAGGCAATCTGCCTTTTGCACATCACAAATCAAGTGGAATTGCAACTGGCTGGAACTGTGACAGCAGGCGCCGGAAGGAGAAAGTTAACATAACTCCCTGCCCTGCAGCCAAGGCAAATACCGTGCAGATCATTACATTGCATTTCTGCTGCATAAGCGCTCTGAGATCTCGAGTTGAAAAGCATTAGGTAAGAGGCGGGTATTCTGTTTTTAAGAGCTTGGCATTATCACAATTATTCAGATTCTAAAAAGCAGATAATCAAGCTCAATCCTGCTCATTTCCCAGTCACCCTCACGTGTAAATAGCTACAATGCAATGTACTTCAGTGAAAGTGGCTTAGACTGGTCGCTTCTGACTGTACGAAAAACAAGCCACTGAGTAGGGTTAGCGCTTAATAGAGGCGCTGTAGATTCCCAGGGGCCAGGGCCAGGCTTTCCGGTTAGGCAGAGAATGTCTTCCGGTTTAAAGTGATTTCTCTTGGGGTTTCTCTGCTCCTCCAGGATTTGACTCCCATCTCCGCTGGTTGCAAACCCGAGCATTCATAAACAAGCCTGCAACTCCGGTGTAGCCACACGGGCCTCAAACCATCACGTTGGGGGGGGTGGGGGGGACGCGGGGGTACTTCGACCGAAAAAACAGCACCCACTTCTCCCCGGCCCGTGTGCAGGACCACGGGGGGGCTGGGGCTTGTGCTGCACGACCAGCACCCCTGGACCCCAGAGCCCCTGTGGTCACTGGTGAATAAAGGCAGTGTCCGAGGCAGTATCGGGGACCCCCCGGCCTGCTGCTTCTGCACCCACGGCCTCTCGGGGACTGGGCTGGCAAGGCAGGGGCACCCAGGAAGCACCCAGCACAATGGGCAGGGCATGATCACCCCCCCCCCTCCGGGGTCAGGGGGGCTGGTGCTAGGGGCTCTGACCCCCCCATGCAACCCAGGAGCTCAGGTCATGCCCCCCCACATGGTGCTGGGGGAGCCCTGCCCCCATTATGGAGCAGGGGCAACCTCTGTTCCCTAGCAAAGAGCAGAACCCCCCGCCCATATCAGGGGCAGGACCCCCCATATCAGGGAGACACAGGTTCCCCCTGAGCCTCCAGCTCCTACCTGCACCACTATGGGGGTCAGCCACATGCCGGAAGTGCTGCCCAGCCCGGCGTGAAAAAAGTTCCCTAAGCGGCACAGGTAGGAGGGAAGCGCCAGAAAGATCTCAGGCGAGCGCGTACTGCGCATGTCCAACTGTCCGAGACAAAGGTTAGCGCGCATGCGCCCTTCGCTTGGCGCGCGCTGAAGGTTAGAAAAAGGCCTGGCTGCGCATGCGCCCCGCTCGGGCGGCAACGGCCGGGCCCCGAAGCGGACGTAGCCGGGGGGGGTCTTGTCCCTTTTGGCGCCCCGTAGCATGGTGCCCTTTGACCCGCCGCGGCGGGGTGACAGGTCGGGCGGCCATCTTGTGGCTGCGGCGGCGGCGGCGGGTTGTTGTTGCTGCTGAGGGCCGGTCCCCGCGGGCGGCCCCGCCGGCGCCATGTCCTCGTTCTCCGAGTCGGCGCTGGAGAAGAAGCTGTCGGAGCTCAGCAACTCACAGCAGAGCGTGCAGACGCTGTCGCTGTGGCTCATCCACCACCGCAAGCACGCGGGCCCCATCGTCTCCGTGTGGCACCGGGAGCTCCGCAAGGGTAGGCCCCGCGGCGGGGCGGGGGTGTGGAGCGGGGCTGGCCTCAGTGGTGGCAGAAGGAGCAATGGGCTCAAGCTGCGGAGTGAGGGTCGCTTAAACTTTATTTTAGCCTGGTTGTCCTAAGAGCAATACCCCCCCCACCCCTTCGTGTGACCCCTGAGGAGCCTCGCGGCCTTCCTTCCCCGGGCCGCTCCGCAGAGAAACGCTTCATTTCGGGCTCAGGAAGCGCACGGCTCGTGTGCGTCCAGCTTGCTCCGCGCCAGGTGACCCAAACGTGTTGCTGGTTAAGTGAAGATCAGGGAAGAATAGGAGCCGCTCGGCGTAATCGTGGTAAAACAGACCCCCGGGGCGTGTGTTAGCACGGGCGTGCGAGGGACACGCCTGCAAGGCTTGGGGTCGCGCTGCTTTTCCAGGTCGTCCCTGGCGTGCGAGGCCTGGGGCCACGGATAGAGCGAAAACAGCAGCACGGGCTGTAGAAAAAATATACGTGTATTATATATGTGTGTGTGTGTGTGTGTGTGTGTGTGTATATATATATATATAGAGAGAGAGAGGTCTTAAATATATATATGTGATCGTACTCACCTCTTTCACACTCTTCATGCTGGGGACACTAGTGCGCTCCGGTGCCTCGACCTGGGAGCGCGCCGACGAGAGCGGGCGCTTCACCGCTGTTGCTCGCGGCCCCCGAAACCGAGCGAACGCTCGTTGTTTTCGCTCCGACGCTCGCTGCCCGGCCAGCCCGCGCGTGCGGCGCTGCACGTGTTCCTGTTTGGAATCGCTAGGGACGCTTGTAAAAGAGTAACGCTCAAAATCTGCAGAAGTGTAATCGTTTTGCACGCTGCATTCAGCTGCAGGGAAAGCAGATGTTGGAGTTTTCTAACCCAGCGTTACCTAAGGCATCGGTTGTTATCGTAAATAGCAAGGTTGTGTTTCTGAAGAAACCCAGGCGGACTTGCCAGGGGAGCTGTAGCTGAATTTCCTGACTGTTTTGCAAGCGAAGATGTAGCCATTACTTTGCAATAATATAGTTTTAAACCTATTCTAAAAACGATCCTCCTGGAGGTTCTTCTGCCCGGGGCAGCGTGAGGTCGACTGGCATTGACTTATGGTGCGGGATGGAAACACTCAATGTAGACCGTTAAAAAAACTTGTTGCTAATTGGCTGTATCTGTTGAGTATTGGGGGTGGGGGGCAGTTCTTTTAAATAAAAGATCCCAGTTTCAAGCTATTCCATCCCAGGATAGATGTTAAATTACACAGATTTGTGCAAAACTAAAAACCACTATTTCAACAAACTTGGTTAACACACAATGTCTGTTGTTACGTTGTTTTGCATTAAGTTGCATTATCTCATTTCCATTTTAATCTATATGTGTGTTTTCGAGACTTAATGTGCGTGCAGTAGGCTGAGATCTGGAGATGAAAGATGCCTTAGCAGATAGCAATATTATCAGGACTGTTTGCTTGGGTATTTTTATACATTACAGAACAGCTCTAGCTGAACAACTATGTGACTCAAAGCATTAGCTACTTTAACAACTCTGGCAAGATTGAAATGGGGAAAATGTCTTGCCACTTAGTCTAGAAGTGTGGACAATTTTGGGAACCGTACAGTTGCCTTTGGGTAAAATAATAAAACACAAAATGAAAAATAAATACAAGTAAATTTTATCTTCTGTCCTTTCCCAGCAAAATCAAGTAGGAAGCTTACGTTCCTATATTTAGCAAATGATGTCATCCAGAACAGTAAGAGGAAGGGTCCCGAATTCACTAGGGAATTTGAATCAGTTCTGGTGGACGCTTTTTCTCATGTTGCCAGGTATGTTGGTTGATCGTTAATTCGTTCCTCTTCCTTTTCCCCATTCCCCTCCCTCCCAGCCCATCTTTTCCACAAGTTTTGAATTCAAGTGCTTTTCAGTTGTAGGGGGGGTGCTTGTGCCTGGAACACAGTTAGCCTGTCTTTAGTAGGCACTCAACTCTGACTCTTTGCCTGTATAGAAACTATTAATTATGCTTGCTCTTGGGAATCATGAGACACATTGTGGGAGGCTGGTTCAATTCTATAATGTAATTGTGTAGCGACAACTTTTCTGTGCAGTCAGTTCCTTTGTACTTTAAATATTTTGCAGTTATCATCCAGAAATCTCACAGCTCTGTTTAGAGAGGGAAATTATCCCATTTTTAAAGGTGGCGAAATCGAGTGGTTAAGTGACTTGTCCAAAGCAGATAAGCCTCTAGGAGAGTGAGTCGCTAATTATGTGATTCTACCCCTCAGTGGAAGAGCTGGAAACAGACCTCTGTTTTCCTTACTATTATATCTCTAGTCAATTTGCTGGACTCAAATTTTTCCAGCAGGAGTCTCAAAATTGTTCATGTTCATCACTGTATTAATACGAACACATTTAGCTCCCGTTACAGCTTTCTGTTTCTGTGCTGTGGTAATGTTTGGTTTTCAGACAAAATGTGGTTTAAAAACTCTTCATATTTAAGCTAATAAATCTAAGCAAATTCCAGGACTGGCTAATTTCGGGAGTTTATATATAGGAATGAAATGTTGCTGTCTTGGTTATTCCCAACAGAAATTTGTATGTAAACTTTTTTTTTTTTTTTTTTAACATTACTTGGCCAGTGGGTTAGCAGCAGTTCTTGCATGTGTTGTGCTTGCTTTTGTTTGAACTTTATTTTTTTTAAATGTGTTTGTAGGTGAGAGAAGATTCTGGAGTCAAATTATCTTTAGGCTTTGCTAGCTTTATAACAATTGTCATGTGATGGGTCGCTGGGGGAAAGGGCAGCTTTGTATGTGGGGAGGTGTAGGGGTAGGAAGAGGTGAAATGAAAACATTAGCTGTCACAGGATGGAGCACCAGCTACTTAAGACCTGTTATGATACTATTTGGAGAAGAGCTTAGTCTCTGAACCAAGCAGTTTATGGTGCCCAAGGGAATTAAAGTGAATATAGTGACAGTGTGTTTTGGATAACGAAGTAACTTTTACTACTATCTCTTTTATATTACTAGGAAGTCTTGATCGTTTAGGTGACACTTAATAAGTAAATTCTCATTTGAATGCCTAAGGACCATAATAATTTCCTTTTTAACTAAGATGTCATTGATTGAATTGCGAAAAGTGAGCATTATAAGCTGCTAAAAAATCTGTGGGTTTTCATAGCTGCTTCTACAACACCAAAAAGATACTGGGGTTTTCCCCTTCAGAGGCCCCTGTTTAATCTGGGAAAACAGAGTAGAGTACTCTTACATAATGTGATTTCCACCTTAAGGGAATCTCTTTATGTTGTATAGATTACACCAAACAGGACAAGAAAATCTGTCCCTAAGCTCACATATCCTGTGATGAGTGCAACTTCTAATTTGCAAGATGGCTTTCTAAAATGTGCTTGTGCTTTTTATCCAGGTTTTAACTATTCTTTAATTTTTGAACAGAGAGGCAGATGAGGGCTGCAAAAAGCCCTTAGAACGATTGCTTAACATCTGGCAAGAAAGGAGTGTGTATGGCGGTGAGTTCATACAGCAGCTGAAACTTTCTATGGAGGACTCGAATAGCCCTCAACCCAAAGGTAAAAGCATAATTCTTTTTTTTTTTTTTTAAGTGACAGAGAAGCCTAATTTAAAAGGTTAACTACTTGCCATTTCCTGTTGCAACTCTTGATATGCAAGCCAGCTAAGACATTGTGAGCTTTGAGAATTAGTGCAATAGTTGGGCCTGGTGTTGGAGTCACCAAGATGGCTTTAAGCGTCTCAATCCATAGCGATGACCAATTTAGTTTAGCTTAGACACTCATGACTCTGTTAGGGGCTTACATCCAGTCATTTCTGGCTCTTCAGTGCGAATGGACACACTCTGGATCTGTCTGTGTTGGTGTTAAGGAACCATTTTTGTTATGGTATTACCAGCTGCAGGATGAAGTTGGCATCTTTGTGCTCCCTGAAGAGGGGGGCAGTTGCAGTTATGATCCAGCCTTGCAGATAATGTGATAACCTGTAGAGCTCTAAAGTGCTCTGATAGTTAACAGATGTGTACCTGATGAGGTGGTTTATCTACCATGGTTTGAGCTTTAGCATTTGGATTTGTTTCATTGTGCATCATCATTACAATTCACCAGGATTTAACAATGGCTTTTGGCAGACAGAAATGGTACGGTAACAAACCATGTGGCAAAGAGATGCGGGGCATTGAGTCTATTGTTCTTTTCCGTCCCACTGCTGTGGTGGACCCTGGAGTCTCAACTTCTCTTTCATATCAGAAGAAAAGCTTTTCCAGAACTGGATAATTGCTGTCTAGTCAATTTTGAAGGAAGGAGGTTGGACACAAATGGTTTCCAGTGAAGAAAAGCTTTCAGCCCACTGTGCAGCAGAGGTTGCATTTGAGAGACTCCCTTGAGCCATGGTAGTTTCTTAGAAGAGAGAACACACAGCATCTTCTTTGATCGAGTTTTATCCAGTTACCTTGTCAGGGACCATATTTACTATAGGAAGTTCGGCTCAATCCTGGGTGCAATGCACTTCTTCCTTCCTAATCCAGTGAAAACCAGTCTAGTATGTCTTGGGTCCCTTGTCACAGAGACGTGCAAAACTGACTGGGAGACAATTTAAGAAATCGTCTCTTGGACACATCTGTGCCTGCTGTAATCCCTTTCTTCTAACGTGCTCTCTTTAGACAGAATCAGTAAGAAGGTGATAATGAGCTAGCTTCAACAGCATATGCGATTGTCCTTCTTAACATAAGCTCTGTGTAAGATTCAGAAAGTAGTATTAAGAGTGTGTTGTCAGATTTCCATTAAACCCTTTTTCTGTTTCTCTCCCAGCTCGGCGTGCCCCTGGCAATGGGCTTTTTTAATGTGCTACAGTTCTATAAATGACTTTCCTGAGGCAAAACCACTTTCCCAGCAGCAGAGCCTTCCCAATTAAGGTCAGCAGGGACAGCCAAGCTGAATCCCTCTCATTAGGAAAGAGGCCTCAGCCAGAGTTCTCTGAGACTGGTACTTGATCCAAAATAGCCCAAAGGGTGGTGTCCTGGACACATTGCAAAAGATACCTGTTAGGGTAGGTTTCTTAAAATGGTGAAGGGTTACAAAGGAGTTGGCTGGCTAGGCTCCTGTTCAAATGAGCCAGTGCTGCTGTGGTATACGTTTTATGGCTAACCACTTGTTACCTGCTTACAACCCTGGATGGACATCACTGTTGTTTTAAATCCAGCTAAAATGGCATTGCATTTTTTCTAAAGCCTTGACATCTAAAAGCCAGCATGTCTGATATTTTGCCACACTAAATGTAGTATTGTTGTGTGCTGAACTTAAAATAGTATTCATATTTACTTGATCTTCCTAACTGTAACAGGACTTTGTAGATATTAATGGAATAATATTTTAAGAGCTCCATCGTATATATCCAAAATTCTGGAAGCCGAGTTTTCATCCAAGTAATTGAAAGAAGCTGCAGTGTTTTACTTAGAAAAGCATGGTTCAGAGTTTCTCAGAAGTGTAAAAATTGTTACTTTTTTTTTCTTTGTCAAGTTGTGCAGTTTTTATTTGAAGCTCGGGAGATAGTTCTAGAACATGGAGATTTTCTGTTTCTGGTTTTGCCGGTTCATTTTCTACTCGGGTTAGTAGCAACTGACACCAGCTTTAATGTGGCAGAATTTCTGTAGCCGTGCGATTATAAATTGGCTTGCCTCCAACTCTTATTGGGCACTTATCTACATCACAAATGCCTTCATGAAAATTGGCAGCCAGGTCAAAGATTGAATGGATCATAAAGGAATATAGCAAACCTCTTGCTTGGTTTATTTTTGAGGCTTTTCAAGGACAAGATTGATTGTGGCTATAGAAACTGTACGTGTAATATTAGCATTCCTAAAAATCTGTGACGTTAACAATTTCTGGGTTTATAAACTACCATGGATGTAATAGGTTGGACATTTATAGTGTAAGTATATTCAATGTGGTAAAAGGTGGCTTCATTAAAGGAAAGTTTCTGGAACTCCTGGGACCATTTGGTGCTGTGATGATAATATTTTTCGTTCTTAGCCAGTGCAGTAAGTCAGTGAAAAGAATTCTGTGACTATTTAATGCAATGCTGTGAAAAGCCAGTCACGGTTGGAGCCTGGTTGGATGGAGGCTGTTAGCCAAACAGGATGGTTCTGAACAAATTCCAGAGCGCTTACGAAGTTGTGAGACTTTACCCGATGTGGTGACACACGAGGAAAAGGAAAAACCTCCTCCATGTTCAGCACACTGACTTGTTGAAAAATTAGTTTCCATTGTGCACTGATGCTTAACTGATGTGACTCCCTCTTCTTCCCTTCAGACTTCCTTGTGAAAGAATAGGAATTAATTTCTAATAAACTTAAATCATGTTGGATACATATCATTGTACAAAGTATAATGTATGAGTTAAGGAGACTAATGCATGAGGAGAGGAGGGTTCTGAAGTCCTCTCTCTCCCAAGCAGATTTATTTAATAGGTTTCATCTCCTATGAGTTAGGGGCAACTTTTTATTTGGGAGACCTTTTAAGTTTTCTTGGGGAAACTTGAAGAATATATTTTTCTTTATCTACAAACAAATGTATTTGGACATCTATGTTTAATTTGTATTGTTCTTGTATTATACCACGAGGCATCTAATACATCAATCAACTTGAATGATGTATCAGTTCCCACAAACTTTTCCCACTGATGAAGGGGCTTAAAACCCATCGTTGAAGTGGATGGTGCATGGCCAGGGCCAATAGATTTTGACTATAGCAGTTTGAAATTTGGCACTCTGCATTTAAGGAGTTTGTATTAAATGTGCTCAGCACAATGCAGAAGTGATTCTTCTCTAACTGAGCCATGGTTAAAACTCCCAATCTCTATCGGTCTGCATGCGCTCTGAACGTGCAAGCCTGGCTCCTCTTAGCAAGCATTGCTCACTGGGGCTGTGCATGGGCACTATGTTCCTCTGTCCTCGACAGCACGTGGGAGGGACAGAGCACCTGTAACTGCAGCTCTGTTCCTTCTCTTTCGTTGGTAAGTTGGCATCCCTGGTGGTTTCTTGCTTGTGGATTATGGTTTGATTGGCTGTGGTCTTATGTTTTCATTTAAACCTAATGGCTTTTA